>NC_143479.1:22969638-23342972 GCF_027475165.1 Benincasa hispida | reverse complement strand
GATCTCATCTGTAAGCATGCTGTAATTTCGTTTTATGCATGACCTGTTAGTTTTTGTTTCTTGACTGTAATTGTGTATGTTCAATTTTGAATGGAATTTGAAACGATCATTCCGCTGCTTATGAAAATCCCTATGTCTGATTTCCTTCAATTAGTATTAGAGCAAGGTTGTTTTGATATTTCAAATTTCATTTCTGTTTTGAGCTTATTTTACAGTCGTGATGGGTTTTCTACATTTGTGTTTAAGAGTTAAATGCATTTGTGGATGGCGTTGATGAATGTTTACGGGTTAATTGCCTCTGTGTTTATTCCAAATTTCTACATTTTTTATATTCCAAATTTCATTTCTGTTTAAAAGCTTTCTTTTGATTACAAAGTGTTAATTTGTAAGGGACCCTGTGTTTTTGGACATAATTAACAAGCAATCGACTCTGTAATTCAAAGTGTGTGAGTTTTTTGAGTCATTCGTGATGAAGTTTCGAAGCATGAAGATGCGGTTCTCAGCGAGGAAGAAGGCCAAGAGTTGTCATATCATGTAGCCTGAGGTAAACGATCGTGTAGATTTTTGTACACAATCGTGTAGTGTTTACTAAACGATCGGGTAAAGTGTTTGCTCTATCGCATAGTGTTGGTTGCCCGATTGTGTGGACGCTGGATGTAAATGATCAAGTGGGAGCATTTGATGCTCATCATTTAATAAAAGACGTGTGCACTTAACGATCGTATAGTTAGCATGCCTCATCGCATAGCCACTGACTACACGATCACGCGATATACGATACTTTGGCACTCGTTCTGCAATCGTTTAGACAATTATGTTTCACCGTATCATTATCGTTTAGACGATCGTTTAAGGTTTGCATTATGCGTTGTGCATTACACGATCGCGTACCTCATGCTTCATTGCATAGTAAAAGATACACGATCGTTGCTAAATGATCGTTTAGTTCTGGAAGCGTAGGTAAATGATTGAGTAAAGCATTTATTATTTCATGTAGGCGATCACATGGAAGTTGGTACAAGATCAGTGGAGACTCGGACTTCGACCAGAAGGTTCAAGACCCAGTTTGCCTATTTGAACCGGAGACTATTTGCTTTTGTAATAGTTAGCTTTTGGTTTTTCGGATTTGAGGCTAATTATCCTGGTTCATCAACTTTTTCCTAACATACATGAGATGTATGTGGTTTATATGGCATAGTGTATGAAATATAGATTTGAAACCCACCTTAGGTTGTGCAATTATTCATGCATCATGTATTATAAGTGTTATAATATGGCATGATGAAATTACAATAAAGTAGGTGCATGCACATGTATCTTCAAATATAAGAGTTATATTTATTCATGTCGTAAGCATATTCATGCTTCATTTTTATATTATAAGCGTTATAGTATAAGGGTGAATGGAAGCATGTGTGCTTGGTTAGTTGCTTATTTGTAGCAATGAATGAACAATGCATGGAGCATGACATTTAGGCTAATTTATAAGGGTTACGAATGCCTTTTATGTGTTTGCTTCACGTTGTGAATGGATTTCGTTGTTTCTGTTATAAGTGTTATAATAGAAATTAGAACTAAAATCGATAAGAAAGAGTTGCATGCAGACTTAGGTGAACTCATGTTTTAAAAGGGTTTTAAATTTGGATTGAGATAGACCTAAGTTCAAGGTTCTAAAGAGATTACCAACCTAATATTTAATCTTTTTAAATCGGTTTAATAGGATTAAATTGATTGGCATAAAAGATTAAAATTGTATTAAATCTATATATAAGGGACCTTTTGTCTAAGGTGTGTTCTGTCTAGGCTGGGGTACTTAAGCTGACGGAAATGGAACATCCCTACCTGGCAACCTACCTGGAAAGGTGAATTAGATATATTTTCTGCAAGCATGCGACAGTTCGTCAAAGACTCTGTTAAAGAGTTTAATGGATGATGATCAAAAGTTGTTTAACTATCCAAGGTAAAAGTTACTCTTGGGCAAACCTAAAAAGTCACTTAGTTAAAATCCTTAGCCGTGTTTTTTTAAGTAAACTAACCCCTAGGTTATAAAATACTCAGTGGAAAGAAGAGATGTATCTTATATGTCAATGATTCCACTCACGTTTCTCCTTAACTATTCACGTCGTGAGATTCATGCTTGGCCTTGTGGTGCCCTGGGAGCATCCCCTTTCGGATGGTGTTTGCATGAGTCAATATCAAGGTGGACAGAGAGAGTGTTTATAGTAAGTGGGTAAAGGGTGTGTGTCAACACGTCCTACGGTCTCTTTCATTGGTTCACATCGTGAGATCATTCTTGCACTCCCTCGTGGTGCAATGGAAGCGTCCCCCTTCGGATGGGTTTTGTGCAGTTGGTCAATATCAAGGTGAACTTCAGATATGGATAGGGTCACTTTAGTTTTTGCCCTAATCAGATTTTTTCCCTTCGGATTGGTTGCTGGGGCGGAACTCTAGGACTTAAAATAACGGGTCACACTTATGGGAAATTGTTAAGTAAGTTAATGATTTCTTAACTAAATCAATGATGGCTAGTCATTATAGGAACAAGCGTTCTTCTGGTATTAATGGCTGGTTGAGAATGTCTCACTTCAGATGAGGGATAAATTGACCACCCTTCGACGACTTTTGTCCTAAACCTTTGGAGCATCATTGCGAAACTAGATGTCACATGGGGTTCATGTTAGTTTTGCTAAACCATATTGGATGTTGTATGTTTTTCAATGAGTATTTGCTTAAAACTTAACGTAGGTCAATGTATTTTTGTTTTTCAGCAACATGTTTGATTTTCCATTAAATGCCTCTAGTTTGACCGATTTCATATAGTGGAAAGAGTCTTGTAAAATGTATTTCGTGGTAAACGACCTCCAGTTTGTCATGGTTGAGGACTGTCTTCAAGTCCCGACCCTTGATGTACCGTGAAATGTTCGTAATGCATATGAGGTGTGGATGAAGGCTAATTCATTGGCCCAATTCACATATTGGCTAGCATACTTGATGTTTTGGCCAAAATGGTTGAGAACATGGTCATTGCACGTGAGATCATGGACTCATTGCAAGATTTGTTTGAACGTCGGTTCTAACTTTTTTAGCACAAGGGAATGGATGACAAAACCAATAGTGTTAGTTCCCATGTTAAACTCCAGGAAGAGAAAGCAAGTGTTGTTGACTCTATTAAAGTTCATAGAAGAGAAGTGTTCTCTGAAATAGAACTTGGAGCTTATTTAGGTTCTAATATTGATCCCACTACTCTCTAAAAGAAGAGGAAGTCTAAAGACAGTAAATATGATTTATTGATCTTGGAGATGAGTTTGGTAGAGAATGATGATTATGCCTAGATCCTTGATTCGGGAGCTACTAACTACGTCAGTTCCTCTTACTGGATGAGGTTGTTTCAGATGTTAATGTAGGTAGGCCGAAGTTATTTTTGGACAAGAAACATTATCTGTTACTGGATAATGTTTTTGTAGTTCCTCATATCAAAAAGAACTTAATCTCGGTTTCTTGTCTCATTGAAGAAGGCTATACCATTTCCTTTTCTGTGAGTAAAGTGTTTATTTTCAAGAATGGAATGGAGATTAGTTTTGGTTCAATGCAAAGTAACTTGTATGTACTAAGGCCATTAGTCATAAAAGCCTTACTTAATACTGAAATATTCAGTACGGCGACGATAGCTAAAAGACCAAAGGTTTCTCTTAAGGAAAACACCCATCTTTTGCATATAAGGTTAGGTCACATCAACCTCAATAGGATTGAGCAGTTAGTGAAATGTGGTCTACTAAAGAGTTTAGAAGAAAACTCCTTGCCAGTGTGTGAATCATGCCTCAAAGGCAAGATGACCAAACGACCTTTTAGTGGAAAAGGTTACAAAGAAGCCTTGGAACTTGTACATTCAGACCTCTGTGGTCCGATGAGTATTAGGGCTCGAGGTCCGTATGAATATTTTATTTCTTTCATAGATGATTATTCTAGGTACGAGTATCTCTACCTAATACAACGTAAGTCTAAAGCCCTTGATAAGTTCAAGGAGTATAAGGCTGAAGTTGAAAACTTATTGGGTAAGAAGATAAAAACACTACGATCTGATCGTGGTGGAGAGTATATGGACCTCCAATTCCATAACTATATGATAGAACATGGAATTACGTCCCAACTCTCGGCCCCAGGTACCCCTAAACAGAATGATGTATCAGAAAGGAGAAACAGAACCTTGTTGAACATGGGTCGATCTATGATGAGTTATACTCATCTTCCAGACTTATTTTAGGGTTTTGCATTGAAGACTGCATGTTATATTCTGAACAACGTTCTCTCGAAAAGTGTTTCTGAAACACCTTATGAGTTGTGGAGAAGTCGTAAAGGTAGTTTACGTTACTTCAGGATTTGGTGGTGTCCGGTGCACGTGCTTGTGACTAACTCGAAGAAGTTGGAACCGCGTTTGAAAGTTTGCCTTTTTATAGGCTACCCTAGAGAAATGAGGGGTGGATACTTCTATGATCCGAGTGAGAACAAAGTGTTTGTTTCTACAAATATTATCTTCTTGGAAGAAGACCACATTAGGGATCATAAGCCACGAAGTAAGCTTGTTTTACGTGAGATCTCTAGTGAGACTGAGACTATGAAGTAAGTTCTTAGTGTTGATTTGAAATGTTCAAATTGACAGGAGGTAATTTGATTATATATGATATGATCGGTATGATGTATGAGATACATCTAGTGGAGAATTAATGTAAATGAGATTTACATTAAGGACCATGAAATAGAAAATGAGCTATGGTTTATATGTTTCATGAGATGAAATATTAAAACTATAGGTTATAAATATAGTATGGTAAGTTAGTTATCATTTATATTTATGTAATATTAATTATTGGATAATTATCTCTTTTTCTCTAATAACCAATTGAGTTGGAGATTATTGGTTTTTCATGATAACCGTGAGATAAAAGGAAAAATGTTTTCCTAATTTTAGGAATGTTGAATTGAGATTTCCATTTTTGGAAATTACTCATGGAACGGTTGTCAAGTAAATACGATTTACTAAACGACAGCATGGAGAGACTAGACGATCGTGGAGTGTTTCTATACGATAGACACTCAGCTGGTCGATGAGCTAAACGATCGTGCAGCTTCTGCTAAATGATCGAATAACTTTTTTAAATGATTAGGCATCATCTATGCAATAGACTTTGACATCTCTCACTTGCTCAATCGTTTATATGATTGTTCTTCCTCTTGTCTCTTCCTCTAACCAAGTCCACACAGAGCCCACATTTCTTGATTTTCACACCAAAAATACCAAGATAACCTTTGTGGGGATTTCATACTCAACTTAACCCTAGTCGAGGTTTTGTGGAGGTCGTTCGTTGCGTTCACTGTGTTCGTGATCTTGGAGATCGCTGTGTTCAAGTTCTTTGTTGATCGTGTTGTATTGTGGTCATGGTGGATGAGCGTTCCTGCGTTACAGTCTTAGAGTCTGTTTGAGCGTTCGTGAACAAGGGAGATTGAAGATGAGTCTTCAAAGGTATGTTAATTCTATCCCTTGATCTTTAAAAAAACATGTTGTAATTTCGATGTATGCATAGCCTGTTGTTTTCATTTGTGTACTATTATTGTTAATTTTCAAATATGATTGAAATTTGGAACAATCCTTCCGCTGCTCATGGAAATCCTCAGTTTTGATTTCCTTCCATCTCTAATGATAGGGTAGAGGATCCATTGTCTCATGAGCAAGCAATGGAGGATGTTGACAAGGATGAGTGGATTAAGGCCATGAACTAGGAAATGAAGTCTATGTACTTTAATAAAGCCTAGAAGCTTGTGGATAACCTGATGGGATAAAACCTATAGGGAGTAAGTGGATCTACAAGCGAAAATGAGGTGTAGATGGAAGGTGCAAACCTTTAAGGCTAGACTCGTGGCAAAGGGTTATACCCAGGTCGAGGGAGTGGACTATAAGGAAACTTTCTCACCTATTGTCATGCTCAAATCAATCAGGATACTCCTGTCCATAGCCACATTTTATGGTTATAAGATATGGCAAATGGACGTCAAGACTGCCTTTCTTAATGGTAATCTTGAGGATACCATCTACATGGCTCAAGTAGAGGGGTTCTGATGACATGTAGAAATGCACGTCATCTTAGGCCTTTTATTTAGAATTATGAGGGCTGTTAAGCAGAATATGCGGAAATTATGTTAGGAATTCATGAGAAAATGAACTTGTGTCGTTCAGCATTAAGAATCTCGGCTAATCCACTATTATGCGTTATTATGCATTCAATTGTCTATTTTTGTAGCTAACGCAAGAAGTGGACACAAATGCAGAAGCCAGGATATCGCATAGACGACCGCATACGAAGAAACTCTCCATCGCAAAGGCAAACGCATACAATCAACGCATGGATGTTGCGGTAATCGACCGCATGCATCCATCGCATAGGAGTTGCGATCGTCAAGAGATTGCGGGCATCATGTAGAAGTTACAGTAATCAAGCGAATGCGGTCATTTCAAGATTGCAGCTACACGATGATAACCATAATAGAGGGATGAACGCAAGGTTGATGGAATGGAAGCATCAACGCATATCTCGAGAAAACCAAAAGATGATGTTGACATTTCACCTACCATGCCGTTAGCAGCAGAGATTCAGAAAAGAACTAACGCGCCACGAATGTCAGAATCAGAGCAGGTCCATAAATGCTGTCAGCGATTAAGCTCTATAAATAGAAGTCGATGAGCAGAATTTCATTTCATCGAGGGTTTTCACCCAAGGTTTCCTACCTTTGGGTGGAGCCTTGTGATCCAGACTAACGTGTGAGAAGAAAGCTTGAGAGTTCTTCATCTCCTTCATCCATTCCGAGTGACGACCGGAGCCTTTGCCATAGTTAAATCTTGAGAGAGTCAGCTCCACCGCCCATCCATGGCACACTGGCAGCCTTGACACACATCTGCTGGAAGCAATCTTTCATTTTCTCTTCTTTTCTTATATTGTATTGTATTAAATTTTGGATTAAGAAATTAATACATTGTGTGTTCAATGCATTTTTATGTTTCCTTCGATTCCATCTCCATCTTTCTTTACTTAACCTCCTTAACATTCATTACATCACTTAGTGAGATTGCTAGAGTATCGCATACTTAGTCATGTGGATTAGAGATATGAAGCATGTAGCAAACCACAAGAAGGTGTGTGTTGTGCGAGTGTGTGAGAAAAACTTATTTGCTTAGTGTGAAGCTGTAGCAATACCTATCTATAGGCGGACACAACACTTGTCTATGAGTAAAGTCAGCAACAACAATTGTCCAGGAGGGTAAGTGGTTGGTCGCATTAAACAATGTAAGCCAGTGTTAACTAGAGATAGGAATAAGCTTGTGTCAGCCAGGTTTATGTGATTACCTTGTCTTATGAGCGCATCATTCATCATTTAGGCATACTTGGAAGAGTAGTCTAAAATCCAAATCTAAGTCTCGAGAGAGCGGATTGGATCGCATAAGCAAGAATGGGGAACTTAGGAATAAGCTCTATTTGCTATTACACAGCGTATGCACACTACGGAGAGGATATTGCATGCGTCCAAGAAGTAGGATACGGTAGCGGTATGCGGTCATCTTGTTTATGTGTGGGAGCACATGAGCAGGAATAGAGACTTAGGAATAAGACCTCTCGATACTTCGCATACACATCACATACGTCCTAGATTTAGGCACAAGTGTGTATAGCATGATTGTATAGCTTACGTTGGCTGAGGTTGCCCTTGCGGTCACTCTTAAGGATTGTGATGAAGACATCCCCACATTTTATCTATTTTCCATCCATTTACTACACATCAACAGTTGTCGTGTCTCTACCTCTCATTCATACTTCTCATTTCTTTGTCTGTTAGTTAGAAGTAGGAGTAATGTTTAGCTTATACCCTCCATCATTCTTTTATTTATCCGCCGCAAACACATTACCGCATACGTCTAGCTACAAGTCCCTGAGTTCGACCTCAGATCACCTGAGAAACTTGCGTTCGCGTTATACTTGGTGTAAGCGAAAGAAAACTTGTGATGGGAACGCATGGTCATCGCATACATTCGTTAACGCATAGTTTCATTCCAACGCATGACCACCGACGTATGATAGTCAACGCATAATCCAAGACATGCATCGCATAATTGCATTCACCTAATTATCATCATCAGGTCCATAGTTCTAGATCATGGAACATTAGATTTGACAGTGTGTTCAAGTCGTTTGGCTTTGATCAGAACGTTAATGAGCCTTGTATTTACAAGAAGATCATCAACAGCTCAGTAGCTTTCGTGGTACTGTATGTGGATGATATTCTACTCATATGGAATGTTGTAGGGTTTCTAACTGATATTAAGAAGTGGCTAGCTGCCCAGTTTCAAATGAAAGATTTGGGTGAGCCACAATATGTTCTAGAGATCCAGATTATTCGGGATCGTAAGAACAAGAGGTTAGCCTTGTCTCAAGCATCATACACAGATCAAATTTTGATCAGGTATAGGATACAGGATTCTAATAGAGGCTTATTACCCTTCAAGTATGGAATTGTTTTGTCTAATGATCAATGTCCTAAGACACCTCAAGAGGTTAAGGAGATGAGACAGATTCCCTATGCTTCAACTGTTGGAAGCTTAATGTATGCAATATTGTGTACCAGACCCGACATTTTCTATGCAGTAGGGATTATTAGTCGTTATTAGTCCAATCCAAGATTAGATCACTGGATAGCGGTCAAGACGATCCTCAAGTATCTTCGGAGAACGAGGGACTACGTGCTTGTTTATGGAGATAAAGATTTGATCCTTATAGGATACACATACTCTAACTTTCAGGTTGATAGAGATTCTCGTAAATCGACATCGGAGTTAGTGTTTATTCTGAATGGAAGGGTTGTAGAGTGGCGAAGCATCAAGCAAGGATGCATCATGGACTCCACTATGGAAATCGAATACGTAGCCATTTGTGAAGCAGCTAAGGAGACTTTTTGACTGAGGAAATTCCTTACAGCGGGTCTATGGAAAATTCGAGGGAACCTTGGATCATCGTAGAGGTAAGAATATCGAATGAAAATATCATTTGATCAGGGAGATTGTGCATTGCGGTGATGTGATAGTCACAAAGATCACGTTGGAGCACAACGTTTAAGATCTGTTTACAAAGGCTCTCACGGCTAAAGTGTTCGAGGGTCATTTGGAGAGTCTGGGTCTATGGGATATATGGCATTTTGTCTAGGGCAAAGGGGAGATGATACTGAGGTATAAAGTATGTCCTAGTTTATTGTATATTGTACTTGTATTTTTCATGTGTTGTACATTAATCTCCCGAGGCATTAGAACAAGTGGGAGATTGTTGGGATCGGTGTCCTAATTCTTTCGGAGTCTCGTAGTTTGTAAACTGTACACATTGTTATGAATAAAATAAGAGTTATTTTGTTTGGTATTTACTCATATCCAATTAAAAAAAGCTCCATGGTTATTGTATGTAAACTTAAGCATGTATATAAGATATACAAGTGGATCATGCCTTAAGTGATAACCTAACAAGATTTGTAGTATAAGGATTAAGGAGGAATGCTTGATCCTGGTAACACTACGGATACGGCCCGCTTTATAGAGGTTTACAAGTATTTTAAACTACTACAGATGGTAGATCCTGACCATTGATGTGGAGACATGCAAGCGGGGGTATCCTATACAAAGAGTTTGTATAAGACTGGACCACAAGATGAATAGTCTCTTTATATAACGGCGTTGATACTTGAGACTTACATCTCACCTAAACAATCATAGGTGACATGACCTTAATCTTGAGTGTTTTGGAATTTCCTGTTTTTGAGGGCGGTCCTTTGATTACTATGGGTGAGAGTGGCCAGATTGCCAACTCAACATGCCTACCTGTATGCAGATTTGTCTGATTTGGGAGCTGGGAACTTAGTTACACAAGATGGAATTCACTCCTTCCCCAAAGCAGGGGTATGTAGATAGATTGCTCTCTTAAGGACTGATTCTGGGTCTTAAACATAGTAGCCACAACTTCTCTTTGGAAGAGAGGACTCAGTCATAGTAGGAATATAACTTATGTTCATTAGAGGGACTAGTGGTACTTAAGGAGTTAGATGTAACTACAAGGGTGAAACAGTATATTTGCCCAATTGTACTTACGAGCGATCTGTGAAGGGTTATCGCACTGTTGATTGGTTCATATGGACATAAAATATATCTGTAGTAAGAAGAGTGCAACTGTTGTCTTTATGGAGTGTCTTGTAGTTAACGGATGGTGGATCCCATGACTAAAGAGTTTAGTTAGTTATTCACGTACCGTTGGAGCTTCAAGCTACAGGTCCATAAGGTCCCCTTGGTAGCTCAATGGATTCAAGTTGAGAATCAATTCTTGGTATTGATTTGTAGTGTTCAAATTAACAAGAGGAAATTCGACTATATAGGATATTATCGGTGTGATGTATGAGATACATCAAGTGGAGGATTAATGTAAATATGATTTACATTGCATGAGTATAGTGAGTAATCCTTTTTGCTTGGTGAAAGGCTATAGCAACGCTTGTCGATGGGTTGTTGCAAAACTTGTCTATAAGCTAATTAGCCGCATCTACCTGCTTGAGAAGGTAAGAGATGGAACGCACTAAAGCAAAGTATACATTGTTCCTAGAGATAGGCATGATCTTATGCTCGACGCACTCATGCACTATAGAGATATAGTCATGCGGCTGATCACCAAGAGGTATGCGATGTGTTAGTGTGAAGAGCTGGGATTACTCGAGTGATTTAAAATAATAAACATTACTATGTGTTAACGGTTGTTGTGTATCTACCAATTCTCATCGCAAGTCTTCTATTGCTCAATCTGTTTAGTTAGGAGTAGGAGTAGTGTGTAAATTCATTAAACTTCTTCTTTTTACTTTTATTCATCGCCTCAAATGCATTGTTTCACAAGCATTATTGAGTGACAAGTCCCTGTGTTCGACCTCAGATTACCCGAGAAACTTACGTTCTCGTTATACTTGGTGCGAACGTAAGAATACTTGTGTTAGGAATGCGTGGTCATTTCATACTAGATTAACGCATTTTCATTCCAACACATGACCTCCGATGCATAGGTATAAACGCATAGCTTAAGCTATGTACAACGCATGATTGCGTTCATCCCCAATTTTGCTTCCAACAATATTCACCCACCAAACTCAAATTAACGTTAATTGAGTGCTTAAATCATGCTCTATTACCAATTGATGGAATGTACAAGGATATATCGAAAGCAATTAGAATCGATAAGCACTCTAATTACATTTAATTTGAGTTCTAAAAGCATGCAAGAGAAGAAATTCATAGAATAGGATTTTAGAACATATACCTTTGAAAAACCTCTACAATCCAAGCTGCTCTCCATGAATTTGAACCTCAAATCTATAGTGAACCACCAAGAGATCTTCTCTACTATTCTCCAACTTGGATTTGAGTGGTGGAACTCTAGATTGGGCTTAATTATGAGAGGGAGGAGAGAGTTTAAAGAGAGGTGAAAACCAGAAGACAATTTTCTGCAGAATCTTTCGATATTCAGCATCCCTCATTCTTCATCCCCAAAATTGAAGCTTTTATGTAACAAATACATGTAAGCACTAGAAGATTCAACTCATTGACACATCAAAGAGCATTAAGGAGTGGTTTAGGTGTCTAGTTGTGGATTAATCCACCAAGCATTCAAATTTTTTTTGGAAATTTCCACTACTAAAATTGATTTTCAATTTTCTAATTGATTTAATTTAAAAAATTAATTGAATACCAAATTCAATTTCTAAAGTTGAATTTGAAAATTGAAAATTAATTTTATTTTAATTAATTAAATAATAATTTAATATCAAATATTAAATTAATTAAACACCTAATTTATACATGAATCTTATTCATGTAATTAATATTAAAAAAAATATTAAAATATTTTAAATCTCTCCAATTACGTTTAATTTTGATAAATTAAATTTTAATTATATCAAATATAATTATCCAAACCCTAATTTGCAATTGAACAATTCAAATTCAAATCTTAATTTAAAATTTGAATACTTCAAATTTAATTCCCAAAATGAATTTGAAAGTTTCAAATTAACTCAATATACTAATCCAAGATTTATGAGCTAGTAGAGGGACTTTATGGACCTACAGATCATGAGCCTCTAACGATTTGAGATTAATTGACTAAAAATATTTAAATTGAATTAATCAATATTTGTTAACTAAGTAGTACACTGTGTGGGACGGAGTAGTAAGGGCCCTTCTCACCTCCTACAAGTCGTCCGACGGAGAAGACTTTCTGAACGAAGTAAAAGAACTTGGGATCGTTGATCTCTTCCTTAAAGATTGAGATTAGTCGAGGTCGGTCGATGGTGTGAAAACACTTCCTGATGTCGAAAGACACACCATTATAGCTCAATAGTTGCACCCTCCTCACTGTAGATATATTTCTGTCCACTTCATTTAACTATAACCAATAAATCAACCATTCACAAGTTATTCGTAATAATACTTGGGTCAAACGTTGTTTTACCCCCAAAATTATATCTTGCTCCTTACGTCCCACTAATCCTCTAATGAATAATTGGTCTGTGATCCAATCACTACTATCCCTTGTTCAAGACCTGGATTCAGTACTTAAGAGAACCTCCCTACTATCCCTAAAATGGGTAGGTGTGAATTTCATCTTGCACCCTATGTCTCCAACTATCTACCCGGTCTTACCCCTGAAATGGGAGGCTTATATAGCCAGCGCTGTTGAGTCAACCCTCCCCAATGCATATCTAAGGATAACCCTGAATAAACAGGAGTTCATAGTTAGCTTAAGATTAAAGTCGAGTTATAAAGTAAACAACGTTATAAAGTAAGAGTGACTTATTTCTTGGTCTGATCTTATGTAAACTCATTGCATGGGACACCCCCACTTCTCATGTAATACACGAACGAATCAAAATCACTTCGTTTATAGCACTTTATAACAAATTATAACAACTACAAAGTGGGTCGCATCCAATAGTGCTACCAGAATAAGGTATCCAGCCTTATTAGTATACTATAGACCGTTTCGGCTATTTACTAAACTTGATGCACTCTTATTTCTCGACATAAAGTTCAAGTATTCATATAATAGCCATGGATCTTTAGTTTATTAGATTTAGTCTTTACAAGTGCAATTTACATATTCAACAACAGTTTTATTGACTAAATGTCAATAACATCTTTATTGATAATAGAATATATTTAACATTACAACTACGACTTTTAGGACATACAACCCAACATTTCCATACCGTGGTAACAAACGGAATGACTCTCTAGGGCACCCTCTCGTTAAGGATAATGTAGCTTTCCTGGCTCACCACGCCCTCTCGTAACTATGTCCACCCCATAACTCGCAAAATTCTTGAATGATTTCCTTCGGTTTATAATCATAACTAACATCTTGGTATTTTGATTTAATCAGTTAAGTTATAGCCCAACTCTTATCTTGTTTATGATCCTATTTTCTTAAGATCTTCTGTCATGTGTGGGTGCTAACATATTTAGTAATTTTGAACATATTAGAGTCTTTCATTTTAATGGCCCCAACCTTCCATTTATAGGTCGATTCTACACATCTAAAAATATATAGCTTCTTAGTAGATCTTTCGACACATTATTGGAAGTTCTTCCTAATGGCAAAGACAGATAGTTTCTAAGCCAAATCATTTTTGCTTAAAAAAAGATTACCAACTTGGACGTCTTCTATAATAGACTTGGATGAGACGGCTATGGTCCTTGCCATTAATTTTTCAATACGCTTCCTCTTGTTAAGGTTGATATAGGATTCACCACTTACTACTGAATCCGTACACTACTCAACGTTAGTCGTCGGGTTACTATCACTCAATGGTTCTTTATCAACCCTTGATTCTACATTCAATATTGAATCTACCTCTGTGGTCATCAGATTTTGGTCACTCATCGAGTCAACATGATCCACATGATCAACATGCATTAACAACCGCCTCAGATATATCCATATCCTCCACATTAATATTGAAATCAGAATCTGTTGACATGTCCATATCATATACAGACTCATTATTAATAGCAACCTCAAATAAGTCCACACGTTCTCTATTGAATAACTCACTCGTATTGTCTCCCAATTCTAATGGACATATATTATTATTCAAAGGACTTAATGATGGCACCTCATTCGAACACATATTGTAATCAGGAATAAACTCAAGTTGAGATGCGAATGAGGGAACATTTTGGGCCATTTATATAGGAAATGACAGTATTGTACTCCTAGATTTATGGATTACTATTGGTAACTTCGATACCAAAAGAGCCATTTGAGACATTGTCACCAGTTAAGAAAAAATAGAGATCTTCTTGATTACTAATCACAAAGACAGATAAATTCGGTCTAACATTATACAAACGCCTTATAACCAAATCAAACTTAATTTACATATCCACTAATTCTATATATTTTAAATAAAAAATCCTCATACTTTATTCTGTAACCTCGGTGCACATATGTAAATATCTTATCCAAGATTTCAAATCCTACACTAAATCTCAAGGTAAAGATAATGAAACTCAGTCGAGATTATTGAATTTCCACCAAGACTACGTAAACGACCATGAAAACATAATTATTGTTTTCAAAATCATGCAAATAACAACTAAAACACATTTACCAAAGACAATATTGATATATATACCTTGTTCTTAATTGTTTGCAAAAAGATGAGATGTGAGAGTTTCAAGACTTCCAAACACTCAGGAAAATTTTGGAAAACTTTTTTTAGAAACTTGTTGAGCAAGCCAATCGTTAGGATCCTCAAAAAATGATCTTATAATAATATAGTACTACTTTTATTATTGATGACATATTCATAACATTCCTGTCGATCGAATTTGATATTCAAACAATCAAAATACTAACTCAATCTTAGGCCCAATCACGTCTGAGAAGGCCCAAGAACAATTATTTGAATTAGATTACCAAAAGCGTTCTAATTTTTAATGTGAAAACTAAATGGGTTATTTTGGAAAAATTTCCTAATTTTTCTATTTCATAACTAAATTATTACTTAACATTGTATTATTAAATAAAAAAACATAACATAAAAAAACGTAAAATGCCTTTAATTTATAACATGATATGTTAATTAATTTTTATTATAATAATAAAATTATTTTATATATTATTATTTAATATTTTTTTAGTACAACAATGATGGGAATGGTATTAAACCTTCAATCTCTCGGAAAAATGTTATGTCAATTACCATTGAACTAAACTCACTTTGGCTTTTGTTATCTAATATTGACTATAAATTAACTACTAGATGAAAAACATTGTTGCGACATGGAATGGCCAACATCCTTTCCTAGTGATTGGTCACTCTTTTAAAATAAAAATGATCTACAAAACCATATTTAAGATCTGGGAGACGATTTAATGTAGGGAAGGTGTGAGAACCCTTACAACACCTGTTTTCAAAAATGGTTACCACATTTCATTTTAAAATTATCCTATTATTCTTTAGTCTTAAAAAAGATTTTTTTTTAATTTTTTTAATGTTGTTTTTAATATCCCAGTTATATTAGTTCAACTTCGTAACAAAATATGAATCAATAATTATGAATGGCTCTAGGCCATTAGAAAAATCTTGGAATTTACCTTGAATTTCAACTTTCAAGAAAATTTCTTCACTCAAGAAAATTAAAAAATCAATATTTTCAAATATTCCATCATTAGTTTTTTAAGAAAAATTTCATGTATCTCTAGGATCATTATCCCAAAAGGAGAATAAAACTAAATTCCCTCACATAATTGTTTGTTTGAAAACAAATCAATTTTGGAACGTTTCATGTATTCCTGACCTTTGGAAAATTTTAGAATGAGAACACTACTTTTACTCCAAATTTAGAAGTTTATTTATAAATAAACTTTTGTTTTAAAAACTAAAAAAGTAACTTGAGTTAAACTTTAAAAATGAAGAGTTCTCATTTCATAAATTTGTTTTAGAAAGTAGACAACTTATTTTATTTCAAATTTCATTGTCGAAACTCAATTTTGAAAAATTCGAGGGTTCTTATTTTAGAAATTCAATTTTGAAAAATCGATAACTTATTTTATTTCAAACTTCATCGTGAATACATTAATTTTGAAAAATGACAACTTACATTTTATTTCAAACTTCGTTGTTAAAATAATAATTCAAAAAAGAGACAATTTATTTGATTTCAAACTTCATTGCCAAAATAGTAACGCAAAAATTGACAAAACCAAAACATTTAATGAAATCAGATAAAATTTGACTAAATCAACTTCGAAGAGAGTTCCCATGTAAAGGTATTCTCTATGGTCAGCTTAAATACCTCACTCGAGATAAAACTATCTGGAGCTCCCTTATAACCTAATTTTATTCTAAAATCATTAACCAATTCCAAATAGAGATCTTATTTTGTGATCTTATATTAAAATCAAATCTAGACTTTATTTTTATAGAAAAATTTTATAAATAGAAAAATCTCAAAAATATTTACACTTTATAACAAAAAGTTTCAGAGTGCATGTACTTTTGGAATTTTTGTTATAAAATATAAATATTTTTAAATATTTTTTTTATATTTAAAAATGCACCTAAAATCAATTCAAAGATAATTTTGACTAACTTGAAATTCATTTTGAAATTTGGAATAAACAGTGAGTGAAAATTCAACTCAAAAATTCCAAAATAAAGGAAAATTTGATTTTTTTAAAAAAATTTATAAATTAAAAATCAAATTGGAATTTATTTTCAAAATTCAATTTAAACTTTTTTTTGTTTGGAAAGTTCAATTAAAACTCATCTAGGAATTTTTTTTTAATAATGTTATTTTAATATATATTAATGAAAATAGGATAGGATTGAAAGTATTGCAAAAAATAGGTTTTTAAATCGTGTACCCGATACACGATTACACCTTAATCGTGTACCAGTACACGATTAATCCTAAATTGTGTACCCGATACATGAGTGCCTGTTGATCTGGCACGCGCAGTCTGCCGTGGCAATCATATAGCATTGACTGAGGTAATCGTGTACCCGGTACACGATTACCTTAAGTCGTGTACCGGGTACACGACTTCCTTCTCTATTAAACTGTCGCGACCCTTCTTCTTCCTCCATCCGAAAGCCTTCTGCATCCTCTTTTCTTCCGTCTTCCCCGTTCGAAAACCTCCTCCGTCCATCCGTCCAAACAAATTGTCTGAAAACCTCCTACCTTAAGTCGTGTGCCTCCATTTAACCGTCTGTCCAACCGTTCGTCCGAAAGCATCTTCATTTATATATATCATTTTGTTTGCATGTGTAGTTTATGGATCCATGATTTATTTGTTGGGTTGAATCTAGAAATATATGTATATGTTTGTCGTTGGGTTGATTTTGTCTAACGTAGTTTATGAACTTAGAAATTAGATTTTGTTGGGCTATTTTTTTGGATGATTATGTTTGTCTATTTGTTGGGCTTTTTTTTTATGATTAATTTATTGGATGTTTATGTATTTATTAGGTTGAATCGAGAAATATATGTATATGTTTATAAAAATGAAGATTGGTTCATATATATATTATTTTATTTGCATTTGGCATAATTAAATGTATGATTTATGGATATATTATTTTGCTTTTATTTGGGCTGATTTAAATGTATAGTTTACATATCTTAGATTTGGGCTGATTTAAATGTATAGTTTATGAATCTTGGATTTTGTTGGATTGACATATTAACATATTTTTTTTGTCTAACTATAACAGTTGAAAAAATCATAATAAATATGTCGATGCGTCTGAAGATTTAGTTATTCTTGAACATGGAAATGATGGAGATAGTGCATTGAAGTTGATGAATTATTTGGAAACGACAGTAGTGGGGAACATGATCTTGAGTTGGTACCGTCGGATATGTTCACCCAAATAGATTGGAAAATACAAATTCAACAAGTGAACTAGGGTTTACTTTGGAGGAAAGGAATATAGCTGTAGATAATTGTAGATTAATACAGAAAGGAATGTTGATTAATACTAAAAAAGATTTACAACTTGCTGTAAAAAAATATTATGTGGCAGAATACTACGAAATTATTGTAGTGGAATCAAATCAAGATCTTTGGTATGTGAGATGTAAATCATGGAGTGATGGTTGTGCTTGGAGGTTACGGGCTTGTCGGCATAAAACTCATGGGATGTTCCAGATCACCAAACTTCAAAGGGAACACTGATGTTTGATTTCAGAATTGACACGGGATCATTTTTTATTCAAATTTTATGAGTAACGAAATCCAAATTTTGGTCAGAGTTGATCTTGAGGTACTTGTGGCCCTACTCCAAGAAGCAACTAAAAAACAATATGTATATAATGTTAATTATAGACGGGTGTGGCAAGCCAAAAGAAAACCGTTGATTGTTGTGTTTGGTGATTGGGAGAAATCATATTCAGAGCTTCTGTATTGGTTAAGTGCTCTTGTTCATTACAATCCAGGAACACGAACAGATTGGTTTTTCCTTCCCTCTGATATGCCAGGTACGACTATTTTTTGTCGAGTTTTTTGGTCCTTTGGTCTTGTAAGAGAAGGGTTCAAACATTGTAAGCCTTAATCCAGATCGATGGAACTCATCTCTACGGAAAGTATAAGGGGAAATTATTGACCGCCTTATCTATTGATGCAAACGGTCATATATTTTCCCTTACTTTTGCTATTATTGAAGGTGCAAATTCGTCCAGTTGGTCATGGTTTTTGTGGGCATTGCGTGAATATGTTATCCAAAGAGATGGTATTTGTTTGATTTCTGATAGACATAAGGGCATTCTTGCTACAATTAATAATGAGGACATTGGTTGGAGTGAACCTAGAGCCTACCATCGATATTGTCTTCGCCATGTTACCAGTAATTTCAATACGAAATATAAATCAAAGCAACTAAAAAATTTGGTGTTTAAGGCAGGAATTAAACACCAAAGACGCAAGTTCATTCGATGCATGAAAGAATTGAAATAGTTGCACCCTGAATGCCTTGAATATTTTCAGATATTGGCTTGGCAAAATGGACTTAATCACATGACGATGGGTATCGCTATAGGTGGATGACAAGCAATGCAGCTGAATGCATGAATGGTGTTTTCAAAGGTGCTAGAATGTTACCAATTACTTCTTTGGTTAGGCTAATATTCTATCGCACAATAATGTATTTTGAACGTCGAAGACAAGAAATTAGTGAAGCACTCGATCTTGGAGACATGTACACAGAATATGCCCTAAAAAAAACTTAAGAGGTGGGGAAAACGAGCATCTGCGCATACGGTGACATCTATTGACAAGGAAAGTCAAATTTTTGAAGTACAAACTGGCATAAGTATGATTTCTCCCTATAAAGGATAACACCCCCAAGTTTTGAGCTTGTAAGAAGGAACATGTTATTGTAATAAGTGATAGTCATTCAAGATTCATTGCTCTCATGTAATTGCAGTTTGTAATTACATGTGTATGACATACATACCACTTATTGATGAATGCTACAAATTGTCAAATTTCGGTGTTATGAAGGTCGCTTCCATCCAATAGAACACCCAGATTATTGGCCAAAATTATCATTTACAGAAGTTCGTCCAAATGCGAACTTACTAAGAGAACAGGGTCGGCCAAAAAGTATACGCATTCATAATGAAATGGATTGGAGAGAGGCAAGCCAAAAAGTTCGATGTACAATTTACAAGAGAGAATGACATAACAGACGTACTTGTCCACAACGTACATTAAGTGCTTCGTCTTCGGGTCATTAGGTGTATCTTTTTTTTACTTGTATTTTTTATGTAATTGTATATTTTATATACTTATATTTTTCATGTAATTGTATCTTTTATGTACTTATATTTTTTATGTAATTGTACTTTTTATGTAATGAATTTATTCTTCATGTAATTGTATCTTTTTATTTACTTTTTATGAATCTTTTATGTGATGGATTTTATTATGTAATGTAATTTGAAATTCTTAGGTAATGGAGCTTGGTCCTTCTAATCCTGTACAATTATATCAACAAAATACGCATCGTTCACAATCAATATGGGATAGTTCTTCCACAATAGTTTTAAGTTGTCGAAGAAGGGAGGCGTCTGCACAACATACTATCCCATTTGATCATCGCATTATTCCCTACGTTGAGTAGGAAGGTTTTCTTGGGATTGCACAAATCGGTTTTATCAGCTTGATTGGCACCTTATTACTGCCCTAGTTGAGCGTTGAAGACCAGAAACCCACACATTTCACCTGCCTTGTGGGGAATATACGATCACGCTATAGGATGTTTCCATACAGTTTGGGTTACGAGTGGACAGACAACCATTTACTGTTTGTGAAGAGTTCTTAGGCATTCTATCAGATGATCTGAAAGGATCAATATTGAGTATCCCCTAGTTGGCATCCCAGTTTCCAAAATTACCTCCCGATGCCTGACATCAGCGTATGTAGGTATGCACGAGCATACATCATGCAGCTTATTGGAGGATTTTTGTTCGTTGACAAGTCAAATACTCTAGTACATCTCATGTTCCTCCCGCTACTGTCTGATTTCGAGCACGTTGGTACGTACTCGTGGGGTGGTGCATGTCTTGCATGGTTGTATAGAGAACTTTGTCGGGCTACCAATGCACAAGCGTTGGAAATAGCGGGGCCACTGATACTACTACAGGTGTGGACTATGATAGATTTTCAATTATAGCACCACAAGTCCAGTTATAGACCCCAGATCATTGTCCACCTAGTGTCAGGTATTATTTCATTTATATATTTATTTCGTTATCATTTTATGTAAAAATATAAATTAATTGTATTTTTTATAATTTAAGATGGAGTGTTGTATTAACTGCCTCTGAATATTCAGCAAATATGTTGCTCGTGTACCGAAAAATATTTGACATACTGATGCACAATTAGGTAACAAATGTATATATAAATGAATATTTAAAACATTTTGGATGTATACTTTTTTTTTTGTCAGATTATTTAGACGTCATACGCACAACATATTTGGTCATCCTTACCTAATTATTGTCATGATGGTGAAGACATTTGGTTGACCGTTAACTTTCTTATATGCTTCCATATAGTAGAGTGGCATCATCCAGATCGTGTGTTGAGACAGTTCGGTCTGCGACAAACAATACTTTGTTATCTTATACAATCCCAGCACTACACTAGATCAATTTGAGAGGTAAGCACAACCAAGACTGGCGTCGAATCCACGCGGAATATATATCCTACTAGCATGGACAACATGATCATTGTGTACAGGGAGAATTAACCAATCGGCCAACTGTATCAAATGACTATTTTTCCTAGTACAATTCAATCATGAGGCAATTTATCACATTTGACGGTGCTTACTACATGGTGAGAGATTTAAAATATCACATTTGACGGTGCTTACTACATGGTGAGAGATTTAAAATCATACATTTTTCATATATATGATATGAATATTGTTTAATATTTATTTTTTTTCATTGTACAATATAATTTTATCGAAAATGTATAACAATATTCAATGCAGCACAACTTACCAAACTTGGGTTCAATGTGTCAGCAAAAATTGGTCAACGTAGAAGGTATCATTCAACAAACAAGATGACTCAATGTTGCTAACACCGATCGAAGACGTTTCGTCGTAGACGATAATGACAGCTGGGTGAACCTAATTTAGAGGGACATGAAGACAACCCCATGAGGGGTAAGGGCCAGGGGGTCGTTTTTAAATTTCATGTAAACTTTCATTTTCAAATTGTAAATCTTTTTTAATATCATGACATTTTTTTTAATATTGTGCAAGATAATTATGTTTTCATTGTAGATTAAATATATAATTAAGTTTAATAATGAAGGAATTTCTGGACCCATTCCTAAAATCTTAATATTGTTGTACATCTCCAATTAAAAAAATTGACATCTATTTTTTAAAAAAAAAAAAGAAATGAAAAACAAATCGTGGACCCGGTCCACGAGTTTTCATGCGACTGGTCAATCAGTCAGCCGATATGATGTTGAATGGATTAAACAGTAATCGTGTACCCCGTACCGATTTTGCCACATGGCAATCGTGTACCCCGTACATTAGTTTCAATAAACACATATTTTAAAAAATACTTTCAATCATACCCTATTTTTGTCAATATATATTAAAATAACATTATTTTAAAAAAATTCTCATCGAGAAATCAAATAAAACCAAAATGACATTTATATAAGAAAAGATAAAATCACCAATTAAAACAGAAATGTACGAGAAAAGTGAAAAGTGGGTGGGACCTACTGGTAACTTTACCAAATTTCTCTCCTACTTCTTCACGATTTTCCTTCTTTTCTTTTCTCTTCTTCAACCAACTCTTCTTCTTCCTTCACTTCTTCTTCTTCCTCGACCATTGAAGTTGTCAGTGGGTCGCCGGAGAAATGTCACTATAGGAGATTCGTGGGTTTATGGTTGCGCCGCTGCTAAGGTGTCACGCGTCTGATTCTGAGTGTTTCGTCGGAACTGTCGCACAGTTGGGGAGCTCAGTTGTTGAAACTGCTGTATGTGAGAGTTGTTGATAGCCATTGTGCTGTCCGCTAGACGCTGGAGCGTTGCTAGAACGTCGTACTGCTGCCGTTCGTGGGTTTCTTCCGGAATGGAATGGTCGTCACAGGAGGTCGTGGGTCTTCCTTTCGCCGATGGGTATTTTGTTGGCCGAATCTTTTACTGTGATCATGAAACTTCCTCCAATCCTTTTCTAATTCTCACCTCACATTGTATTTTACTAGCACTTTCCCTTTTAGTTCCTTCATCGGTTTCTTTCACTTCTGTTTTCTCCTCCTTGGGAATGGAATGAGATGTTCAATTTACAGTGTAAACTAAAGAAAAATGAATGCATCAAAAGAGGAGGGAAATGAGCTTAATAGGTTAGTGGGGGAGAAAGAGAGAAGAAGAGATAAAGAAAGAAGGAAAGAAGGAAAGTGAGAGAATTGGGGAAGACCGAAGATTTTTTTTTAATTTTCTTATTTTTTTTTTCCTTTTTCCCTTGTTTTTCCCTTTTAAAAATTAAGAGTATTGCAAATCTCAACCTTATCTCTTCATCAATAAATAAAATAAAATTTGTGAGAAGACGAATATCACACCTCATTCTAGATTACCCTCGTAATCCAGAGAGAGATGTGACGAGGGTGGAGATAATACCCTCTTTATGACATTCACGACCCAGCTATTCTTAACATGCCAAGTTAAACTTAAACCTTATAAAGCACAGATACAGATATAGATACGAGATACTGATATGATAAGATACGACAATACGTCAATTTCTAAAAAATTAGGATACAGATACATTGAAGATACATTTTCTTTTTCTTAAAAAAAATCTAAGATATGGATAAATTTAGCATATTAGTTAGTGACAATAATACAAAATACAATACAAACATTGAAGTACAATACAAAAAAGCAACATCTAAGATGTTGAAGTAAAATAGTCAATAAAATACAATAGAAAAGTAACTCATATTAATCTTATAAGAAAAAGAAGATTAAAGGGAGGAGTATGAAGATAAACGAAGAACCTCGTCATTTATTGATAAGAGAAAATCAGTTATTAGATTTAAAGAAACTAAGAATCGTAGTTTTAAAATTACAAGTTTTCACAAATGAACACAACCCAATTATGAACGCATCATATGAACATAGCCCCAAACCCTAAACACACTCTGACTCTTGTTCTATATACATGTTTACACACTTCCAAGACATCATGTCAATGGAAGAATTTGAACATACGAAATGAAACAAGTCTAGCGGTAGTGTGACAGACTTCGACTTCTGAAGGCACTTGAACCTCTTTCGCTACCTAGGGGGATAAACATAAAAGAAAGGGATGAGCTGAAAGCCCAATGAGTAATAGTTTATAGAACATATCTTATATCTCTAAAAACAAGATATAATCATTTTATAATACATGCAAACAACTTGGTATAAAAACACACTTCAACGCATAGTCCATTCCATTTCAATAAACTCAGAGTTCAAAGAAGAATCCTTAAATGCCATTATAAGCTAGTAAAACTTCATCACCAAACATGTACTCGAACATCTCTCGGGTAGACTAAATCAACACACGTAGACAATAGGGTGAACCAACTCACGCATCCAGTCTGCTAGTGTAGACCAACTCAATACAGTCAGCATAATCTCTGCACATATTTCTAGATTGGATTCGACCCTCTTTTGGCCACGACAATCCTTCAGATCATCTGGGTGGTGTTACAGAAACACATTCGTATAGCATATAACTAACTCACCATGAGTACCATATTCAATTGTTTGAGAACTCTTTCATACCAACCAAGCGTTCAACCATTAAATATCACACATCTAATCCATTTTCAATAAATCAACATTACTTTTTAAATCATGCATTCAACCATTGCAAAATATACTTTAAATCATTTTCAATCAACCATGCTTTCAATACTTGTAAAATCACTTGATCACTCAACGTGTCACCATTCAATACAGTACATTTGCTAAATCAAGTCGATCAAACACTTAATAATTTACTTAAAAGAAAAGCCACTCACAAATTGAACTACCAAGGAGTAACTATCAACGGACAATAATTGACTGGGAGTTACGCGTTGAGTAGTTGGAACACATGCAAGTTGACCTATGCATCCGACAGCAGACGTTCAAAACGTGTGGCAAGGTGTCCTTGCACTAAACACCAATGTGTTTAATGTACACGGATGATGTGTCCAACTTTATCCTTAGCCCAACTCCAACCAAACTTGTGTTTGGCTACACAAAGCTTGCAACAGCAAAAGGTTTTCACTTGCCTTTTATCACCGAACTCCCCCATAAATTCCACCCTTGTTCATGACTGCCTCTACCAAACACATATGAAATACTCAAGGGACATGAATTCCTTACCAAGAACGTATGGAAAAACTAGAATCTCCCTTGCTCAACGCCGCTACCTCAAAGCTCACATCCTTTATTTTATTTCAACCGCCAAAACAACCCTCAATTCTTCAAGAAATCAAGATCTCCTCGTGGAAATCCTCTCAACTTTCGCACTCCAACGAGAAATCTTCTTGACAATAGCCGTTTTCTTCTCTTCTTCAGACATCCCAAAAGCTTTTCTCTTCAGCCGCTAAACCGGTATTTATAGAGATCACGAGTTTTTCCTTGTCAGCAGCAGCCCATCCTCCTCGCCTATCAGCTCCTCCTTAGAATAATCTATTTTCCTTCCCCTCCTCAATTTCGGCTGCCACTTGATATTTTAAATCTCAACTTTTGTTCATACTCAACCCAACTTCCACTTCCCAATTTTTTCTTTGTTTAAAACTCAATTTTTACTTGATTTAATTTCATTTTTTTTCTTTTAATAATTAACTTAGTCCAACTTATTTATTTAGCTCAATTCTTATTATCTTATAATTTGCCACTTTTGTGTATGCTTGAAGAATTGAAAGGATAGATAAAGAAGGAAGACAAAGTATTTAGGGAGGCAAAAATTAATGGTGTGAGACAGCTTGTTTTATTTCAAACTTCACTGTCAAAATCAAACTTAAAAGTTAGATGGACAACTTGTTTTATTTTGAACCTCATTGTCAAATGTGCAAATTCGAAAAATTTGAGGATTCTCTTTGTAGAAATCCAATTTGAAGATGGAAATTAGTTTTGTTTCAAACCTCATTATCGATAGTGTAAACTTGAAAAATTGGAAGATTCTTATTGCATAAATCTAATTTGAAGAAGAAAATTAATTTCATTTCAAACCTCATTGACGAAAATAATAACTTGAAAAGTAGAATTCTTTATTGCAGAAATCCAATTTAAGAAAAAAAAAATTAGTTTTATTTCAAACATCATTGTCTAAAATGAAACTGGAAAAATTGAAAAGTTCTTATTTTAGATATCCAATTTGAAATATAACAAAAAAAAAAAAAAAAAACTCATTCTCGAAAGTAAAAACTTGAAAATTTGGATAACAACTAATGTTATTTCAAGTTCCGTTCTTCAAAGTAAAAACTTAAAAAATTGGAGAGTTCTTATTGCAGAAATCCAATTTAAAGAGTGACAACTAGATTTATTTCAAATCTAATTGGCGAAAGTAAACATTTTAAAAATTGGAAAGTTCTTATTACAGAAATTCAATTTAAAGAGTGACAACTAGTTTTATTTCAAATCTCGTTGTTACAAAGTAAAAACTTGAAAAATTGGCGGATTCTTATTTTAAAAATCCAATTTGAAGCATGACAACTAGTTTTATTTCAAACCTTATTGTCATGAGTAGTTTTGAAAAGAAAAAAACATACTTTCTTGAACAAAATGTTTGGAAATTCCCATGAACGAAAAATGTCCAAATGCATGAGATGTAGTTTTGGCGCACAATACATATCATCTTGAAATGATAAACAAGATGCAAAAGAGGTTGTGTAAATGTGAAAGTGCAAAAACTACAATAATTAATTATGTAATGGACTATTTTTACTCTTTCTGGGTACACTTATTGAGTGTACTTCCCCGATCATGGATAAAACATGCTCAGACTCGACAATTGATAATGCAGTTGGTCATGTATGACAACATACGCTTATCTACTCAACTAATGAGTTTGATCGTTAAGGCATAGTGCAACACTTGCTAAGTCTACACATTGATCATGAATGTAGTATGCATGCATGATATTTATAAAGTGTTGGAATGGTGTCCTAAATCTTCTTGTAATCTCGTAGTTTGTAAACTCTGTATAAATATATTGTTGTTAATAAAATAAGTGTTGTTTTATAAACATATACTCGATCTAAAAAACTAAAATCCGATGTTATTTCATGTAATTTAAACAAGTATGTAGAGGCATACAAGTGAATCTTGTTTAAATCATAACTTAAATGGTCTGTAGTAGATGGATAAGGCTGGTACCTTATCCTGGTGACACTATGGATACGACCCGTTTTGTAGATGTTACAAGTGTTGTAAAATGCTACAAATGATCTAATCCTAATCATTCATGTGGAGAGATGTGAGCAGAAGTATCCTATACAAAGAGTTTGTATAAGACCGGACCACGAAATGATTAGTCTCTTTATATAATGCCGTTAATAATAGAGACTTACATTTCACTAGGACGACCATAGGTGACATGACCTGAATCCTATGTGAGTTGTGAACTCCTGCTCATGAAGGCGATCTTTTGATTTGTATGGGTGTGAGTGGCCAGATTATCAACTCAATAAACCTACAATTTTGGGGATTCGTCTAATTAGGAAGCTGGGAACTCAGCTACACAAGATGAAATTCACTCCTTCCCTGATGCAATGGCAAGTAGATAAATTTCTCCCTTGTTGATTTTGGGTCTTGAACATAGTGGCCACACCCTCTCCTGGCCCGAGAGAACTTGGTCATAGTGGGACTATGACTTATTGTTCATTAGAGGAATCAGTGGTACTTAAGAAGTTAGATGTAACTATAGAGGCAAAACAATATTTTGGCCCAGCTGTACTTACAAGAAATTTGTGAAGACTCATCGCTCTGTTGATTGGTTATACTCAATGGACACAGAAATTTATCTGTAGTGCTAAGAGTGCAACTGGCAGTCTTTAGTGGAGTGGCTGACATTTAATGGATGTTGGGTAATTTAATTAAAGAGTTTAATTATTTATCCGAGTACCATTGGAGCTTCAATCTATCGTTGGAGTTTAATTGAGGGAATTAATTATATATGATATAATTAATTATAATATATTTGATACATTATGAGAGGAATTTGAATATGATTCAAATACCAATTATATGAATGAGATTTATATAATTAAATATAAATATGATTTATATTGAGAGGATTAAATTATTTGGATATGATCCAAATATCATTTATATGGATGAGATTCATATAAATGTAATTTATATTAAATGTCACGTATAGTTAAGAGAGAATAAAATCTCTAGTTTATGTTGTATTTGATGCAATATAAAACTATAGGCTAGATGTTATATTTGATATAACATATAGTGTACATATAATAAAATAGTTATTATATATTTTATTAATTTATTTGAAATTAATAACAGGGAAGGATTTATATGGTTTACAATTACAGAGAAAAGTTCAAGCAAAGCGCATAACTCCTGCGTGAAGAAGAAAGAGATCCACGAAGAAGAAGTTCTGTTCGTGATTGTTCGAGGGATTCGTGAAGAAAGGCTCTTCAAAGGTAATATCTCTTGAACTTGTTTCTTGTTTAAAAGCATGTTGTAATTTAATGTTAAATGTATATATCTTTTACATGTTTACTGTAAATTTTATATTCAATAATTAATGGAATTTGGACAATCCACTTTCGTTCAAGGATCTCCTCATGTCGAGATTCCTTCATAAAGCTCATTTTCCTTATTTAACATGAAAATCGTTTTCTAGTGAGAAAAGTGATGCATGTTATTTCAAATTGATTACTGAAATGCATGATTTGTGAAATCAATTCATTTTTTTTTAACATTTAACTACCTATTATTAAGATGATCATTTTTATCTACTCTCATTTTTTCATTCACTATAATAATCTTGACTTTAGATGTCAGTTCTGAACTGCCAACGCATACATATGATGGTAGATTACACATCGCCATTATATCGCATGTCATCTTTGTAAAAGTATATCAGCATGCAGCAAAAGTAACAAGGATCAATAAGTACTTTAATCCATTAATTTTGGCAGAAACTAAAGCATGCTCATCTAACATAAGAGGGTTTGCACTCATACCTTTGTAGAACTCTTCAAGATCTTGATTCTTAGCTACAATCTTCTCCGAAATTTGTTGTGAACCACCTCAAGATCTTTCCCACTATCCTCTTGGAGCTTAAGAATGAGTTGTGGGACTCAAGAACAGCTTGATCGACAAAAAACTTGGAGAGAAGCTCACTGCTATAACCCACTTTGAAGAACAATTCTTTAGCTCAAATTTTTCTGAAAAAACTCTTTGAATGCATACCTCAATTCCACTCCAATCTTCTTTATTTATTGCAAGTTATCATGCAAAGAAGATGGTTGCATGAGATGCAACTCATGCTTGAAGTTAATGAAGCAAAATGTAAATGGGTTTTGTGTGAGCTAGTTGAAGATGGTAATGGGGAAATCCAAATTTCCATTTTGTGTAAATTTTTAAATTTTCCAAAAAACCAAATGATTTAAAAAAAAAAAATCAATTCGATTTTAAAATTGAAAATATTTATTAATTTTGTAAAATTAATTTTCTAATAAAATTAATAAATAATTATTTAAATAATTCAATTAATTTAATATCAAATATTAAATTCATTATTTTACAAAAAAAACACCTTCATATATTTAAATCATATTTAAATATAAATTCTCCTATTCTGTTTAATTCTAATTTGAACGTTTCAAATTAACTTATTATTTACGAGCTAGTAGTGCACACCTACAGATGATGGGCTCTAACGATCCGAGATTAATTGGCTGACTCATTATACTGAATTAACCCTCATTCGTTAACTAATGGGTCACTCCACTAAAGCCCATACTCGAACTCCCCTCACTATAGATATTTTATGTCCACTTGATATAACCATGATCAGTAAGTCGATCCTTCATAGGTCGTTCGTAAACACAGTTGGGTCAAGATCACCGTTTTACCCCTAGGAATACATCTCGTTCCTTAAGTTCCTACTGACCCTCTAATGAACAATTTTGTTTCATAATACTTATGAATCAAGTCCTTTCTCTATCATGAGAAGGCGGGCCCCAATTGTTCAAGACCTGGAATCAGTACTTAAGAGAATAACCTATCTGCTAACCCTAAATCAGGTAGGAGGAATTTCATCTTGTAGGGCTATGTCCCAAGCTGTTCATCCGGTCTTATCCCCAAAATGGAAGGCTTATTGAGCAGTGCTGTTGAACTACTCTCACCCATACAGATCAAAGGATAATCCCGAACAAACAGGAGTTCATAGCAAGCTCAGTATTAAGATCGAGTTAACCTAGGTTACTTAATAATGAAATAGTTAATTTTAATAGTAAACGGTCGTTATAAAGAAAAGTGACTATTTCTGTAGTTTAGTCTACGTGCAAACTCATTGCATAGGATACCTCCACTCGCATGTCTCTGCATGAATGTGTTGGGTTTTATGTCCTAAAACACGTCGTATGTAAACAATGGAGCTCAGTCAGAAAATTCAATAAAGGTGTTATTGAATAGATCTATTGCTTGAATAGAAATCCAATAAACCTAAAAGTCCCTTGACTATTGGATGAGTTCTTGAACTTTATGTGGAGACATAAAGGTAGATCAAGTTCGAGTAAATAGTCAAAATGATCTATAGAACGTAGATAAGGTTGGGTACCTTATTTTGGTAACACTATTGGATACGACCTGCTCTGTAGTTGTTACAAGGAGTTGTAAAGTGTTACAAATGAAGTGATCCTAATTCGTTCATGTTGGACATGAGAAGTGGGGGTGTCCCTGTGCAAAAGAGTTTGTACAAGATCGGACCACGAAATGAGTCACTCTTACTTTATAACGTTGTTTACTGTTTAAGACTGACTATTTCAAAGTGATGACCTAGGTAACTTGACCTTAATCCTAAGCTAACTATGAACTATTGTTTATTCGGGATTGCCCCTAGATTTGCATAGGTGAGGGTTGGCTCAACAGCACCGGCTCAATAAGACTGTCATTTTAGGGGTAAGACTGGATAGATAGCTGAGGACATAGGGTGCAAGAGGAATTCACTCCTACCCGCTTTAGGGATAGTATAGAGGTTGTTCCCTTAAGTGCTGATTCTGGGGCTTGAACAAGGGATCCCACTCTCTCATTTGGCATGAGAGTGGCTCGGTTTTGTGATTGGATCACAAAATAATTGTTCATTAGAGGATCAGTGGGGACTTAAGGAACAAAAGGTAATTTCAGGGGTAAAACAGAGATTTGACCCAGCCGTTATTATGAACAACCTGCGGAGAGTTAACTTACTAATCATAGTTATATCGAGTGGACATAATATATCTACAGTGAGAGGAGTTCAACTATGGGCTTTAGTGGAGTGACCCATTAGTTAACAAATGGGGATTAGATCGGTCTAATGAGTTTAGTCGATTAATCTCGGATTGTTGGAGCCCATGATCTATAGGTCCATATGGTACCCCTACTAGCTCGGAAATGGATTAGCTCTAGTAGCGTGATAAGTTAATTTGAAACGTTCAAATTAGAATCAAACGAAATTGGAGAAAACATATTTAAATATGATTTAAATATATGAAGATTAATTTGTGTAAAAATTAATTTAATATGGATACTAAACTAATTAGAATTATTTAAATTATTTAAATAATTATTATTAATTTTATTACTTATAAAATTAATTGATGAAATTAATTTGTAAAATTAATAAATTTTTATTTTAGAAATAAAATATGATTTTCAAATCAAAATGGATTTTTGGAAATTGAAAAATCACACAAACTTGAAATTGGGTTTTTCAAGTCATCTTCAACTTGCTCACAAGGAACCCACCACCTCTTCTTTGGTTTACTCCAAGCATGAGCTACATCCCATGCAGCACTTCTCTTTGCATGATAGTCTAAAATATATTGAAGAGATTAGAGTGAACAATTGAGTGATGAACCGAATGAATTTTTGTTGAAAAATTCGGATGAAGAAGGTATTCTTCAATGGGTTCTATTCTGTGTGCTTTCTCCATATTCCCTTTGATTTCAATTTATTTTGAGTCTCACAACTCAATCTAGAGCACCAAAAGGATAGTAGGGAAGATCTTGTGATGGTCTGCACATGAATTTGGAGGATTTTTGCAGTTGGAAATGGAGATTTCTTTGGTTTGGCCAAGGTATGTTCATGAAACCCATTATACTTTGTTTTTAGCATGTTTTTTTTCAACCAAAATTAATGAATTAGAATGCTTATGGATCCTATTCCCTTCCACTGTGTGCTGGTGTCCATCCAACAGAATGATATGTGGATCACATCATTTGTACTACCTACAAAATGGACTGCAAACAATAGTGTTACTAGGATGAGATACCCAATTTCATCCATATACTTATTAGACCATTTATGCTATATACTATTAACTTGATCATGTTTATGTCACCACATAAAGTTAAAGTATTCACACTATAGTCATGGATATATTTATTGGATTTTCATAATAGAATGAAAAATCAACAACTTTATTGAATAAGTTACTTAATATTATTTTATTGATAAATAGAATGTTTAACACGAACTGCGAGTTCTAGGACATTCCCAACAATCTTAGGCTATGATGACGAATTATCTTTGATGGCAGCTTTGAACTACCATTAAACTATCTACTACCATCGTATATATACGATGGCGATCATTTAGGATGGTCTTTTTGAATTGACGTCCTATCATAGACATTTGATGGCACTTTTGTATGATGTCAATTAAGAACTGACATCAAACCCATGCCATCATACATAACACGATGACAGTTGTGTACGATGTCAGTTGGTATTGACATAACATGTAACTCAAATCCTGCATAAACGATTTTTATAATACTATTAATTTCAACTAATTTTTCCACACAAATTTTCAGTAAAACAAAGATGAGCTTCCAAAGAACGCACTTTTTCATACCATTTCAATATTGATGATCAATTCACAATTGCAATATATATCTACATTGAAGGAACTCTTATCAAAGAGTACCTATGAGTGGAAGCAAGATCATTCCAAATTCATTATGACAGAAATACAACATGCACAAACATGCATACAAGTTATGCATCTACTAACAATTTACGACATGCTTTTAACAAATTAAATATAAAAGAACAAGAGACTCACCTTTGAAGAACTTTTTTTCTCTTTATCTATCGCTCTCGCTTGGAGCACCACCTCTCGCTGTCGCTGCAACGCCAAGCCAAACGTGTACCAAATCTCGTTTTCGATCACCACTGAACGGTCTTCTACACGAACAAGTACCAAGGAAGACACCGCTACTCAGTGACCTTGGTATTCTCGGAGTGAGAATCCAGAAGGTGTAGGCTCTGTTGGACTTGGTAGAGGAAAAGAGGAAACACGATCGTATTCAACAACCAAGCAAGTGGGAGAGGTTTGGAGTCTATTGTATAGACTGGTGCTTGATCGTTTAGAAAAGGTGTACGATCGTTTAGGTAATCGGGTATGATGGCTTTGACGATAATTTAGGTAATCTCGCTCTTGCGCATGATTGTTTAGTAAAAGCTATACGAGTTTAGGTAGACTGCGTGTGTACATGATCGTTTAGGAAAAGTTAAGCTGTCATGTAGGCTCTCGTTAGTTGTACGATGGGCAGTGTACAACTTTGTGAAGCGATAATCCGATCCATTTGCAAAATGAAAACTATTTTCATTTTATCCTTCAATTATCAAAACTAAATGCAACCTCCCACTTTCACGTACGGTTATGGAGAAAACCACCAACAATTATATTATAATTGTTTAATTATAAATAAATATAATAACTATATCATATTATATTTATAACCTATAGTTTTAATATCACATCATATACAACATATAAGTCATAGTCTTTTTCTCCTTTACTTGATATAAATCATATTTACATTATTTTCCTCCAATTAATGTATCTCATACATCATGTCAATTATATCATATATAACTGAACCAGTTTAATCATATCATATATAATCAAACTCCCTCTTGTCAATTTGAACACTTCAAATTGATCCAAAAACTAATTCTCAACTTGAATCCATTGAGCTACCAAGGGGACCGTATGGATCTGTGGCTTGAAGCTCCAATGGTACGTGAATAGCTGACTAAACTCTTTAGTCATGAGATCCACAATCCGTTAACTGCCAGGCACTCCACTAAAGACCGACAGCTGCACTTTTCTCACTATAGATATATTTCTGTGTCCATCGGATATAACCAATCAACAGTACGATAACCCTTCACAAATGTTCGTAAGTACAATTGGGTCAATTTACCATTTTCCCCTGTATTTACATCTAACTTCTTAAGTACCATTTATCCCTCTAATGAACAATACAACATAGTCCTACAATGTGTGGACACCTCTCGGGCCATGAGAAGGTGTGTGACACCACATCATTCAAGCCCTAGAATCAGTTCTTAAGGGAGCAATCTATCTACTTACCCCTACTTCGAAGAAGGAGCGAATTCCATCTTGTGTAGTTGAGTTCCCAACTCCTAAATCTCACGAATCCTTAAAGTGGTAGGTTTGAGTCGCCAATCTGGTCTCTCGCACCCATGCAAATAAAAGAACCACTCTCTGTTGGGGTTGATGCCCTAAATTCTCGTGTCCTGTGGTTTGTAAACAGTTTGTACAAACGCTTGTGATGTATAATATATGATATTTTACTTCACTTCTTGATTTTGCTCAGTTCAATAGTTTATTTTCTTTACCACAAACCAATAAACATAAAATCCCTGGTTATTTGGATGTAACTTAAGCATGTATGTGGTGACATACAAGTGGATCATGTATTGAGTGATAACCAAAATGGTCTGTAGTATATGGATATAGGAGGGAAACCTTATCTTGGTAACACTACGGATGTGGCCCACTTTGTGGAATAGTCACAAGTCTAGTGATTTATCACAGATGGTCTAATCCTGATCATTCGTGTAGGGGACATGAGAGCGGGGGCTTTCTATACAAAGAGTTTGTATAAGAACTGACCACAAGGTGTTAACGTCTCGTTATATAACACCATTCATGACAGAGACTTCACTTCACTAGGATGACCATAGATAACATGACCTCAATCCTGATTGAGTTAGGAACTCCTGCCATTGAGGGCAGTCCTTTGATTTGCATGGGTGCGAGTGGCCAGGTCATCAACTCAAACCTACCACTTTAGGGATTCTTCTGATTTGGGAGCTGGGAACTCAGCTACACAAGATGGAATTCACTCCTTCCCCGATGTAGGGACAAGTAGATAGATACCTCCCTTAAGGCTGATTCTAGGGCTTGAACGATGTGGCGCCTTACACATTCTCTTGGCCCGAGAGGTGTTCACAAATAGTTGGACTATGTTATATTGTTCATTAGAGGGATCAGTGGTACATAAGGAGTGAGATGTAACTACAGAGGAAAATGGTAAATTGGCTCAACTGTACTTACGAGCATCTGTGAAGGGTTATCGTACTCATGATTGGTTATATCCAATGGACACAAAAATATATCTACGGTAAGAAGAGTTCAGTTGTCGGTCTTTAGTGGAATGCTTGGCAGTTAACGGATGGTGGATCTCGTGACTAAGGAGTTTAGTCAGCTATTCACATACCGTTGGAGATTCGAACCATAGGTTCATAAGGTCCCCTTGGTAGCTTGGATAAAGTTGAGAATCAGTTTTTAGGTCAGTTTGAAATGTTTAAATTGACAAGAAAGAGTTTGATTATATATGATATAATTGAACTGTTTAATTATATATGATATGATTGATTAAATATATGAGATACATTATTTTGTATGAAATTAGATATAAATATGATTTATATCATGTAAAGGCGAAAATACTATAGTAGATATATGATATTAAACTATAGGTTAAGAATATAATATGATTAATTGGACGGTTATGCGATAATTGGTCGAGTATTTCTCCGAAATCGTGCAAAAGTAGGAAGTTCGGATTTAGTTCTTGTAATTGAAGAATAAAATGAAGACTGTTTTCATTTTGAAAGACACAAGAAAAAGCATGCAAGAAAAAATCACTCACGGTGTGTACCTATACGATCGCTTCGCGTTGAGAGCCTATACGATAGCTCCCATTGTCCTAACGATCGTACACTCATGCACTAAACGATCGCCCACGATTAGATTACTAAACGACTGCTTACGTTTACTACACGATCGCTTAGCGCGCCGTGCGAACCTAAAGATCGCTTACCATTTGATATATGATCGCTTAGCTAAACCTACACAATCGTGTACATTTTTCTAAACGACAAGCACCCTACTATATGATAGTCTTCTACTATCTCCCATTTCCTTGTTCATTCAACACGATCGTCTTTTCCTCCTTCCCTCTACCAATTCCATCAAAGTCCACCCTTTGTACTCTCACTCCGAGAATACCGAGGGCATCGAGTGGTAGTGTCGTCCTTGGTTGTTGTTGGTTCATGCGCTGCCGATCATGTAGACGACTGTGGTGCTATTAGACGATTGTTTGCTGGGCAATAAGAAGTGTAGAGTAGTTCGCTTCCGCTAGACTGAGTTTGATTGAAGAAAGTCTTCAACTGGTACATTTACTCGGTCTTTTGTACTTTATTTGTTAAATCATGCCTATAATTTGTGTTACAATGCATATATGTTTGTTCGAATGTATGTGTGGTAATTTTGTCACAATGAAATCGGAAAGATTCGCTTCCACTCATAGATTCTCTAGTTTAAGAGTTCTTTCAATTGGTATCAGAGCCAGGTTTCTGATATTCCAATTTCATTGATGCAAAGAATTGCATATGCATTCGAGGTGGGTGCAGCATATCTACTCTCTGTTGAATTCTTAATTTGTTTATGGATGTACGGATTAACGGAGTTTTTTGGGATGAAACCTCAGTTTGATTAATTCTTTTGCATTTTCGGTTAATTGTAAAGGCCTCTGCGTTTTTGGGCATAATTATTGTTATCGAATCTGTAATTCAAACTTAGTTTGAGTCTTGAGTCGTTCGTGAAGAAGTTCAAAGCAAGGGTTGTTGTTCTTCAAGGAAGAAGACGATCAAAAGTTGTCAAATCGGGTAGACGATGGGGTAGGGTAACGCATGGTAAATCAGTTCAAAGCAAGGGTTGTTGTTCATCGCTGAGTATCAGATGCTTGGTTATCATTTAACGCACACGCACACTAGACGATCGTTTAGCTCAGCAAGCTTCATCGCTTAGTACCTGACTAAACGATCGCAGAGTAACGCACGGTAAATCATTTACCTCTTCATGCGTTAAGCGATCTCCTAGACGATCAGGCTTCATAGCCTCGTTGTCGTCTAGCGTTCGTTTAGCTTTTTCGCGCTATCGTCTAGTGTGCGCTAAGCGATCGTTTACCTGCGGTGTTTACTAAACAATGGAGCTTCGCCTGGCGGTTCAAGAATCGGTTCGCCTGTGAACCGGTTTGCTTGATGAAAAAATTAATAGATAGAATTATTTCATTCCTATTTTGTAAAGGTTCATCCCAGTCCATTAATCTTTGGTTTATTACATAAGATGTATGGTAATTTATATGTCATATGGTATGCACATATAGTAAATCCTACCTTAGGTTATGCATTGGTCATGCATCATCTCTTTATTGTAAATATTATAATTTAGAGAAGCATGATTTAATTATGTAAGAGCATGCACATGCATCATATAATATAAGAGTTATATTTATGCATGCATAAAAAGCATTGACATGAATCATCTTTATATTAAAATTGTTATAGTATAAGGGTGTATGAAAAGCATGTTTGCTTGGTTCTTACATATATATAAAAGTTATGTATAGTAATGACCGGATATTGCATGAAGCATAACATAGGTTTCTTTATAGGTGTTATAAACACCTAGTTATACACAATGTGTTTTAGTTGTTTCTTTTTAATGGTTAAAGATAAATTAGAACTAAAAGCAATAAGAAAGTCATGCATGCTCACTTAGGTTTAATTCATGGTTTTAAAATGTTTAAAACTTGGATGACATAGACCTAAAATCACGGTTCTAAAATGATTAGCAACCCTTAGACTTTAATCTTTTAATCAGTTTAATAAGATTAAATTGACTAATAAAAGGTTAAAGAGTAGCAAATCTATCTATAAGGGACTTTTGTCTAAGGCGGGTCTGGTTAGGCTGGGGTATTTAAGTTGACGAAAACGTAACACCCCTACCTGGGAACCTACCTGAAAAGGTGAATTAGATAGATTTGATGAATGCATGTAAGTTAAGGATAGTCCATTAAAGTGTTTAAATGTGACTACTTGAACTTGTTTAATTCATAGACAAAAGTTGTTTATGAGTAGACTTAAATAGATGACTTAGACTAAAATCAGTAGCTGGATTGTCTAGGTTAATGAACCCCTAGGTAGAACATTTAGTGGGAGGTACTTGGGGCATATGATGCTTCATTTATACCTTTCACATTTCTTCTATATAGTCCACACCGTGAGATATACCCTCGGCCTTGTGGCACCCTGGGAGTGTCTCCCTTAATGATGGTGTTTGGGTAGGTCAATATCAAGGTGGATGGAGAGAGTGTTCATAGTAAGTGGGAGCGGGAAGCGCGACAGTATATCCCTTGGTTTCCCTCGTTGGATTGAATAAAGTTACTACGCATCGCCTCGAAGTACCCTTGGAGTGTCCCACTATAGGATGACAATTTTACGCATTTCTTTATTTGATCTCCTAAAAGAGGATAAAGTTACCTAATCTCTTGTCCTAATCTGCTTCTTCCCTACAGTGGTCTCATTAGGGCTGGACTCTGGCACCGAAAGCGAGGGGTCACACTTACGTGGAATTGTTAAAGGTTACCAGTTTTGGACCAAATAAATGGTAACTGATAGGTTAAGTTCCAAGAGTTGGTTCTGCCTAATGGTTGAAAAGGTCTCATCCCAGTGAAGAGGCAAATGATCACCCTACCAGTGACGTTTGTCTTGCCTCGCTGGGGCATCATTGCAAAATAGAAGTTTAACACTTACGGTACTTGAAACTATTTTGCAAAATTAATTGGTTAAACTGTGGTTTAGCAAAATCTAATAAAAGTTTTGTTCATTTTTCAACAACAAGTTTTAAAATGGCTACAGCCACTTTAGCTTTTCTAAGCACCGAGAAATTTACTAGCGATAATTTTTCAACAACCTAAATGATGGTGTTTGGGTCAGTCAATATCAAGGTGGATGGAGAGAGTGTTCATAGTAAGTGGGAGCAGAAAGTGCGACAGTATATCCCTCGGTTTCTCTCGTTGGATTGAATAAAGTTACTACGCATCGCCTCGAGGCACCCTGGGAGTGTCCCACTATAGGATGGCAATTTGCGCGTTTCTTTATTTGATCTCCTGAAACAGGATAAAGTTACCTAATCTCTTGTCCTAATCTGCTTCTTCCCTACAGTGGTTTCATTAGGGCGGAACTCTGGCACCGAAAGCGAGGGGTCACACTTACGTGGAATTGTTAAAGGTTACCAGTTTTGGACCAAATAAATGGTAACTGATAGGTTAAGTTCCAAGAGTTGGTTCTGCCTAATCGTTGAAAAGGTCTCATCCCAGTGAATGGGCAAATGATCACCCTACCGGTGACGTTTGTCTTGCCTCGCTGGGGCATCATTGCAAAATAGAAGTTTAACACTTAGGGTACTTGAAACTATTTTGCAAAATTAATTACTTAAATTGTGGTTTAGCAAAATCTAGTAAAAGTTTTATTCATTTTTCAACAACAAGTTTTAAAATGGCTATAGCCACTTTAGCTTTTCTAAGCACCGAGAAACTTACTAGCGATAATTTTTCAACAACCTAAATGATGGTGTTTGGGTAGGTCAATATCAAGGTGGATGGAGAGAGTGTTCATAGTTAGTGGGAGCGAGAAGTGCGACAGTATATCCCTCGATTTCCCTCGTTGGATTGAATAAAGTTACTACGCATTGCCTCGAGGCACCCTGAGAGTGTCCCACTATAGGATGGCAATTTTGCGCGTTTCTTTATTTGATCTCCTGAAAGAGGATAAAGTTACCTAATTTCTTGTTCTAATCTGCTTCTTCCCTACAGTGGTCTCATTAGGGCGGGACTCTGGCACCGAAATCGAGGGGTCACACTTACGTGGAATTGTTAATGGTTACCAGTTTTGGACCAAATAAATGGTAACTGATAGGTTAAGTTCCAAGAGTTGGTTCTGCCTAATTGTTGAAAAGGTCTCATCCCAGTGACGGGGCAAATGATCACCCTACCGGTGACGTTTGTCTTGCCTCGCTGGGGCATCATTGCAAAATAGAAGTTTAACACTTAGGGTACTTGAAACTATTTTGCAAAATTAATTGGTTAAACTGTGGTTTAGCAAAATCTAATAAAAGTTTTGTTCATTTTTCAACAACAAGTTTTAAAATGGCTACAGCTAATTTAGCTTTTCTAAGCACCGAGAAACTTACTAGCGATAATTTTTCAACATGGAAACACTTGATCACGACGATACCAATCATCGAGGATCTCATGTTTGCCCTTACGGAGGTTTGTCCTTCTATTCCTACTCCCAACGTCGCTCGAAATGTTCGGGAGGCGTACGAGCGATGGACATGGGCAAATGAGAAGGCCCGAGCCTATATCTTGGCAAGTCGTAATGACGTGTTGGCCAAGAAGCATGAGCCCATGGTCTCAACACGTGAGATCATGGAATCTCTGCGAGGGATGTTTGTACAACCGTCTGAACAGCTCAAGCACGAGGCTCTTAAATGCATATTCAAATCCAAAATGAAAGAAGGCACCTCTGTTCATGAACATGTGCTTAACATGATGGTCCACTTCAATGTGGCAGAGTTGAATGGGTCTACTATCGATGAGGGCAGCTAGGTTAGCATAATTCTGCATTCATTGCCGGAAAGCTTCTTGCACTTTGTTAGCAATGTGATTCTTAACAAAGTGAAATACAACCTTACAACTCTCCTGAACGAGTTGTAGACATACCAATCTTTATTGAAAAGTAAGGAGGGGAAGAGGGTTAAGGCAAATGTTGCTTCATTCTCTAGGACGTTCCATCGAGGTTCGACCTCAAGAATGAAGTCTACACCTTCTACTTCTAACTCTGCAAAGGGGAAGAAGAAGAAGGGTGATAATGGAAAAGGGAAAGCACCTGCTAACCCGCCACTTGTCACCCCGAGAATGTGAACTCCACCGGTTGAAAAGAGAAAATGTTTCCACTATAACCAAGATGGACACTGGAAGAGGAAATGTCCTGGCTGACTAAAGGAAAGGAAGGCCGCCAAGGCTAAGGCCAAGGCAAATAAAGGTAAATATGATTTACTTGTACTTGAAACTTGTTTAGTGGAGAATGATGATTCTGCATGGATAATTGATTCGGGCACGTCGTCTCAGTTGTGGCAGTGGGAGGGATCCAGTTATCTTTACAGAATAGGTTTTTAGTTTTATATGATGATATTGTTCCTAAACTTAAGACGAACCTTATTTCTGTAAAGTGCTTGTTGCTATACACTCTTTCTTTTAATGTGGATAAATGTTTATTCATAAAGATGGTATTAATATTTGTACAATGTATCTGGAAAGTAACTTGTATGTACTAAGACCGTTAGCCATAAGTTCCCTCCATAACACAAAGTTGTTTAAAACTGTCATAACTGTTAGGGTACTTGAAACTATTTTGCAAAATTAACTTAACACTTAGGGTTCTTGAAAATATTTTGAAAAATTAATTGGTTAAAATATGGTTTAGCAAAATCTAATGAAAGTTTTTTTCATTTTTCAGCAATAAGTTTTAAAATGGCTATAGCCCATTTAGCTTTGCTAAGCACCGAGAAACTTACTGGTGATAACTTTTCATCATGGAAACACTTGATCACAACGATACTAATCATCGCGGATCTCATGTATGCCCTTACAATACTAATCATCGAGGATCTCATGTATGCCCGAAATTTCTTTAAAGGGGAGGTAATTGTAAACCCCGTACTCCATTTTTCCTACATAAGTGTGTAACAAGTGTGTTAAGTAAATTTATGAAAGGAGGTAAAGAAGGTAGGTCAATGGAGGAAGAAAATTCTAAATGTTAGAAACACTTAGTCAAGGGTGAGTTTTAGATAATATAACAAGTGCAAATTGTAGGCATGCGTTGATGGAGAAGTGTGGACGCATGAGGTTGCGTGTGTAGCAACCAAGACTTGTAGAGGTTAAGTGTTAAAGGCAAAGGTAAACTATGCATTGGTACTAAGGATGAACGCATGGGTTGAAAGGCATAATGCATTTATTTGGCTTATGACAGCCTCAAGTGTGTGCGAGCAAAGGCACTAGACGATCGTGTAGCAGATGAGCGGCGCCATACAATTGGGTAAGCGATCGTCTAGTAAATGAACGACAATACACGATGAGGTAGGCGATCATGTAGGTGGGCGCTAGGTGATCGTATAGTAAATGCGCGGAGAGCTCAGCGATGCGGTTGGTGATCGTGTAGTAATTGCGCGGAGCTGAACGATGCGCTAGACGATGCGAAGGATCACGCTAAACGATGGCAATATGCGTTGGATGATAGTGTAAGCGGCACTACATGATCGGCATTAGTACTAGACGATGAGCTGCACGATAAATGCTAGACGATAGGCGTTGGGCGCTAGAGGATAGGTGTTGGATGTTAGACGATAGAGTATGTGATACACACTAAATTTATATTATGAGGCAAAGGCCTAACGTTGATTATGAAGGAAGGGAAGGAAAAACAAATTAATTGAAGAAACTCAATGTTGGGAATTGGCCGGAAGCACTAAGTGCTGGATGAGGTGGTAATTTTACCCTTGAATAGCGGAGGCGGAAGGAAGTATAAAAGGGAGGGGAAATTCAGAACCTCGGTTTTGGAAAATGATTTGAGCAAATTAAGTGAGATTAGTACTGTTCGAAAGCTGGGAGAATCTAGTTTTTGAGGTTGTTTTTCCAAATAAAGATCTCACACGGAGAATAGCAAAAAGTGAAGAATTTACAGAACGGGCAAATTCTCATATTAATAAGAGCTCAGAGTGAATATTGGAAGCTCCAAGACAAACTACAAGGAATTTTCGAATTATATTTTAAAAGTAAAAAATTTAACTCAATTCTAAACAAGTTTGTAGAAGGAAGTTTCTTAAAAAGAGTTCTGGATTTCGAGTTATGAATTGTTGAAGATGGAACAGGGAATCAGTGCGTAAGCAGGCAGCTGCTTGGGGAGATTAAGCAAGCAGTTCACCATTGTGAGCAAGATAAGAAAATGAGCGAGAGCGAGAGTGAGTTAAGAAAGAGGAGGATCTCGCTAAGGATGAAGAACTTGCTGGTTTTGCGCTGAATCACGCTAAAAGTCACAAATGTCGTTGGAAAAGTCACAAATGTCGCTGGAAAGTTACAAATCTCGCTGGAAAAGTCACAAATCTCGCTAGAAGTTGTAAATCTCGCTCATGAGGGTGATCTCGATCCTAATGATCATCTTACTAGTAATGTTGTTTTATTGGTGATGGTTTCATTAGTAAGTGAGCTACCTAAAGCTTTTTGCTAAGAATTCTAAAGAATCTAATTGGGGATTATGTCCTTTCAGGCCAAGAAGAGCTAAGAGAGGCATATAAACCGTTTAAGAGCCTCGACGAGTTGTGAGCGACTATAAATGATTTATAAAAGGTTTATAAATATTTTAATAATCCATGTTGTATTGATAGTTACTTTTATGCTAGTTATTTTTTAAGAAGTTCCAAGCAACGAATTTCTCTAAAGTTTATAAACGCATGCTAGTTACAAAGTTTATGAAATATGATTCGGTACAATGGTTGAACCATGGTAGTTTTCAAAAGGAGATTCTATGACATGTTTATGTTACAAGTATTTGTATTATGTTTTAAAGCATATGTGCTCTTAATGTTGTTCAGCATGCGTTATCAAATGATGTTCTTGTGAAAACTATGATTTATGATATCAAGCTTTCAGTAAGCATGTTTTATGAAAATGTTTTCCTATCATGTATTTTTAGCTCAATACTGAAGTACAAGGAGAAGGTATCTGAGTTGTACTACCTAGTTTCAGTTATGTTATGATTCTGATGCTGAAGTACGTAGAGAAGGTATCAGAATAATTCACTCAGTTCAGTGATAAACAATGGTACCCTGCTTCAGTTATGATCCTTGATGTCAAGATCCAGTTTGCTCTACGTGCACATATGATAGTTAATCAGTTCAGTAGGATTGAACCACGAGGGTTCTTTCCAAGCATTGGCTGTAAGGTGTTGAACAAAAGGGTTCTCACCCCAGCCCAGACTTATGTTTGAGAGATCGAACAAAAGGGTTTTCTCTTAATCTTGATACTCAACAATAAGATTGAACCACGAGGGTTCTTTCTTAGCATTGGCTAGAAGGTGTTGAACAATAGGGTTCTCACCCCAGGCCAGGCTAATGTTTGAGAGATTGAACAAAAGGGTTCTCTCTTGAACATGATATCCGACGTTGAGATTGAACCATGAGGGTTCTCTCTCAATCGGGAATCAGTTTAGCTATGTTTTCAGATACAATGGTTTTAAAATTTTTATGTACAAGTTTGCTTGGTATGTTTTAGTTCTAGTATTATGTTTTCTAGCTTTTAGTTTAAGCATGAGATTTATGTTTTTATTAAGTCACTCACTAGGCGAGTAGCTCATTCTTTCAAATGCTCTTCTTTTCCAAGGTAGTGGTCATCTCCTCAGAGGTTAGCTGTCATCCTACTCTACCACTCAAAGACTCCAGTTAAAAGTCCAAAGTCTAGAGAGAAGTTTTAGGTATTTACTCTATAAATGTCTATACATATGTGTTGTCATATTAGGGACTAGTAAAGTATATTGGGACTGCTGAACTCTGTATGTGTTAATATGATGTAATTATGTTGTTGTTGATCCCTAGTGTTCTGAGGTTATTTTTAAAATTTCATTACTTTGGTGAATGTTATATAAGTATTCCAAGGATCTAAACATGTTAAGGATGTAGCAGTAAGTGCCACAAAAGGGTTGGTACGGAGTCAATTTCAGTTCTGGATTAAGAAGGGTAATCTGGGAGGGGGTGTGACAGGCATGGGGTCACTTTGTCTAAGAACATGTGTCCTAAGACGTCTCAAGAGGTTAAGGAGATGAGACGGGTCCTATATGCGTCTCTCATTGGCAGTTTGATGTACGCAATGCTCCGTACTCAACCAGACATCTGTTACATTGTGGGCATAGTCAGCAGGTATCAATCTAACCCAGGCTAGGGTCACTGGACTGCAGTGAAGAACATCCTCAACTACCTTCAGAGCATAGGTCTACAGGATCGCCCGCGGCTGGACTAGGGCAAGTCGGAAATTTTCTTGTACTAGGCTTTTATGCCCTAGTTTATTGTTTTGTACTAGTTTTTGTACACCCCACATTGTTTTATGACAAGTTGAAGATTATTGGGGTTGATGTCCTAAAGTCTCATGTCCTGTAGTTTGTAAACAGTTTGTACAAACACTTGTGATGTATAATATTGATATTTTACTTCACTTCTTTATTTTGCTCAGTTGAGTGTTTTATTTGATTTACCACAAACCAATAAACCTAAAATCCCTGGTTATCTGGATGTAACTTAAGCATGTATATGGTTACATAATAGTGGATCATGTCTTGAGTGATAACCAAAATGGTCTGTAGTATATGGATATAGAAGGGAAACCTTATCCTAGTAACGCTACGGATGCGGCCCACTTTGTGGAATAGTCACAAGTGTTGTGACTTGCCACAGATGGGCTGATCCTGATCATTCATGTAGGGGACATGCGAGCAGAGGCGTCCTATACAAAGAGTTTGTATAAGACCTGACCACGAAGTGTTAACGTCTCGTTACATCACACCGTTCATAACAGAGACTTCACTTCACTAGGATGACCATAGGTAACATGACCTCAATCCTGAGTGAGTTGGGAACTCCTGCCATTGAGGGCGGTCCTTTGATTTGCATGGGTGCGAGTGGCTAAGTCACCAACTCAAACCTTCCACTTTGGGGATTCGCCTGATTTGGGAGCTGATAGATAGCTCCCTTAAGGGTTGATTCCAAGGCTTGAATGATGTGGCACCATACAACTTCACTTGGCTCGAGAGGTGTTCACACATAGTTGGATTTTGTTGTATGGTTCATTAGAGGGATCAGTGGTACTTAAGGAGTGAGATGTAACTACAGGAGCAAAACGGTAAATTGGCCCAGCTGTACTACGAGAATCTGTGAAGGGTTATTGTACTCATGATTGCTTATATCTGATGGACACAAAAATATATCTATGGTAAGAAGCGTTCAGGTGTTGGTCTTTAGTGGAATGTCTGGCTGTTAACGGATGGTGGATCTCCTAGCTAAAGAGTTTAGTCAGATATTCAAGTACCATTGGAGCTTCGAGCCATAGGTCCATAAGGTCCCCTTGGTAGTTTGGATAAAGTTAAAAATCAGTTTTTGGGTTAGTTTGAAATGTTCAAATTGACAAGAGGTAGTTCGATTATATATGATATAATTGAACTAGTTTATTATATATGATATAATTGACTAAATGTATGAGATACATTGGATATAAATAATGACAAAAATAGGGTTGGAGGGAAACATTTTCTAAGAATAGGTGTTTTGGAAAAGTATTGACAAAATTAGGGTAGTGGAATCGTGTACAGGGTACACGATTTCCATGTGGCATACTCGTGTACTCGGTACACGAGTACCGTTTAATCCAGTCAGCACCACGTTGGCTGACTGGTTGACCGGTCAAGCAAACTCATGGACCCAGTCCACGATTTGCTTATAATTTCTTTCTTTTTTAAAAAAAAGTTTGTTAACTTATTTTTTTTTAATTGTAGATGTACAACAATATTAAAACTTTAGGAATTGGTCCACAAATTCCTTCATTATTAAACTTAATTATATATTTAATCTACAATGAAAACCTCTTGCACTCATATTAAAAAAAAATACCATGATATTAAAGAATATTTACAATTAGTTCTTTAATTTACAATTTGAAAATCATACAATGTGTGATTTAAAAACGACCCCCTCTGGCCGTTACCCCTTATGAGGGTTGTCTTCGTGTCCCTCTAAATTAGGTTTACCCTGTTTTCGCTGTCGTCTACGACGAATACGTCTTCGATCGATGTCAGCAACATTCAGTCCTCTTGTTTGTTGAATAATACATTCTACGTTGAATAATGTTTGCTGACACATTGAACCCAATTCTGGTAAGTTATTCTGCACTAAATATTGTTGAACATCGCCGATAAAATTATTCTGTACAATAAAAAAAATATTAAACAATATTCATATCATAAATATAGAAAATGTCTGATTTTAAATCTCTTACCATGCAGTAATAGAAAGCGTGTCAGGTGTGATAAATCGCCTCGTGATCGAATTGTACTAGGGAAAGTAGTCGTCTGATACAGCTGGCCCATTTGTTAATTCTCCCTGTACACAACGATCATGTCGTCCATGCCAGTAGGATAAATATTCCGCATGGATTCGACGCCAGTCTTGATCGTGCTTACCTCTCAAATCGATCTGGTGTAGTGCTGGGAGTGTATAGAACAATGAAAGTATCATTTGTCGCAGACTGAACTGTCTCCACGATCTGGATGATGCCACTCTACTATATGAAAGCATATAAGAGGGCTAACGGTCAACCAGATGTCTTCACCATCATGATAATAATTAGGTAAGGATGACCAAATCTGAGTGTATAGCGTCCAAATAACCTGACAAACAAAAATAATAAGTATACATATAAAATGTTTTAAATATTCATTTATATACACATTTACTACCTGATTGTGCATCAACATGTCGAATATTTTTCTGTACACGAGCAACATATTTGTTGATTGTTCAGAGGCAGCTAATACACCACTCCATTTAAAATTATAAAAAAAAAATACAATTAATTTATATTCTTACATAAAATGGAAACGGAATAAATATATAAATGAAATAATACCTGGCACTAAGTGGACGATGATCTGGGGCCTATAGTTGGACTTGTGGTGCTATAATTGGAAATCGATCATAAGCCCATACTTATAATAGTATCAGTGGTCCCGCTATTTTCTACGCTTGTACATTAGAAGCCCGACAAAGTTTTCTATACAACCATGGAAGACATGCACCACCCTACAAGTACGAAACAGCGTGCTCGAAATCAGACAATAGTGGGAGGAACATGAGATGCACCAGAGTATTTGACTTGTCAGCAAATAAAAATCCTCGAATAAGCTGCAGGACGTATGCTCGTGCATACCTACGTACGCTGATCTCATCGACATTAGGAGGTAATTCTGGAAACTGGGATACCAACCAAGGGATACTCAATCTTGATCCCTTCAGATCCTCTGGTAGAACGCCTAAGAGCTCTTCACAAACGTTCTTCCAATCATACTATAGTGAACCTATCAATAGTTGCTTGTCGTGTGACTATGTGTCCATTTTTCCAAGTCAATGTCTGAAAAAAAAAATTCAAGACATTCAGGGTGCAATTGTTTCAATTCTTTCATGCACCCAATGAACTTATGCCTTTGGTGTTGATTTCCGGCCTTAAACACAAAAATTTTTATTTGCTTTGATTTGTATTTTGTATTGAAAGTACTGACAACATGGCGAAGACAATATCGATGGTATGCTCTGGGTTCACTCCAACCAATTTCTTCATTATTAATTGCAGCAATAATGCCCTTATGTCTATCAGAAATCAAGCACATACCCTCTCTTTGGGTAACATATTCACGCAATGCCCACAAAAACTATGACCAACTGGACGAATTCTCACCTTCGACGATAGCAAAAGCAAAGGGAAATATATGTCAGTTTGCATCGATAGATAAGGCTGTCAATAATTTCCCCATATACTTTCCATAGAGATAAGTTCCATCAATCTGGATTAATGACCTACAATGGTTAAACCCTTCTCTTGCAGGACCAAAAGTCCAAAAAACTCGTCCAAAAATAGTCGTACCTGACACATCAGAAGGAAGGAAAAACCAATTTGTTCGTGTGCCTGGATTGTAATGAACAAGAGAACTCAGCCAATACGAAAGCTCCGAATATGATTTCTCCCAATCGCCAAACACAGCAATCAACGCTTTTCTCTATGCTTGCCACACTCGTCTATAATTGACATTATAGCCATATTGCTTTTTAATGGCTTCTTAGAGTAGGGCCACAGGTACCTCAGGATCAGCTCTAACCAAATTTTGAATTTCAATATTCATGAAATTTGAATCAATCTGTGAATGATCCTATGTCAATTCTGAAAACAGACATGAGTGTTCTCCTTGAAGTTTGGTGATTTCAAACATCCCATGAGTTTTACACCGACATGCCCGTAACCTCCAAGCACAACCGTCACTCCATGATTTATATTTAACATACCAAAGATCCTGATTTAATTCCACTACGAAAATTTCATAGTGTTCTGACACAATATTTTTTTACAGCAAGCTGTAAATCTTCATTGGTATGAAACAACATTTCTTTTTGTATTAAACTACAGTTATCTACACCTATATTCCTTTCTTAAAAAGTAGACCCTAGTTCACACGTTGAATTTGTCATTTCCCAATCTATTTAGGTGAATATTTCCGATGGTACCAACTCAAGATCATATTCACCACTACTGTCGTTTCCAAATAATTCATCAATAATGTCACTATCTCCATCATTTTCAGATTCAAGAATAACTAAATCTCTAGGACACATCAACATATTTATTATGATTTTTTCAACTATTATAGTTGACAAAAAATATGTTAATATGTCAACCCAACCAAATCCAATTTCTAAGTTTAACATATAAGATCTAAATATTATACATTTAAATCAGCCCAAATCTAAGATTTATAAACTATTTATTTAAATCAACCCAAACAAATAAAAAAATATAAGATCTAAGATTTAAGATCTACAAACATATTCATATAAGATCAGCCCAACAAATACATATAAGATCAGCCCAACAAATTCATATATTTCTAAGTTTACATACATATATTTTTAAGTTTAAATCAGCCCAAACAAATAAAAAAAATATAAGATCTAAGATTTACCACAGAATTAGAGAAAGAATTTTATTGAAAAAGATACATAAAATATATTGAAAAACATACATACAAATATAAGATTTACCATAGAAATATAATATCAGCCCAAACATACATATATTTCTAAGCTTAAAATATATTGAAAAACAACCAGAGAAAAAATTTTACCACAGAAGCATTCGGACGATTTTGGACGGACGAACAAATGAAGGACTGGGTGAGGAAAAATGAGCAGAATCAAAATTTTGGAAGATTTCGATGAGAAAAATCGAGGAATCGGTGAAATGGAGGACTCGATGAGGAAAATCAGCAAGATTTTGGAAGGTAGAAAGCAAAATGGAGTGAAATCGTTCGAAGTTATCGGTGAGGAAGAAGGAAGGCAGAAAGCAGAAGTTACCGGGTACACAACTTAACGTAATCGTGTACCGGGTACACGATTTCCTCAGTCAACCTTGCATGATAGTTACAGCAGACTGCACGTGCCAGATGGCCAGAGACTCGTGTACCCGGTACACGATTTAAAAACCTATTTTTGGGAATACTTTCCCTCCAACCCTATTTTTGTCATTATTTATTAAAAAAACATTATTTTAAAAAAAAATCGTTAAATGATATCAAACTATAGGTTAAGAATATAATATGATTATATTCATTAATTAATTAATTGGGCGGTTATGTGATAATTGGTCGAGTATTTCTCCGGAATCGTTCGAAACTGGGAAGTTTGGATTCAGTTCTTGTAACTGAAGAATAAAATGAAAATTGTTTTCATTTTGAAGGAAACAAGAAAAAGCACGCAAGAAAAATCACTCACGGTGTGTACATATATGATTGCTTAGCGTTGAGAGCCTATACAATAGAGCCCATTGTCCTAAACGATCGCACACCTGTGTACTAAACGATCGCCCACGATTACTAAAACGACCGCTTACTTTTACTACACGATCGCTTAGCGTGCCAAGTGGACCTAAACGATCGCTTACCATTTGATATACAATCGCTTAGCTAAACCTATACGATCGTGTACCTTTTTCTAAACGACAAGCACCCGACTATATGATAGTCTTCTACTATCTCCCACTTACTTGTTCGTTTAACACGATCGTCTTTTCCTCCTTCCCTCTACCAATTCCATCAAAGTCCACCCTTTTGATTCTCACTCCGAGAATACCGAGGGTTTCGAGTGGTGCTGTCATCCTCAGTTGCTGTTGTTTTGTGCATTGTCGATCGTGTAGATGATCGTGGTGCTGTTAGGCGACTGTTTGTTGGGTGATAAGTAGCGTAGAGAAGTTCGCTTCTGCTAGAATGTGTTTTATTTAAGAAAGTGTTCAACTGGTACGTTTACTCTGTCTTTTGTACTTTATTTGTTAAAACATGCCAATAATTAGTGTTACAATGCATATCTGTTTGTTCGAATGCATGTGTGGTAATTCTATCACAATAAAATAAAAAAGATCTGCCTCCACTCATGGATTCTCTTGTTTAAGAGTTCCTTCACCCTCAAAGATAGGAGTTACCAACTCACTCAGGATTAAGGTCATGTTACATATGGTCATCCTAGTGAAGTGAAGCATCTGTCATGAACGACGTTATATAATGAGACTATACACTTCGTGGTCTGATCTTATACAAACTCCTTTGTATAAGACACCTCCACTTGCATGTCTCCACATGAATGATCAAGATCAGACCATCTGTAGCATGTCACAACACTTATAACAATCTACAAATCGGGTTGCATCAATAGTGTCACAGGATAAGGTTTCCCTCTTATATCCATATACTACAGACCATTTTGGTTATCACTTAAGGCATGATCCATCTGTATGTCTCCACATACATGCTTAAATTACAAAGATAACTAGTGATCTTAGTTTACTGGTTTGTGGTAAAGCAATTAAAACATCTCATGTTTCATAGACAATAGTGAAGAAAATATCATATATTATTACATCACAAGCGTTTGTTCAATACAGTGTTTACAAACTATAGAACTAAACGAGAGTTTAGGACATCATCCCAATAATCTTCCACTTATCCTAAAGTGAGTGAGGTGTATAAAATAACTAGAACAAAACAATAAACTAGGACACTAAGGCCCAGTATAAAAATCTCTCACTTGCCCTAGTCCAACCGCGGGCGATTCTGTAGACCCATACTCTGAAGGTGACCCTCAAATATTATAATCTTGAGAGCCTTCGTAAACGGGTTAGTAACATTATGCTTCAAAGCGATCTTCGTGACGATCACGTCCCCTCGATGCACTATCTCGTTGATCAGGTGATACTTCTCCTCTATGTGTTTGCCGCGCCTATTACTCTGAGGCTCCTTGGAGTTTGCCATGGCCCTAGTATTGTCACAATAGAGGGTAATGAGCCTAGACATATCTAGAATAACTTTCAGATCAGCCAGGAACTTTCTGAGCTAAACGGTCTCCTTAGCAGCTTCACAAGCCGCTACATACTCGGCCTCCATCGTGGAGTCGGCGATGCATCCCTGTTTAGTGCTTCACCACACTACAGCTCTTCCGTTAAGAGTGAAACCTGACAGTGAAGTGGATTTCTAAGAATCCTTATCAGTCTCAAAGTCAGAGTCCCTGTATCAAGTAAGGATCAAATTCTTAGTTCCATACACAAGCATGTAGTCCCTCGTTCTCTGAAGATACTTGAGTATGTTCTTGACTGCGGTCCAGTGACCCTGTCCTGGATTAGACTAATACCTACTGACTATCCTCACAGCATAGCAAATATCTGGTTTAGTACAGAGCATCACATACATTAAACTGCCAACAGCATATGCATAGGGAACCCGCCTTATCTCCTCAACCTCTTGAGATGTCTTAGAACACATTTCCATAGACAATGTAACTCCATGCCTAGAAAAAGGTAGGCTCCTTTTGCAGTTTTGCATCAAGTACTTGAGCAAAATCTTGTCAATGTACGATGCCTGAGACAGCACTAGCACTTTATTCTTCCGATCCTGAAAGATATGAATATCGAGAACAAAATGAGCCTCTTCCAAATCTTTCATTTGGAATTGGGTCGCTACCAGTTCTTAATTGATGTCAGTAGTCCTACATCATTCTCAATGAGTAGGATATCGTCTACATACAACACTAGGAAAGCCACTAAACTGTTGATGATTTTCTTGTAGACACAAGGCTCATCAACGTTTTAGTCAAAGTCGTAAGATTTGATCGCAGTATCAAACCGAACGTTTCAAGATTAAGACACCTGTTTCAGCCCATAAATGGACGATTCAGTTTGCAAATCTTTTGCTTTTGACCTTGGGCTATGAATCTGATGCGTTATTTTATGGAGTGAAATATTGGATGAAATACGGTGATGGAATTGTGTTGAGCAATCAAGCTTTCTAAGCGGAATCCAAGTATAAACTCCACTGAATTTTACTTTTTGAATGAAATACGGTGATGGAATTGTTCAAAAGATAAAATACGGTGATGGAATTGTTCAAAATATAATCTCGCTCTCGTGAGAGTCGGCTCGCTCTCTGCTTTCTACGCCTCCGAGTTCTCTTTCGAGTTGCCTTGAGCGATCTTCCGGCGTCTCTTCTCTTCTCTCGCCCCGCCTTCTAAAAATAAAAGAAAACTATGAACAAGGCTAAACTATCTAAGGCAAAATTCTCTAGCTCTCCTAACTCCTCTTCTGAAGGTTGCCTTCGATATTTATAGAGCCTTGGGGTGAAAGGCGGCTTCTCTCTTATGGTTGCACAAATGGGATGGCTTTAAATCTCTGGCTGAAGCGCCGAATATTTGTCACCGAAAACCTGACTGTACTTGTTATCGTTAGCGGCTTGTCAACTTAATTCGGATTCGACCATCATCAATTTTTTATCCCATCGTGATTAATTATGCTTTTCACCCAGATGCACCTACCAAGTGTGTTGGCTCTATGCGGCAATTCTTTTTTAGCAGATGTTTGCAAACACAACTCATCGCAAAGCCTTGCAATAAAGCTACGCCCGACCATTGATTTCTTGCGATCGCGCTTTCCGCCTTGCGTCAACACATATTCTGTATAAAAAAATATAAAAATTAACTGTTTCTATGCGATGAACGCATGCGACCGCAATGTTATGAACTTTATGCTTTTTGGATGCAATCTAACATATTTTATCAACGCAAACCTTCATTGCTTAATAATTTAGCATTGTAATAACGTGCATTTCTACCCATTATCACACCTCCAAATTTAAACAATGCTTGTCCTCAAGCATAAGCTAAAGATTTCCTTTAGAAAGTCGACCGCAAATTTCTTTTCCTAGATTTCTCAAGGATACTTCATTCAAATCCTATATACCAAAATTTCCTTAAGTCTTATTCAAGCCTATTCTTAAAATATTTCTAAGACCTAGGGACCGCAAGTTTAACCTTCTAAAGGACTTTACTAAATTCCCGGACATTGCATGATTTATTTTTAAAAAAAAACTTTTTCACTTGAGTGTTAAATGATTTTTATCCTTGCATATTTTGGACATTGTTATTATTATTATTTTTTTTTTTTTGACCTTGCGCTGATCCAAGTACCTCGTCTTCATTTTGGCTTGCCCCACGTGTGTCATGCGAACATCCAACTACGAGCAAGGCGCTCTTTCTCAGACTAAACTCGTAACTTCTTGGCAACGGAGTTGCGGTCATTTATTTATGCATTAATCCTGGCGATTTACTTTCGTTTTGGCTTGCCCCTACCTGTGTCCTGTGGACATCCAACTACGGGTAAGTGTCTTTCACAACTTAACTCTTATCAACATGGGTTTTCCCATTGCGTTGACAGTGGAGTTGTTATTCTCAATTTTTTTTTTTAGAGCTAAAAATGGCAAGGTCGAAGATAAAATACCCTAACCCCCAAATTTAAAATGCAGCAATGGCCTTATTGCCAAAAGATTGAAAGAAGTCATGCAATGCTCGTAAGAAGTTTGGTAAAGGGTCGGTTTGAAAGAAAGCTATCAGACCACTAACTTCTAGAAATGTTTCATGAGGTGACTTTTCTAAGATTACGTTGACTCTAGTGTATATGAAAAATCAGAAGCATGTGTTTCATCATTGAAATCATAATTGACAAAGAGACAACATGCAGTGACTTACTAAATTCATCGATGTTAAATGATTGCGGTAATCAAAGAGGATGTGGTGATAAAACTTTCAAAATTAAAATGCGATGCGATAGTGTAAAATTTGGAATAAAATGAAGGAGAAATACAACCCCCAAATTTGCGTTGTCACCCGCATTGTTTGTTGACGCATCCTGCCTTGCGGCGATATTCTTCTTTTGGATTGCGGTGAAGGAATAGAGTAGTTGCTTCTCTGCGTAGCACCTCCGCAATCGTTCGCCTCGATCGTTGCAAGAAAAACAGTGAGAGGGTCAAATAATATTAAAAAAAAACAAACTCTTTTACCGCAATCGTTCAGCATGATTGCTTTTTTTTTAGAATAAGAAGTAAGATGCAGATAGATAGATGATAATAACAAAAAGATAAAGTTCATGAAGTATTGATTCAGAGAAAGGATATTCAAAAAGATTGTGTCCCTGATGAGGTTGAGTCATATAGTAACTCAATGATTGCTTATTCCGACTGGGCTTTTCACATCCACGGCGGCTTTTTCTTCTTTTATATGTCCTTCGAAATCTTGATTGCCTTAATCTGGAACTTTTTCCCATTAATGTTCATTACAATCTCCCCCTTGCACACAACAATTTGAGCTCGACCGATCGAAAGGAATGGTCGTCCCAATATGATGGGCGCATCTTCATCCACTTTATAATCCAAAATGAGGAAATCTGCCGACATGATGAATTTATCAATAGAGATTGCGGCATTTTTCAACTCTCCTTCAGGGTTATTCAAGATCTGTCCATAAGCAGGAGAGTTTCCTTTATGGGCGTGAGTGTGCCAATATTCAATCGTTTGAAGATTGATAGCGCCATTACGTTTATACTCGCCCCAAGATCGCGTAGTGCTTGGGCACGTAGACCCCTCCAATAAAACATGGTATCGTAAAGAATCTTGGGTCACACATTTTTTGTGAGATCATGACATTTTGCATTGCTGCCACTGTTGCGATCTTGTCTTCGTCATTTTGTTTTTCTTTCAATCTTTGCGGGATTGGTAGAAGCTGGACTTCTTCTGCTTCGTGTTATAAAGGCTTAGGGGTGGACGCAACTTCAGGGTTCATTTCCTCGGGATTTTTCGATTTATCAGTCAACTGGTCCTCGGTTGTCACCGCATTCAAGTTGGTCATGATAGGTTCCTCCCCTACTTCCGCAGTCATTTTGTCGCTTAGTAAGGAGACCGCTAAGCATTGTTCCTTACCGGTACCCCCAGCGTTGCAAGAAAGCTCAGTTGAGCTCGGCAACGCTCCTTGCGGTCTATTTTCAGTTCGCCCGTAATTTGTCCCAACTGAATTTTGAGATCTTGAATGGATGTTGCTTGGTTCTGAAGCACTGATTCATTTTTCTCAATGTATTGCTTCAACAAGCTCTCTAAGGACGAAGATTGCAGTGTTTCGAGCTGCTAGCTTGGTTATGCGTTGGACCGATTTTTTGCAGGAAGAATCTGGGTGGCCCTGCTCTTTTTGCCACTGGTTGGAAGTTTTGTTGTTGATTATTCCACGCAACATTTGGGTGGTTTCTCCACCCAGGGTTGTATGTATCGGAATAGGGATTATTCTTTATGACGCATACTGACTGCGGGTTTTCTGGGCATTCTTCCATCAAATGTGCATCTTCATAGATGACACAACTTACGGTCATTTGAGCAATTGCGTTGACCTACCCTTTTTTTGCTCCTGTCCTGTTAATTGCAATGCCTTGTATCGAACTCATCATCGCAGTCATTTGATTCTGTAAGGATGCGATGGCCCTACTGTTTGCATTATTATCTTTAATTCTTAACCTTTGATCGCTTTCTTGCCAATCATCGTGATTTTTGGAAATGCAATCAAGTATACTCTTGGCCTCTTCATATGTTTTGTCAAGCAGACCACCAGCTGCTGCCACATTGGTAGCGATCTGCGAGCAGGGTTCAGTCCTTGGTAAAACATCTCCATCTAAAGGCAATCTGGTAAGCCATTATATGGACAGTCTCTTACCAGCCGCTTAAATCTCGCCCAAGCATCGCTGAGCGATTCGTCATTTTCTTGTTCAAAATTTGTTATTAATTTCCATCTCCTTGCATTCTCGGTAAGTGGGAAATATTTTTTCATAAACTTCTCGACAACTTGCTCCCACGAGGTTATCTCTCTCGGTTCGAGAGAATATGCCCATTTTCTTGCTTGATCGAATGGGAACAGAGTGAGTCGAACTTCCTCGGTGGAGATATTCGGGAACACAAAAGTGTTGCAGATTTCTTTGAAGCTCCGGATGTGGGCACGCGGATCTTCACCACGCCTCCCCCCAAACTGCCCAGCAGCCTAGACATTTGCAACATTACCGGCTTCATTTCAAACCTCGATCCATCTAACGCTAGCCTCATGATTCCTGGGGAGAAATCGTAGAGGTTTGGTGATGCATAGTCCCTAATGGGTCTATTGCGGTCATTCTCCAGAAGAATGGAGTTGGCCATTATATTGTTCGCGTTCGTGGCCCTTTCTGCCGGTTGTTCAGCCATTCTTGGAGTTCTTTCTTGTTGTTGGCAATTGTCTTTTAATTGTCGTTGAAATATTCTTTCAATCTTCGGGTCGTAATTCGCTAGAGATTAAGCTACAAAGAAATCAAAAAGATTACTGTTAACACACTAATTTGCCGAAGTCCCCGGCAACGGCGCCAAAAACTTAATGCGTTATTTTATGCGGTGAAATTATGGATGAAATGCGGTGATGGAATTGCGTTGAAGAATCAAGCTTTCTCAACGGAATCCAAGTATAAACTCCATCGAATTTCCTGGTAAGTCCAGGGTCGAACTCAGGGACTTGGGAAAACAATATGCGGTGATAATTTTCAGGAAAACTTTGCAGTAACCGATAACTCAAATAGTTGTTGGTTTGTTGTTTTCGGTAATGAAAATAAACAAATACGATGGAGTTTCGAAAAGAGTTGATAAAACGGAAGATGCGATGAGTATGCGGTGAACGGATTGAGAAGGGTTCGGCTAACACTTCTTAGGATGCATTCATGTTATGCGGCTATGTAACACACATATAATAGTAAACCATCTCTCGATGCAAATGTTACTGATTCTAAGGCTAGAATGCATGTGATATATGCGATGAGTCTATAAGACCTACACATAAGCCTCTATTCTTATCCATGCGATGACAAAATGACACACACACAAATAAGGCGACCACATAATATCATAACCTATCGATAGGATGCATGCGATGTATGTTAGCAAACAGAGCTTATCTCTAAGTCCCTATCTCTTGTGTATGCAGTTCTAATCTTGCTCTCTCGAGTCTAGATTCTAACCTAGCTCTCTCAAGTCTTAGGTTCTTTCTTTAGACTCTCTCTCGAGTAGCTCTAAAGGGATGTTGGGCACAGCATAAAACAAGATAATCACAAGCAATGAAGATCCTAGGTCATGTTAGCTTAGTTCTTCTCAACTCATTCGACTAGTTTAGCTACTCATGTGTGCTAAGAGAGTGAACAAATGTAGAATAAGAACTTCCATTGCATAAATATAAAGTTGAAGTACAAAATAACAATGCAAGTAGAGAATAAAAAGCTTGGTAGCAATCTCTTGCTTCCCAGGCTTTTACACTATCTTTTCTACTCTTGTTCAAAAGATAATCTCGCTCTCGCAAGAGTCGACCCACTCTCTTCTTTCTACTCCTCCGGGTTCTCCCTCGAGTTGCCCTGAACGATCTTCCGACGTCTCTTCTCTTCTCTCTCTACGCCTTCTAAAAATAAAAGAAAACTATGAACAAGACTAAACTAAGGCAAAATTCTCTAACTCTCCAAATTTCTCTTCTGAAGGTTGCCTTGCGGCTTCTCTCTTATGATTGCACAGATAGAATGGCTTTAAATCTCTGACTGAAGTGTTGAATATTTGTCATCGAAAATCTGAGTGTACTTGTTATCGTTAGCGGCTTGTCAACTTAATTCGGATTCAACCGTCATCAGCCTTCTGTCCCATCGTGATTAATTATGCTTTTCACCCAGATGCGCCCACCAAGTTGTGCCGGCTCTATGCGGAAATCCTTCTTGAGCAGATGTTTGCAAACACAACTCACCGCAAAGCCTTGCGGTAATGCTGCGCCCGACCATTGATTTCTTGTGATCGCGCTTTCTGTTTTGCGTCAACGCATATTCTGCATAAAAAATATAAAAATTAACTGTTTCTATGCGATGAACGCATGTGACTGCAATGTTATGAACTTAATGCTTTTTGGACGCAATCTAACATATTTTATCAATGCAAATCTTCATTGTTTAATAACTTAGCACTGTAATAACGTGCATTTCTGCCCGTTATCAGAATCCCTCGAGCTGCATCATATAAATGGTCTCCTCAAGATTACCATTCAAAAATGCAGTCTTGACATCCATTTTCCATATCTTATAGTCATAAAATGCAACAATGGACAAGTGCGGAAAGACTTCAACTTGGCATCAGGTGAAAAAGTCTCCTCATAGTCGACTTGCTCTACCTGGGTATAACCCTTTGCCACAAGTCTAGTCTTGAAGGTTTGCACCTTCCCATCTACACCCCGTTTCCTCTTGTAGATCCATTTGCAACCTATAGATTTTACCCCATCAGGCTGATCTACAAGATCCCATACTGAGTTAAAGTACATCGACTCCATCTCGAGATCCATGGCTTTGACCCATTCATCCCAATCAACATCCTCCACTTCCTTCTGATAAGACAATGGATCCTCAAACTCGCCATCGGCTACCATAGTCAGGATTTCAGTGAAACTCATATAGCGAATAGGTGGGTTCGCAACCCTCCCACTACATCGAGGTTCCCTCAACTCTTGAGGTAGAACTGACCTACTAGATGAACTACCATCAACAATTCTTGTTGATGGAATAGACCCTTCAACAACTCTTGTTAAAGTTTCAGTTGTTTCGTTGGAAAGCTCACGGAACACAATCTTACTGCGTGGATTGTGCTCCCTAATATGATCCTCCTCTAGGAAGGTAGCATTCGTTGACACAAACACTCTTTTATACGTAGGGTCATAAAAGTAACCCTCTCGCATACCTTTGGGGTAGCCTACAAAAAGGAACAACCTCGAACGTTGTTCCAATTTCTTTAGATTAGCCTCAAGCACATGTGTTGGGTAACCCATATGCGGAAGTGATGCAAACTAGCTTTACGTTCGTTCCAACACTCCAAAGGTCTTCTCACAACACTCTTAAAAGGAACACAGTTGAGGATATACACTGCAGTCTCTACTGCAAAACCCCAAAACGATTCTGGTAAATAAGCTTGCTCATCATCGACCGAACTATGTCCAACAAGGTCCTATTTGTCTTCTCCACTACACCATTCTGCTAAGGTGTACCCGACGCTGAGAGTTGGGAAACAATTCCATGTTCTATCATATAGTTCTGGAACTCCGAATCCAAAAACTCTCCACCCCAATCTGATTGAAGTGTTTTAATCCGTCTATCCAATCTATTTTCAACTTCAACCTTGAACTCTCTGAACTTTTCAAAGGATTCAGCCTTGAACTCTCTGAACTTTTCAAAGGATATATTTCTGTTTCCATCAAATATAACCAATCAACAGTACGATAACCCTTCACAAATCACTCGTAAGTACAGCTAGGCCAATTTACCGTTCTGCACCTGTAGTTACATCTAACTTCTTAAATATCACTGATCACTCCAATGAACAATACATCATAGTCCCACTATGAGTAAACCTTTCTCGGGCCAAGAGAAGGTGTGGCGCCACATTGTTCAAACCCAAGAATCAGCCCTTAAGGGAGCAATTAATCTACTTACTCCTGCTTTAGGGAAGGAGTGAATTTTGTCTTGTGTAGCTAAGTTCCCACATCCTCAATCAGAAAAATCCCCAAAGTGGTAGATTTGAGTCAGCGATTTGGTCGCTCACACCCATGCAAATCAAAGCACCGCCCTCATAGGTTGGATTTCACAACTCACTCAGGATTAAGGTCATGTTACCTATGGTCATCCTAGTGAAATGAAAGTCTCTGTCATGAACGGTGTTATATAACGAGACTAAACATTTCGTGGTCCGGTCTTATACAAACTCCTTTGTATAGAGCATCCCCGTTCGCATGTCTAATACATGAATGGTCAGGATCAAACCATTTGTAGCACTTTACAACACTTGTAACATCTACAAAGCGGGTCACACTCGTAGTGTCACCAAGATAAGGTTTCCCTCCTTTATCCATATACTACAGACCATTTAGGTTAGCACTTAATGCACGATCCACTTGTATGTCTCCATATACATGCTTAAGTTATAACGATAACCAGGGATCTTAGTTTATTGATTTATGGTTAATGCAACTAAAATATCTCATATTTCATGACTGAAGTGAATAAAATATTTCATATTATAAATGATCAAATTGTTTGTACATATAGATGTTTACAAACTACAGGACCCTACGAGATTTGCATTAACCTAATCCAATAAACTAAGATCGAAGGTTATTTTATATAACTTAAACATGTATGTGGTTGACATACAAGTGGATCACGTTTAAGTAATAACCTAAATGGTCTGTAGTATATCAATAAGATTGGGTAACTTATCCTCGTGACACTACATATACCACTCACTTTGTAATTGTTAAAATAGTTGTAAAGTGTTACAATCGATGTGATCTTAATCATTCATGTGGAGATGTGTGAGTTGACATATCCTATACAAAGAGTTTGTACAAGATTAAACCGTGAAATGATTAATCTCTCTCTATAACGTCGTTACTTGAAGAGATTAACATTTCAATAGCATGACCATAGGTGACTCGACCTTAATCTTGAGTGAGTTGTGATCACTTGTCTATGAGGGGGATCCTTTGATCTATATGGGTGAGAGTGGCCAGATTCTCCGACTGAATAAGCCTACCATTTTAGGGATTTATCTGAGTAGGGAGCTCGAAAAACAATTACACGAGATGGAATTTGCTCCTTCCCATCTTTAGAGTAAGTAGATGAATTGTTCCCTTAATAGCTTATTATAACTCTTGCATAATGAGACCTCACCCTCTCACTAGCCCGAGAGGAATGGTTTATAGTTGAACTATAAACAGTTTGTTCACTACAAGGATCAGTGGTACTTAAGATGGTAGATGTAACTACATAGGTAAAACGGTAATTTGACCCAGTTGTTGTTACGGACAATTCGTGAAAGGTTGACTTGCGGTTAACGAATGTTGATTAATTTAATTAGAGTTTAATTAATTAATCTCGTATTATTGGAGCTTCTAATCTGTAGGTCCATAAGATATCTTTGCTAACTCATTAAGGGTAAAAAATAAGTATTAATAAGTTTTTGGATTAATTTGAATTGTTTGAATTAAATAAGAAAATTAATTGTATAAATTACAATTAATATAATGTATATAGATACATTATATTATAAAGTTAATTTTGAATAAGATTCAATATTTATACTTTATAATATGAGATAGATAATATTTGAATAAGATTTAAATATTATTTATGTGAATGAGATTCATATAAAACTATATGTTAAAATTAATATGACTAAGATTCATATTAAAACTATAGGTTATGTGAGAGGATGTAGTTTGAATGTGATTCAAATAATATTAAATATGTGATATTTAATAGTTGATTAATTAAATGTTAGTTAATTAACATTATTAATTTTTTTTATATATGTTAATTGGTTTTCATATATGTATTTATAAATTAATTGATAAAATACAAAATAACTCCCAGTGTGGAAGGAGTTATAACTCCCCTCTACTCATCCTCTCGTGAGAGATAACCAAAAAGGAAAAGAATTGTAGAGTTGTTGGTGTCTGAGATTTTAGAATTATCTCTGCAAAATTTCTCTCGAAAGTTGTTCTCTAAATTATCACTCTTCCCTACCAAAATAAGGAGACCACTCTTCCTTGGTGCTAATTCCAAAGAATAATAAGGTAATCTAGTGGTTGTGTTAAGAGAAATATCTTGTTGCTGTTCTTTTGGTTCATGGAAGAAGTTCATGCAGAGAAGTTCTACCATTCGTGATCTGTGAAGAGGAATTACATGAAGAAGAAAGATCTACAAAGGTAAGTTCTTCTCTTCCTTTTTCCTCTCTAGAAGCATGCTATAAGTATATGTTTATCCTATATTCTTTGTTTTATTTCTCTGTTTAGAGTTTTTCAAAATTGACAATCAATGACACAACATTCACACGCTTTCACTAAGGAATTCAATTCCTTCAATAGAGGATTCAACCTTTTAACATTATCGAAAACACGTGTATTTATATCTATACTATCTAAAATAGGTTATAGGGGAGAAACTTTTGATATCTTAGGTAATTTCACATTTAAATCATTAAATAAAAATTTCTTTCTATTTTTTGCATTTGCATTAAAAGAAAAAATGTTTTAAAAAATTACATTTTATCTCTAATTCTCATTAAAAGAAAACAATATTTAAAAAAATCTCAAGTTATCTAAAAATCTACCATTCTCATTAAATGATAGTAGATTTTTTTTTTAAAAAAAAAAATCATATTTCATCTCTAATTAACGTCAAAATAAAGAATAAAAAATAAAAATCGCATTTCATTTATAATTGACATTAAAAGAAAAAAATCAAAAGAAAATTCTCAGATTATCTGAAAACCTACCATTCACATTAAATAATAGTAGATTTTCAACAAAAAAAAAATCATATTAAATTTGTAATTCATGTTAAAAGGAAGAATAAAATTAATCACATTTTATCTATAATTCACGTTAAAAGAAAAAAAAAATTAATTGTTGCAGTATTGAGTAATTGGTTCATATAAATATATTTATTACAACTCAATAAGTTAATTTTTTGTGTTGCTTTTATAGGAAACTTTTTAGTTACATTGTATATTTAGTTCTTTCACTTATTTGGTTTTGGGTGTCTAAATTTCTAAATATTATTTTACTATTTTAGTCAAAAAATTTGACATTAAAATAATTTTTTTCTTATCAAATATTTAAGGTTAAATTGTAAATCTAATCTCTATGATTGGAAAATTATCATAATTTAGTCTCTAACTTTCATAAATAGCCTTCATGGAAGGGATCATTTATGAGAATATAGAGACTATTTATGAAAATTTTAACAAATTATAGAGACTATTTATTAAGTTTTATTGTATAAGGATTAAATTCTAGATTTAAAAATTACAGAGTTTAAATTCTAACTTTTTCAAATTATTATGATCAAATTTGTAAATAATCCAATATTTAATCTAGTGCTAATCTATTCTAGAACTTTTGACACCTCTAGTTTTTTTTTTTAAAAAAAAATGACACCTATAACCTATGCTAGTACTACACATATGTTAAAATTATACCATTTCAGTTTTTAACCTTAAATTCTTTACAAATGTATTGATTTAAATTTTACCTATTAGTAACCCACTTGAGAAATGGTTAAAAAGTGTATACACGTGGGTTTTACCAGATTACAAAAACAAGCCTAATCATGGTGTTTGATTGAAGAAAAAAAATTGCAACATTTTCTAGTAATAGGGCGGGAAAATTTTACAACATTTATAAAAGTTTAAGGTTTTGAATTTAATGAAATTAATTATCTATAATAAGATGCGACTTTCTTGCCAAGTTTATGGTAACTTTTAATGTTTTCTAAAAATATTGACACTTAAAATATCTAACCAAAATACTAGTAAATTGAAAATATAAATAAAAACAAACAAATTCCTCAAATTAAGGAATGTATGATTTATTTTAACAAACCAACTTATCAAAAAAAAAATCAACTCCTAAAAAGAAGCAATGGTTATTAACAAGTTAACAAATATATCACCCAACAAAGAAGGTCAGTTCTTGTTATTTTTCCATTTAATCGATTAAAGAAAGGATTTTGAATAAAAGAAGGAAGATGAGGAGTCTGGTTCTTAAAATTAAAAGCAAATTGAAAGAAGAAAAATAAATGATCTTACACTTGTAGATTTGCTAAAATCGTGAAACGATATAACTACTTGATGGAAGCCTTGTGGGGGCAAGATTGAAAAATTAAATGGAGAGATACATAACAATTTGGTCATAAATCATAAAATTGAAAAATTAGTCATATTTTTAATTGGATATCTCGTTTGGACCATCCTACACAATTTCTCTTTGATTAATTGTATTTCATAAATTTTAAATTATCCAATTTTAGTCTCTATATTTTCAATATATCTTAAATTTAGTCCCTAATTCTAGTTTATTGTTAACTTTTTTCTAAAAAAATTGATATCAATGAGTATATTTACAATAAATTTTAAAAACATATTTTCATATTATAGTTATTTACATGAAAATTATTATCACCATTTATCCAACTTCAATTAAAAAATAACTTCAATATACTAAACTTAATATTGATTGGAATGTTAAAAAATAAAAACTATAAGACGATATTTACTTAAACGTAATGTAAAATAAAAAATGGACCACAATTGTTATATTTGTTGTTGTTTACTTTGAATCTGCAATCATAATGAATTGTAGGATCTGCCTCCAAATCTGTAATTAAAAGATAATCTAATTGAAAATCACAAGGTGCTCAAGCATATTGTACTTGAAAATTATGTGGACCTACTACCTTTATCTTTACTTTTACCAATATTGTACTATAAAAACATAAAAATTATGAAACTGTCATGTTACACTCACTTTCGCCATTACCATTAGGGGTAGATGGTAATGGTAACAATAACAGAAATAATAAATGTGATAAATTTATAATTTTAAGTAAATATAATAAAAAAAAAAACAATTTAATTACGTTTGCAATTCAGACTTATTACGATTGATTCATCAATAGTATTTCATTAAATCACTAATTTTCATTACGATTTGATAAATGTGACTTAAAATTGGATAATTAAAATATGATTTTTTTCAATAAAGGTTTTTCTTTTTTTTAAAAAAAAAATAAAGTATTGGGATCATAAAATAACTTTTAAGGAGGTACAAACATGGATGCGACATTACAAATTTTAAACAAAGCCCTCCATTGTAAATCAAATATCAACTCTCTCTTAACTCATACCCAACTGGTGGTGGTGACGTGGACGTGTCAGCCAGGACTCTGAAATCGAATTTTCATTATTATTTTTTGTTTTGTTTTTCCGCCCTCTCCCTCTCAAAGCTTTTTTTTTTCTTTTTTAATATTTTAATTTTTATTTGGATGAAATTATTAGTGGGCTATGGCCCACTTGGAGAGAGAAAGAAGTGAGGCCCCAGGCCCAAGAATACCCACTTTTAAGGGCCCACAAATTTCCACATCCTAACATATAACCGCACATCATGTGACAATAATATCTCTATGTTATCCTCCAACCACTCCAATATACCCATACTCTTCTTCCCTCCCAATCAAAATTTCTCTAATTTTCTTTATTATAATGTGGAAGAAAGTTAGAAATTAATCCTCATAATTTGATAAATTTTCATAATCAGTCCAAGTGGTTTATCAAATCAAAAGTATAATTTTTTAATTATAAATTACATAAACTAAATTCTAATTAACTTTCTATAGAAACTATAGAGACAAAATTAAAATTTTAATTTAAACAAAATAAGAAATAAGAAATAAGAAATGGGACCAGAACGTAAACAACCCATACCTTAAAATCCCATTAAAATGAAAAGGGATCTTCATCACATGGCTGCATGTGAGGGCCAGCCAAGCTTATGGTTAATTCTGAAAATTACATCCATATCATAACGTATTCATTTTTACCCCTTGCTTCAAACAAAAAATTAACTCCATTATTATTACCATAATCTTTTTGTTCTTTTTTCTTTTCTTTTGGGGTTTAAAATTGTACCCCACTGCGCACTCACAAGGGGAAAGTAAAGGAATTTTTATTTATTAAAAAAAAAAAAAAAAAAGTTGATGGGGAGAGGGTTATATATGGTAGAGTGGTCCTTTAGAAAGTTTGCAATAAGAAGCAGCAGTGGCAGCGTAGTCATTTCATTTAATTTCTCAGCCCCAAAAATTTTCTTGGTTAAGTTAAGATCTGAAGAAGGCTGGGTTGTTGGATCTGTGTGTGTCGCAAATTAGGAGCTGGCCATGTTTTTCCACAGCTTTCTTGAACTTCTTCCTTTTTAATTTTCGAATAAATTTTGAAGCTCAAGAAAGCTGTGGGAAATCATGACACTTTCAAGCTTCTTTCTTCTCTCAATTCTCATTACCTAAATTTCTTCCCTCCAGGTATTATAATTTTCTTTTTATATATTTTTCCTTCCTGCTCTTTTTTATCTTCATTTTCTGCATTTCTCCATTATATATATATATATATATATATATATATATATATATATATATATATTTTTAAAGTCAAGAGACAAGGATGAAGAACGAAAAGAAAGAAGTTGAGGAAGGAATTATTCAAATTTGTAACTTTTGTTTAGGTACTGCAACACGTTTGAACCATGCATGGGGAGAGAGCTTTTATTAATACATGTAATTAATTAATTAAACAATGGAGAATTTTAATTTTCAAATGACCATCTATCTATTGTGCAGTAAAAAATTATTTTTCATGTGAGTATGGATTTACATGAAACTTAAATATTACTTTTAGTACCTTAATGTTGAGAGAAGATTGAATTGGAGATTCATTCAATAAAAATTAAAATTAAAATAGGGTGAAAAGGGAATTACTCTGCAGAGAAGATTCCCCAACTTTTCTTTTTTATCTTCAATCATGATACTGATCTTCATGTAGAGTAGACTGCTTCTGCCCTCTCTCAGTTCTGCCACTGCCACTTTTTTTAAAAAAAAAAAAAAAAAAAAAAAAATTATATATGTAAACAATTTTTGTTAATATTTTAATTTTATTTTCCCCCCCTTATATGCTCCTACATTTCTGTGAAAAAGGTCTAATTTTGTCAATATCTGACCCACTACCCTTTTTTTAACCACTGTCTGTCTTTCACTCTTTCTCCCTTCTGTATCTCACTCTATATCTTTTTACCCACCTTTCACCATTTTTCACTCATCATAATTCAAATTAAACCAAGAAACAATTGGGTTTAATAGATTTCATACTCATGTAATTTAGTTTAGTTCATGATAAATTTTCTTCAATTTAATGTATTATATTAGGTTAGGTAGCTAGGTAGGCTCTACTCTTTTTTCTGTCTCTATCTTCTTCCAGCAGAGAGTATTCATTGGCATTTTGTCAACAAATAGTTTCGTTCAAATCGATTCGGTTTGGTTCAGTTCACGAGTTCAAACCTAAATAATAGGTTGAAAAGTGAGAGAAAGCTGATGTCGATATTGATAATTGGTGGTATTTATACAAAGCAGTAAACAAGCGGCTGGCGCAGGAAGGGGGTCAAAATCTGGACAATATTACTTTTCTTTTTCTTTAATCAATAATCAATTGATTTATTTACATTTATTTGTAATTTTCTAGGAATAATTTATTTACATTTGTTACCATGTATGCCAAACTTTATTCATTTATTTAGAAATTTTATTGCAATTTGGTATTTTTGTACTCCCACGAAGTACAAATACTGTCTCCTCTCTCCTAATTTTTTTTTTTTTTTTAAATCAGAACTCTCCGTTAATATTTTATTTTACAGCCGTTAATATATTTCATACGTACGTAAAACTTTTTTAAGCGAGAGATATTTGATTGAAACGGATAGTAGTGATTTTTCATCCACTCATATATTTTTTTCTTTTTTATCATATGATGATTCCTCTTGTTAATTCAATAGAATCATAAAAATTTAGAATTAAAATTAATTTAATTAATAATTATTTATCTTAATTAATACAACTCAAAATTTCAAGGTATAAATTGAATTTTCTTTTCTTTCTTTTTCATTTTGTATCAACATTATCTCTCTCCTCCTTTTCACATCATTTTTTTTTTTAACTTTCATTTTGTCTTTTCCTTTGCTTCAAACAACTCCCTCTTTCCCTTCCTCTCATTCAAAATGTGATTGACTGTGCTTATGAGTACTTGATTTTGATACAGCTGAAATTTTGGATGTACTTAAACGTAAATCTAATGTGTTGAAATATGTAATTTGGTCATATCAGTATACACTAATTTTGAATCTCTTCAATACATAGTACTTTTAAGTGTAAGACAAAATGGTAGTGTGGCTTTATTATAAACCATATTCAGTGGATTTTTCCTTTTATTTGAGTAAGGTACAAAGGAAATATCTTTTTGGTGACCTAATAAAGGTTTTTAAAGTCAAGTAGAGAATGTGTGAGATAAACAATGAAAAAATGAATAAATATCATCATCATATTCAATTGTTCAACAATGTTATTATGCAGAATATCAATTTAAATTATACTTGAAAAAAGTATAATAAAATTGTGAACTAAAACATGTTTTTTTTAATTCTCAAATTTGGAAAGAGAAGAATAAAACTTCTCTTTTTTTTTTTTTTAAGTATAAAATGACAAAAGGAGACAAGGAATTATGCGTTAACACCGAGGAACTTGCTGTTCTAATTAAACCATTTTAATTAATTTACTTCGCTAATCTCAATTTTTCGAATTTCTAACCTCTCACAAAGCACAAGAAATCTTCACCCTTTTTTCCATCAAAACTCAGACAAACAAATAATCCAAACCCTCTTTTTGACTTTGATCCTACAAAATCAGACAAAAAAAAACCCTTTTTTACCAACATAACCATGTTTAAATGCAACAAAACATTTTCATTAAATTCAAAAATTATTACAAATATATATTTATATATGTCATCACCCTATAATAAGTTTCTAAATAATAATAATAACAATAAAGAGAGAGCTTTTGATGAACTATAAAGTGGAATTTAGAATCTTTGTGTTTGCATCAGTGGATCACGAATCGACCTTAAGAGACAATACATTGTACCATTAAATATTATATTATAAGTAAAATAAAAAAAACATTATGTTATGAAGAACAATAATTAAATTATGGTAGATCTAAGTGAATGTTCTCATTATAATTATGAACCAAGTTTTTTTAATATAAGATAGTTGGATGTATGACCTGTAAAAGATGAATTAAACAAATGGGTATGGGCTATATTAATTACAAGGATTGAAGGCTCTGTGTGACTGTGTAAGAACACTACCCAACCCAAAACTCATCTCTCCAATATCTAACCTAATTAAAGTAGTAATTTCTTTTTCTTTTTTTTTTAAGAAAATGTTTTTTATATAAATTTTTATGATATTAAAAAAAATAAGAGTTTAATTTTTATAGTGCAAATAATTGTAGTGTAGATTCAGAAGCTTTTCGTGATCAAATTTGAAGTGGTGCAGGGTTTACCCTTTTGCTTCACGGGATGCTTGAAAGGTTTTTCCCTTTCTATTAATTATTTCAAGAATTTAATTATTTTACAAAATATTATTTTTTGTTCTATATAAAATTTTGGTAATAAAGCAGCCTTAAAATGATTTCTAGTGGCAAAATTTTCAACTAAGCCCATCTTCTTTCAATTTCTTACCATAGTTTATATTTTTTTATGTACAAAAGTTGGATTCTTAACTAAATTTCAAAAACAAAAGCGAGTATTTATAAATTTTTTTTTTTTTAGTTTTCAAATTTTGACTTGAATTTTGAAAATATTGATAACCAGTAGATAACAAATCAAGAAATTTAAAAATAGAAAAAGTATATATAGGCTCAATTTTGAAAAATAAAAAATAAAAAAATCAAATAATTATCGAATGAAACCTTAATTTTGGAATTTTATTTTTTCTCTAAAAGATTTCTTAATTTTGATCTTCATTTTATAAAGTAAATATTTAAATTTTTACCCAAATTTTAAAAACAAAAACAAGCAAAGTTTTTAAAACACTACTTTTTTTAGTTGTCAAAACTTAGGTTGAATTTTGAAAATATTTCTAAAATTAAGACAATCAAATAAAGAAATCAATAAGTAAAAATAGTATTTCTAAATTTAAGGGTAAAAAAAGAATAGAATGTTTAATTCTCGAGCAAAGTGTTATTTTATTATGGTTTTATCTTTTCTAACTAAACAGTTGAAACAAAAAACTAGTCTTTCTTAGTTTTAAAAAATTTTAAAAACACTAAAAAAAAATGTAGAACAAAACAAAGAACCAATTCATGTAACTTGTGTTTATAGGCCTAATTCAAAAGGGACAAAAACTTGAGGAGATATCAAATAGAACCTCAATTAATACTTAAGGTCTCATATAATTTTATTTGCAAACTATATTATTTACGTACTTACAATTATCTATTGGTTTCTAATTACACAACCATCTTTAAAATTATAGCGAATATGAAAATTAAAACACAGGTTCCAAATTGATGAAAATTATGTCCTCTTGTTTTGAAAATTGAAGTTCATGAAAACTACACATAATACTTTTTATTTAAAAATGTGCTACGATCTTGACAATTAGACCTTAAATCCATGTGACCTTTTTAAAAAAAGAAAAATGGAAAAAGACCTTAAATTCATATTACTTCATCAATTTATGATGCATAAATTTCTTAAAGCCTAGACTTAAAAATTGAAATAACCCAACTTCAAGAACATTGCCCAACAGAAGAGGAAGTAAATTAAACAATATGTTTCCCGATTTGAACAATATTTATTAAAAAAGAGAGGTTAAATTATAAAAAATGCTTTTAAACTTTACAAATGCATGTGAAATTTTAAAAATTTCAAAAATACTCTTAAACTTTCAAAGAGTTCAAAAATACCCTTGTTGTTAGTTTTGGATGAAAACCGTTAAAATTTTGTTTAAAAATAACCCTAAACTTTCAAAATCTTTCAAAAATAACCTTCATTTAATAAAAGTTCAAAAATACCTCCACCGTATTTGAACAGAAACAATTAATTCCATGATAAAAATAACTTTAAAAATAAATAAAATAAAAAATCCTCCTAGTGATCAATTTGTTTGAATTTTTTGATTTGAAAAGAAACAAAATTATATAGATATCCTCATTTTACTCATATGTGTACTCTCATATTTATTTTAATTTTTCAATTCTTAGCTTTACACCAATTTTCTAAACAATCAAAATAAAAACCAAAATTTTAAGTTGAACATAAAATACTACAAAATTTCACAAAATTTTAAAATCAAAATCTCCACTTGAAGCATACCAAAACCATAAATAGTCAAATTAAAGAAGTATCCGTCTAAATCATGTTTATCGAGCAAAAGAAGTTGTCGGGACATAGTCAAATTTTAAAAGTATTAACCTAAATCGTGTTGGTTCTTAGAAATTTAATATTTATTTTAATTTTTAGATAGGTTATCGAGTAAAAGAAGCGAGACGTTTCAAATGCAATTCAAGAGGTGAGCAAGAGGAGGCATGACGTTACTTAAACACTAGCACACTTGTGTCCTACACCATTCACAAAGACAACACTCTCCATTTGATACGCGTGCATGAAGAGATACTTCTTCCAATTCGCTCTCCAAGACACTTCATGTTCGCAGCATTTTGGTATGTTAAATTGATATAAACAAAGAATTGAAAAATTAAGAGAAATATGAAAGTACATATATAAAAAAAATAATAAGGATGTCTATATAATTGATTTTAAAATTGGTTATTTTCGAACATCAAACCGAAGCATTTGTTATTTTTTTTTAATTTTTAAATTCATTTTATCACAAGAAATTAATAGTTTTTGTTTAAATACTAAAAATTGAGATATTTTTGAACTTTTATTAGTTAAGGGTATTTTTTAAATCATTTGAAAGTTCAAAAGTATTTTTGAAATTTCCAAAACTAACAACAATGATATTTCTTTTTAACTTTTCATTAAAATTTAAGGTAATTTTGAAATTTTTAAAACTTCAAGGATATTTTTGACACAAAGTATAAAGTCCAGAGACATTTTTGGCATTTTTTATAATTTAACAAAAAAAAAATGACAATTAGCATGTACGCTCAAGCATTCTCAATACACCAAGATGGTAATTATTAATGCATATTTTCCATTTTATTTCCAAGCAAATACTTAAAACCTATTAATTAATCTACTATTATGAACCAGCTTAAAGGCCGATTTGAAATTACTCTTGAAATCCTAAAAAAATATTTTAAGAGAATCTTAACTGCTTAGACTAAAATACCTTATTTATTAATCTACTATAAAAATTATCTATTATATTTTAAGATTCCTAAAAATTTGGTATCTTCTCTGGTTCATCTCAAATTTTATTTTAGTAATATATTTTTTCACATTTATTCCAAATTTTAATTAGTTCAAATTCTTATAAAAATTATTTTAAAAAAATATTTCATAAAATTTTTTTAATTAAACAAAAATGGTTGCAATTCAAATCATATACATTTTTAAATAATTATATAACTAAATTACACTAATTAAACTTAAAAAATGTCTGATAACATATTCATGAGATCCTAATTTATGAGACTAATATTTAGATTTTGTGTCAAAAAAAAAGACTCACTTAGGATTTTCAAGAAGCTATTAGATATTAAATTAAAATTTTAGAGAGTGATTAGAAACTCTATGTTCAAAGACCTATTAGGGCACCATCTTAAAAAGTAAGGACTAAAGTTTAACTTAACCTAGCAATGTAATGTAAGGGAAAAATCATTGACATTTATCTTTACCAAACATAACTCAACAGCATATTAAAAAGTAACACAAGCATATGATATGAAATTTTGTTTAAAACTAACTAGTGATTGTCCAATTCATTTAAATCTTCATGTCTATAATGGCTTGAATGACCTAATTATTATGTATATGAATATGTATATTTTTTTAAGAAAAGAGCTAAAGTTAGTTCATTAATGATTCACTAAAAGAACAAAAGAGAGACAAATTAAAAGTGAATGTGATAGCTCAGGATGACAAAATGAAGAAAAAAAGAGAAAAAAAGAGGGGGTTTGTATGGCCTGAATTGATGGAGTTTGAAGCTAAAAAAGAGCCAATTAAAGTCTTTCTGTTATGTGGTCCAAATACCTTAAACCTAGCATTCAATACAATAGGAATAATTTCATATTTCACATTTACTCTGCTGCACAGAATAATCCTTCCCCCCGTCTTTAATAATTCAACTCAACCCACAGAGATCTCACATTGTTACACAAATTCAAACCCCTCAAATAATAAATAATAAATCATATTGTTCCATTTGATTTAAAAAATTTAGAAAAAAAAAATGGTGAAAAATATAAAAGTAAAATAAAACCTCGATGGAATCTATGGCTGCAGTGAGACATATGAAACTGTTGGTTTATCTACGAGCACAGTAAAAGTACAGATCCAATAGCCTTTGAAAGCAACTAATTGAATTATATATATGTATATAATCAATAATAATAATAATATTAATGATAATCAAATCATCATCATCATCATCGAAAGGCATATATAGCTTTAAAGCCGTTTCACAGAAACTTGTTTTTGCCTGCTATGGAACCTACACATGGGGTCACAGTAAAAATAAAAAACCCCCAAAAAGTAGAATAAAAATAAACAAAAAGGGGATTTCAATTCATCCAAGATATAGTTCCTTATATCAATGGAGAACATAGCTATTAAATTCCAATCCCAAAGTAAAAATAAAAGGAATCATGTAAAAAAAAAAAAGGACAGAGATAATAAAATTGAAAGATAAGGCATTAGCGATTAGAGACCTCACATATTCCTCGGAGTAAATTCAGGAAGAAAATGACCTAAAATCAATTTACCGTTTCTGAAAAGGAAAATCACAAAATAAAGGGAAATTCATCAATCATATATAAATATAATTGAAGAAATTGAAGAAATATATACCGGTAGCAGCCAGCGATTTGAAGATAATTGAAGAATTATGAAATTGATTTGACCCTGTCTGTATCTTCCCACAGCTTTATTGAACCGCAAGAGATTAATGAACAAAAAACGCTTTGAGAGAGAGAGAGAGAGAGAGGGAAATTGAGAGCGAATTTGGGCTCAGGAATGATGCAGTTCAAGAAAGCTGTGGAAGAATACAAACAGAGGCATTATTTGTGAGAACCGCCATAGGAACAGCAACTGAAAAAGGAAAGAAATTAGGGTATCGAACCCTAGAGAGAGAAAGAGGGGAGAAATAGAGAGTTAGGTTTTAGGGGAAGAAGAAGAAGAGCCTCATATTTATAGAGGAATTGAGAGCTCTGTGGTGAGATTTTCCTTTTTTTCTTTTTTTTTTTCTTTTTTAACCACCAATCCCGAGAAGAATATTGGGCCTAATTCTGAAGGATTACAGAGATTACTCCTGATTTTAATAATTTTTTTTTAAAAAAAATGTTTTAGTTTTTGTACCTGCAAATATCCAAATTTATAAAATTTGAAAAAAGATATTCAATATACGTTATTCTTATTATTATAATAATTTTATTAAAAATTAACTTCCATTTAATAACAAAAACTAATTTCGAGATCTATTAAAGATATATATATACTAAATTTAGATAAGTTACATAGACTAAAATAGTATGAAAATTTATTTTAATTATATTGTTTTTTTTTTAAATACTTCCATTCATTTTAGGTTGTACCATTTTGTATTTATGTATATTCATACAAGTTGTTTGGCATAATTTACCACATAATAAACTTTTTCAATGATGGATCAAATATTTTTTTAGACAAATTGCAAATATCACCCTTAAATATATTGTGGTTAACAGTTTCAAACTTTTCATTGTAATAATTGGGTTCACAAACTTATATAAATGTTAAAATTGGACCCTTGAAATTACCTAATTATAGAAATCATAACAAATGTTAGGTTTGAGGGTTCAATTTTAAGACTTATAAAAGTTTTAAAGCTCAATTTTGTAATTAAAAATTTGAGGGTACAAGTGTAACTCTATACTTTCATGGTGATTTTTGCAACTTATTATTATTTTTATTATTGTTGTTATTATATTATTGTTGTTGTTTTCTCGAAGCCGGCTGGCTACCTGTTACGTTGAGTTGGATGGATTTGGATTAGTAGTGTTAGTGTGAGATATTTTAATATTAATTTTCTTATTAAAAAAAAGTTAGAAGGGAAAAAAATGAATAAAAATCTGACAAAATTCGTGTGGAACGACGTATGTTGGTTGTAGTATGTCATAATTATACGTGCGGCTGGGATGGCAGTTTTCCGGATCTAACGGTGACGGTTGGCATCGTGGGGACATGGCGCTCGGTCCCACGCTAGATCTGTCCGTTTCTGATAGGAAAAGTCTACCTTCACGCTCCATTTTAGCGCGTCGAATACACCGCCTTCGTGATGTGAGATTGGGAGGTGGCCTTAATGACCATCATGATTCCATGTGCTTCCTCTTTTCTTTCTTTCTTTCTTTTTATTTTTATTTTTTCCCTTAACACTATGTATTTGTATTTTGCACACGTTCTTTTTCAATTATTACGTTTAAAATATGGAGAAATATTATAAAACACCCAATAATTAAACGGAATGCTTCTTTTTTTTTTTTTTTTCCCAACATAATTTAATATGAAGTTTATGTTAGATTTAATCCAATTTGATTCATAGATAATTGAATGGGCTCACTTCATTAATTAATATGTTATATGCTGTACTACTTTATTACTACTTTTATGAATTTGAATTTTTCATGTAGGTCCCTTCATCACAATCTCTAAGGAAAAAAGTGAAACAACATTACATCCATCTTAATAAAAAACTTTAATTGATATGTCGATAATAAACATTACACCAATTTTAACTTAGCATATTTGAAATCTACCTACTCTAAGATAAAATAAAACTCAAGATAAAAAAAAAATAGTATTTTAACTTTAAAAGTTCTATAGAGTCGTCTATGTTTTCATTTTAAACTACAACATATTTTCGGAAAATGAATATTAAAATCGGTTATTTAATAATAAATTTATGCATTTGTTTTTAATACAATAATTGAGAGCATGAGAAATTAAAATTAACAATCTTAAACGAAGAAGAGTATTCCTTTGAGAATGAAATACATACTCAAATAGATTGTAACTTTAATTTTTCAGTTAAAAAATTATCTTTTGTCGTATTTCTTTATTCCTTGAGTATATAAGAATATCATTTTGTTCTTAAGTTTTTAAACTATAATTTTTTAGTTCTCGAGTCTTTAAAAGTAGATTTAAAAGGTCATGCAGAAATTTTTTTATTTTAAATTAGAAAATTCATTTTTGAAAAAATTATCTCCTCTTTAAAACTTATTTTTCTAATTCAAAATATTATACAATTATTTAAAATAATAAAAAAAAATATTTCAACGATCTTTTAAACCTATTCTTACACCTTGGAAATTAAATAGGTACATTCTAAACGCACCCATTCTTCAGTGGTACATCGTGTTACTTAATCCTTTTATTGATTCATCAATATCTAGAGTGAAAAGAATATTAGATAGGCTCATAGTATTGTTAAACTATCATAAGTCAATTTTATACGTAATCACATTTCAGCTCAAGTAAATGCTATCAAGTTTTTTAAAAGATTATTAAATCATAAATTTAATTACTTACGGGCTTGAAATATGAAGAAGAGCAGCTCAAGTAAATGCTATCAAGTTTTTTAAAAGATTATTAAATCATAAATTTAATTACTTACGGGCTTGAAATATGAAGAAGAGCCAAGTAAGTGGGGAATGATATTAATCGGGAGACATCCTAAAGGAATCTCTTATGATATCATCTTAAATCATCGATTGACTCAAAAGCTTAAGTGAATAGGTGAAGGTAAATTTAATTATAATATATAACAACTTTAAATAAATTTTCTCAACTCTTTTTTTCGTACATCTCAAATCTTGAAATGGTTTTTCAATTTAGTCACTATAGTTTTTGAAATTTCAACCCAATTCCTTACGTTTCATGTGGTCCGATTTACTTAAAGTGAAAAATGTTAAAATCCACCTACTTAAACCATAAATAAAAATATAACAAGGACTAAATAGAAAAGAAAAATTATAACATTAGACACACACATATATAACCAAATTATTAAAAATATTTAAAAATATTGGAGAAAGAAATATTAAAATACATGTTTCAACAATTCCTTTACACGATTATTTATGGAATTCAGAAAATATAAACTTGAAGTTTCGTATTGGTATGGTAGGTCCCCAAAAGCAAAAAGAAAAACGATGGGGGCGGTGCGCGTGAAACAAGATATTTAGGGGACTAAAGAGAAAACGGAGAAGGGCCCGGGAGAGAGAATGGAACGCGAAAATTCAGAAATGAGAATAATGACAAAATTAATGCGCTACTTCTCCAATCATATTGAGTGATTTCAATTAAATTTTTACTTTTCACGTAAAATTAAATATTTTCAAATAAAATTTCGGTAATTCTATTTTTGAAATTTATGACTATTTCCTCTTTTCTTATTGTCAAAGCAGCTTCACTCAATCATATTGGTATGATCTCTATCCTTAAAGGTTAGAAGTTTAATCTCCCATCTTGTAATTGTTGTACTAGAAAAAATTATGATTTTTACCTTAAAAAAGTACTTAAATATCTCATTAAATTCTAAAAATATTTTTTTAATTTCCAAAATTTGTCTTGATTTTTAGAATATAAATATGAAAGGGATAAGAAAATATAGAACCTGGGTAGAAGTAATATTTATAACCTTAATTTTCAATTCTTCTAAAAAAAAATACCATTGGTTATTAATTAAAGAAATCAAAAAAATCTAAAAATTTTCAATTTTATAGATTTTATATTTTTTTATAATAGGTGGAGGGAAAGAATTCAACATTTGACTATGAAGTTATATTACAAGTACTAAATCGTTTAAATTATGCTTTTTAGCAATCAATTTTAAAAATTATATTTTATTTTCTTTTAGAAAATAAGTATTGTAAACCTACATTAAAAAATATCTTAATTTCTTTTTATTTGTAGCTACCATCCAAACACAAAACAACTAATTCCATCTCTTAAAAATCCTTTATTTTTTACTTCTTTTCAAACAAGGTGGAGAATCTAGAATCATTTTTCAAATTTTAAACTATGTATTTGATGATAATTTAATTGGTAATTTTTCGAAATTAAGCTTATGAAGATTATATTTATATATATAAAAAAAAAAAAGTAATAATAAGGGAGGGGTGCAAGTAATTTGATAAACTTGGGAAGATTGGAAAGGGAGGGTAAAGAAAGGAAATGAAAACGGTTAAAGAAAAGGGGTGGAATCACATGGGGGAGACCCCACAGTGGGAACATGTGTGCGTGTGACAGTACACCCCCGTCTTTCCAGGAACGGAGGTCGCTTTGTCGCTCTTCGTTTCGGACCACTTCCAATCTTTCTCTCCTCCTTTACACCCACAACTTCTTATCTCCATATTTTACCTCTACATCTTTTAAAAAAATTAATACTAATCTTCTTTATTATAACCATTTTTATTTATACAAACATTATAATTAACCAATCTTGCATCAAACCGAGTATATTTCAACTCATTAAATTCATATAATATCAATATCTAGAGATCTAAAATTTGTCGAATATAGAGATATGTACAAAATTTGTTGATCTAAACTCGGTAGACACGTCACTTATTACCATATCTTTTTTAGGTTGAATGTTGATCTTAACTTAATAGGTATTATCAAATCTATATATACTCCCCTCGAAATGAAAAACTTTCTTTTTTTTTGTATTCCTATATATATATAGTAAGTATTTTTTCATTTTTTTTTGTGGAAAAAAAAATACTTGTGTGTATTTAACATTTTTAGATCTAAATAGATTTTTTTTTGTTTGGTTACATTTTAGAGATGGAAAGGCCAATTTTTAACCTATTGATTGAAAATACATTTCTCTTAATTGGTTGAGCTATGTTTACGTTTGAATAAATCATAGTTAAGTGTGTTCTTATAAATATCTAAAACATTTTTTCGAGTATATAGCTAAATATTATAATTTAAAAACAAAACAAAACAAATACAAATTTGATATAAAAATTGTACTATCGAAATTAAAAGTTTGATCTCCATTCTATATTGTCAAAATAAAAAACCATAAAAAATAATTTAACTGAATTCAAAGATACTTTTTAGTAATTTGAAAGTTATATCAGAATGCCTAAATTATATTATTGATAGTTTAACTTTATAAAATTGTTAAAAAAGAAAAGAAAAGAAAAATAAAAGTTAGATCACCCATTTGGTTCCTCTAGCCGACTTATTTTCTATTTGGACAATGGAGTTGGTTTCTAGGGTTTGGTTAAACTTTTAAATACTATCTCTACGTTGCTTTTATCTACATTAAAAACCCATTTCTTTCATCATAACACAACAAACCAAACTAAAAAAAACATATTTAACTCACTGCCACGTAAATAAAAAAAAAAAAAAAAAGACTTTGAATTCATATAGTTACAAAAATTTACATAAATATTTATTAAAGTGAACATAATTTAAAGATAATTGAGATGTACTATTTTCTTTGAGATTGAGGTTGAAATCCACTTACTCCTTTTATTATACTAAAAAAAACTAATATTGAATACTAAATGGTACCAAATGAGTAAAAAAGGAATTTTTTTAGTACATTTGGAGTAGGGGGATTCGAACCATGGACCTTGTAGTTTCTAACACACTCAGATGTCAATGGTTTGAATTTTTTATCTCTTAGTCAATATATATACTAAATTTAGGTAGTGATGTCCATGGGGCCGAGGATGATTTCCCCGTTCCCGATTTCATTCCCCATCTTGCCAAATTTCCCAGAGAGATTAGGGAAGGGATTCCTGACATGGAATTTTTCCTCATTTGTTTATTTTTTGTAAAGAAAAATCAATTAATTTAAATCGTTGTTGTGGAAAAGTTTTAATGAAATAGTTGAAGGCCTATTTGGTATAGAATTTGAAAAAAGAAATTTAAAAATAATGGATTAAATGAAAATAGGATTTTATTTCATGTTTTCATATATGTATTTGATAGCAAAAACAGACATTGAATTTTAACCTAAACAATTGTAAACTAGTTGTAGTCAACTAAATATTAGTTGATAACAAATTATCGTTAATTTATTTATGAACATGTTTTATAATTAGAATTTATCCCTTATAATTTGATAAATTATTTTAAACCTAATTTATAGTTAGAATTTACCCCTTATAGTTTGATAAAAACTTCATGATAAATAGTTCCTATTGTAGGGGCTATTTAATAGGATTTAACAAACCATATAAACTATCAAACCATATGAATTAATTTCTAGATTTTAAAATCATATGGACTAACTTTTAGCTTTATCCAAACCATAGGGACCAAACTTGAAATTTAACCTAATTTAATTTATAATATTTTAATTAAAAAAATAAATTGGATTTATAACATAACATAATATGTTTCTAAATGTTTTAAACTTTATTTAATATAATTCTACATTTTAAAATTTAAAATAAATTTTGGATAAAAAGAAAAACATAAAATATTGTTTTAAAAATTTGTACCATCTGGATCACAGAATCTGAAAAACAGTTTTCATAAACAAAATTACATATATTCGCTGAATTTAGTGAATTTGAAAACATAAAATAGAATCTGGATTGCGAACCAAACAGACTCTAAATTTTTTTACTATTTTTATTTTTTTTTGTATAAGATTAGTTTCGTTGTACAATTTGAATTTAAAGAGAAATTATTAAATATCAAATTATTCATATATATAATCTAAATATAAATATCCAATTCAAACATATTCATTATATTACTACTTAACAATAAAACTTAAATTTAAAAATAATTTTTATAATAACATCAGAATAAATTATTATAATAAAGCTTCTAAATTTAAAAAGAAGCTAACAAGTGGGAATGAGAGATTTTTATAATAACATAAGAATAAATTATTATAACAAATTTAAAAAGAGACGAACGGGTGAGGATTATAAATTTTTATAACAACATAAAATTAAATTATTATAATAAATTTAAAAGGAGGCTAATGGGGTGGAGATGAGAAATTTTTTCCCTTCCCTCCTCTATTTCATGTCTAAATGGCCTGTTCGTACGGACCTCCTCACCATGAAGGAAATTGGACAACTCTAATTTTATTAGAAAAAAGAAATTTTGTTGAATAAAAAAATGATTTTTAAAATATTAAGGGTAAAGAATCCTTAAATGTAATCTTCCCTCTTAAATTACTTTTATGAATGTATATTTTTGAAATGTTACTTTTGTAGAAATAAATAAATAAAAGAGGTTGAAAGAGATAAAAGATTAAGAGCAACTTCTCAAATGCCATAATTAAAAGAGGTGTGAGAAAGGGTTTTAGTGGTGGGATTGTCTTTAAATTAATTAGCTGGCCAACACTAAGTTAGTCCACTCTAATATTGTGACTAGCTAATCCCATGCCTTTATGTAAAAATGTTTTGTTTGATTTGATGTCACCACCATTATTCAAGTCTCCTTTCTTTTTCCTTTTAATAATGGACCCCATTATCTAATAACCCAAAAAAAAAAAAAAAGGGTTTCTTTCTTTGGAGTGGTTGGTGATGGACATGGACAGCTAATAACTCTTCATTCCCACCTTATTAATCTTGTTGTTTTCTTTCTTTTTCTTTCAAATTTAAACTAATTAATATTACCCTCCATTCCTAATATCATGTGACATTTGAGATCTATATATATATGTCAATTATCTTTATTATTATTGTTATTATATCTCTTTCCCTTTATTCACATGCATGAAATGATTGAATTTTGGGCACATTATCCTCATAATTTGGTATTTGGTATTTGATATGCAAAAGTTTAAGATCTTATTTTATTTTCATCAAATTTTTGTATATACCCTCTACTTATGCTTTTTAAGTTTAAATAATGGATTTTTTTTCTATGTCATGGGTTAATTCACAATATTATTTTTATTGCCTACCACCACAATACTTTTAATTTCCATATATGGTTAATTATTAGAAATTAGAGATTGGATGACCAACTACACTATAAATGGAAAATAATTTATGTGATTTCAATTCTTGCCTACCACCACAAGGATTTACCGGCGATGGTAAATTTTGGGCCTAACAAATTGGTATTGTAAATCCTTGCTACACAAATAATATTTATAAATCAATGAACGAACTATTTATACTAACTGGTAGTACAAGCGACAAGTTCGGGGTCGAACCTTCGGGAAGCGCAAAAGATTAGTTCGTCGAAGCTTGTTTTCAATTAAAGAGGTAAATTTTTTTTGGGGTGGATTGGATAAGTCGAATTGCAAGAAAATAAAAGATAGAAATGCAGTTAGATGAAACAACCTAGCTTATGGGAGTTGGAATTAACCAATGCAACTCTTTGTTCTTCGAGTTATTTAAATGCAATTTTAGTTTCTTGACTATGCCTAACCCAATTGATTGGAATCCCAATCAATGGTCCTAATTACCTAATTAATCGAAATGCATAGAAAACGAATCTGCTCTATACAAATTGACAAATCACATTAAGTTCTAGGGATGTCGCTAAGATGAGTGTTCAACTTATCAAACATTCAATGTGGTTTCTCTCTAGGTTGATAGGATAAACTACCATTCATTATAGACAACGAATTGCAAGCCTAACTAACCTATTGCTTCCTTTGAGATTAACCTATAATTATATGTGATATATTATAAGTCATTCTCTAAGCACTCAAATCACATAATAAATTATTGGTTGTCAATCAATAATAAAATTATGCAATTCATAAATACAAAATTCAAATTGAAACTCATAGACAAGAATATAGAAATTTCATTCAAACAAAACTCCTAAAAATTGCATTGTTAAAAAATCCCCTAAACTAGAAAATAGCTAGAACTTACCTTCCCATAAAGACGGAAAAGATAAATCCCAGTATCGTTCCATTAATTACATGAGATGGGAAGAAAAAGGGAAGAAAAATACAAGTAGAGAGGTGAGAAGAGGAGAAAATCAACTTAGGAGCTAATTGGGGGTCGATATCTTCTGCCCTAAATCGAAAAAACGTTATATAGCAGTCGTCGCAACGCTGCGAGCCTTGCGCGCGCATCCGTCATAATCGGGAGCGTTGCAATGCTACAGGTAGTGTTGCAACAGTGCCCTGTTTTTTTCACGAAATAGGCAGGTTCTGGTTTGTAGCGTTGCAATGCTCTGTCCAGGAATATTTTCGTACTTTCACGTCCTTTTGAAGCTCGGTTGCTCAAATTAGCTCTTAATTGCTCCAAATTAATCCCAAACAACTCGTAATGACTGGTTCCACCTTAAAGATGCTCGATACCTACAAAATTATTAAATAAAAAAATTAAAAATAGTAACAACCTAGAATTAAGAAGAAAAAAATAGCACATTGTTGGTGCTATTAAAAATACACTATTAGATATATTAATTATAATATTTTAAAACTATTTTTCTCCATTTACTAAAATAAACTATAAATTTCAAGTGCCACTTGTTACGGAATAAGGAGATTGAAAGTGCGAATATATGAAGTATAGCTCAACTGTGTTCTTTTTATTAATAAATTGTTTTTAAAGCCAAAATCAACATATATTACTCAATTGGTATAGTGTTTATATTATTATTCTCGAATTTATAGATTCAATTTCTCCATCCCACATATGGTAAAAAAATTAATAATAAATAATTTTTAAAGATATTAATGATGTGTTTGAGATAGATTTTTCAATAACTTGAATTACTTTTAACTATTTAATTAAATTTCCTAAAATAATTATGAAATCAATATATGTTAATTGAAAAAATACCATAAAAATATTTCAGAATATCCATTTGAAATACTCACTATACTTAATTCATGCTTCATACTCGACGATCAATTATAGGAAATCATAAAATATTTACTGAAGACGCATCATAAGAAAATCTCTAGGAATATAGGGTACTAGACTTTTCCCCCCCATATCTTGATTTCAATTTTAGTGCTCCGTACACTTAATTTAATTAAATACCCTACATTGTGATTAAAAGAAATTAATAACATTGACTTTTTGCACCATAAAATTAATGAAGTTGATGTTTCAATTTCGGCAAACACGGTCTTTTTTAGATGATGGAGAGTCCAACGTCGGTAAACTTCAAGAGATAGTATATGTTAATGAACAAAGACTTAATCACTTTGGATTATTTTGGTAGTTTAGAAATGGAATCTTTTTTAAAATATGTAGGCACCATTTGAACAGTAATTTGAACGTAATTACTATTCTCTTTCAAATAAGTTCCACATTTAAGTAACTTCATTCTTTGATCCAAACTTAGCTTGGTGAATAATACATCAATTATCATTCCTAAATTTTATGGATTGGTTACCACCCAAAATCTTATATATGTTCATGTGTAAATCTCAACAAAGGAGACTCGCCTAACTTTGAGTTTAATAATGAATTTGTTTATACAGAGAAAACGGTGATATGCAAAACAATAAAGATTACACATTGGTGTATTACTTGTCATACATGCTTAAGTTAGACAAAAAAAAATGGTGTACGTAGTAAACTTTTTAGATGATTGGAATGGATGTGCGTTTAAAATAGTTATAATGATGTATTTATAAGAGAGATATTTCCCTTTTAGATTAGGTTCATAAGAGGAAAATGGGTCAATTAGAGGAGACATGGGCAGGACCTACACACAGACTCTTAAGAGAAAAAAAAGTCTTTGGACTGGCGGATTGATTACCTCTTTCTCTACAATTGAATCAAGTCTTGGGTTGAGTCCTAACTCTTAAGCCATGTGATCTTTGTTGAAGAAATTGACACAAGAGAAGAGAGACGATAACTTAAAAGAAAGATTTTTTTTTTTTTTTTAATTGAGAAAGTACATAAATTGACACTTATGAAAGAAACTTTTTTTTTCACTCTCCCAATACACACTTACTCACTTTTTTTTCACTCTAAGATTATCTAACTCTCTAGCTTTACTTTTTTTCTTCCTTTCTTTGCTTGACTTACAAATAGGGACATGTAATGCCCCAAACCCAAGATTCGAAATTTGGATTCCAACATTCCCTTGCGACCTGACAACGTCATTTTTGTTTGTCTTGAAATACTCCTAAGAGTGAAGACTATTTTCACATACCAACACGAGTCTTTTTAATATATTTTGTCCTCACTCATATGTATCCTTAAAATTTTTTAGAGAGGTGACTAAATATAGAACTACTCCAAGCTAAGCACGCCTAATTTTGGGAGTTCCTATGATTGAGCCACAAAAAAGAAAGGTGTACTTTCCTAGTATAGGTAGTAATTTTTACTTCTTTTAAGTTTTTCTTAACCCTATTTTCATTTCCTTAGGATCCTTCTCATTTCATATGTAATCTCAGTTCATTTATGTTCCCCTCCTAAACTCGAACATTACATGACATATCTCCCATTTATAGATATGAGATTCATGGAGCTCGAGCAAGATGATTTTCTAAGATTTCTAGGATCTAAATTATTGTGGATATTTCTATGAGATTATCCTTATATAGACGAATTTTCTAGAATTCCTTGGATCATAAATAAAAATCATGATATTTTTAGATCTTTCTTCTTACATATTTTGCATGCATCTTCAACATAATTCTAGAGAAATCTATTATAGATACTTATTGACATTTTTCTAGATAAAGCTAGAGATGTCTAATATTTATAATGTTAATTGTATAGATACTTCAAGAAGTTTCTAAAATAGTTAGTGTTGCTTCTACTTCAATAATCTTCGTGACCTTCTTGAGTCCAATTGGTATCAAACCAATTCCCATCAATTTTATGTTCACATTTGTAATTAAGATTATCTAACATACAAAAAACTGTTACACACGAGGTTACAAAAATTTCAAGAACATCAAAGATAAACGCAAAAAACTAAAGCAAAATAGAACACAGATTTCGATATCCAGTTCGATGTACTATCACCTATGTTTGGGGGGTAGTGTGGCCGTGAAAATATATTTTCACTTATAAAGTCAAGCAATTACAACGATATACTTAGCTGTAAATAAATGACAATTACAGTGACACTCGAATAGCTCAATCTAGAGAATGATCACTTAGACTCTCTCTAAGTGTTGGACTCCCTCTCAGTGAAACTTAAGCTCTCCCTAAGTATAAGAATATCACTTAGGCTCCCCTTAAGTATAATACTCTCTCTCACCAAAGCTTTTGTCTTTACACCTTCAAATGAAAACCACTCCACTTAATGAACTTAGGCTTGCCTAAGTTTGAGATTCTCTTCTCAAGTTGTAGTAGAACAATTTAATATGACCTATAGAATCTCTCTAAATCAACAATAGAACAAACTTCACAATCATAAGATTGACATAAAAGGACGACGTCTTCCCACAACCTGTCACGACAACACCCAACAACTTCACACAACAACACAAATTCTTCCAAAGAGTCACACCTAAAAAGAGAATCAAATTCTCTTAAATATGCATAGCGATAAAAGGAGAAAATAAACCACAATTAGCTACCACCATGATGAGAAGGAAAGAAATCTGCAAACATAACACAAGAAATTTAATCTGCACAAATAACGCAAGGAATTTTCCAAATAAGGGAAATATATTATATAGAATCAGTAATCCATGAGGCATTAGACTGTGAACTGTAATTACAAAAACATTCTGAAGGATAATTCAAGATTCTAGATGACAAATGTCACAAGGGACAACTGCCACGATATCCTAAAAAATATTGTCAATACCAAATCTCTAACAACCTATAATTTCGTTTTTTTCTTTGAGTTTGCTCTTGAGTTCAAAATAACTCATAAGAATCCATAAATTATACCCATCATTTAGTAATATAAAAAAATTGTGATATTACTTTTTTCACGCGCGATTGAAATGATAAAATTCAAACTATATGACCATTTTATTTAACATTCATGTCGGTCTTCCCCATTTTACATTAATAGTTGATGCTTTAATACAATAGTGACATTGAATCCCAAGCAATAAACAAAAAGAAACGTCCCTCTTGATGGACAAAATTAGATAGGGCAATAGAAAATATATTATAAAGTATTTTGTGCCGATTTTATTTTTATTTATTTATTTTAATTATTATCAAAATATAGGTCAACTGATATATAGAAGATATTAATATTTTTTAGATTTATGGTTCAAATTTACCATCCTGTGGGTACTAAAGCAATGTACTTAAATCATGAGTTTTAAACTTTTTTTTTCCTGCTAAATCACAAAAATCATCTCTAAAGTATAGTGGTTGTTAACTACAAGTACATCCTCAAACTTTTAATGGTAAAAATTGAGTTTTCAACTCATAAGTATTAAAATTGAACCTTCAAACTTACAAAGTTATAAAAATGGTAACAATTGTATAAATTTGTGGATTCAACTTTTATCATTTGAAGGTCCAATTTTATAATTACTGTAAATTTAACCGATTAAAAACAACATTTTGATAACTTTATCAAAACTCTATTTTTTTTAAAAAAATTATCTTTGTTGTCGTTTTTTTAATTCTCGTCATTCTATATCATACATATACATTTTAATTCATTAAAAACATATAAGATACTAACACGAATATAGTTCAACTAACATAAATTTGTATTATCGACTTTGGAATTGAGAGTCGCTCTCTCATCCCATCTTATATAGTGAAGAAAATAATTAATAATAATAACTTTATCTAATTGCATAGGTAAAACTTTAATATTATTGTTTTTTCTAGTTTAATTATTGATATTTTTTAAGAAAGAAAAATGTAAGAAGAGGTGAATTGGAAGGTTGTGGGTGCGCACGTGTGAAAGGGTGGGGACAGTTGCATGGAAATGCATGTATTTTGTTTTGTCACATTATACATACCACTGACACTATCTACCAAACACACATGCCTAACAACTGTTATTATTCAACCTTTTATTTATTTATTTATTTTCAACCTTTTTATTTATTTATTTATTCATTTATTTTTATTCAACCAACAAAGACCTCTCTCATTCCCAATCCATCACTTGCCTTCCACCATTCATCCAAATCCCTTCTTTCTTGGCTTTCTTTTGAAAAAGAAAAATATATACACACACATGACAAAAAATGACAAAAGCAAAAAGACTTTGTTTATAATCCAATGTTTAAAAGAAGAATACAACCACCATTCTTTCTAACAAATTATTCCAAAAGAAATTGCATTCTTCTTGCTTTTGTACCACTTTCACTCCGTCCACACATCAACGTGGTTACTGATTTATTTAACGTGAATTCATGAGTTTGAAATTATAAGGTTTAATAGATCTGTTAGCGTTCAAATCTCGTTCACATTTTTCTTCGTTGCAGGGCCTTCACAGGCTTGACATACGGTCTGTTTCTTACGATCTAGTCTCGCTGCATAAGAAATCCTTGCACTAATGTAGTACATAGCCTACTACACTTCGATGCTCAAGTTAGTATAAAGGGTGTATAGTACAACTAAGCACACAAGAAATAAAGTTAGGGTTATGCTTTGGAGATTACTTACTCTTCCCCTTTCGATTGTCGAATGAGACTATTTAGAGGTCTTTCCTCTGGTTATGTGGACGATGTGAGAGTTGTTTTCGACTCTTGAGATTTTAGAGGGTGCCATACCAAAGCAGTTTGGTTATTTTTTTATTGGAATATATTTACATGCTTGGCTAGTCAACCTCAATCACCAAGCCATTGACGTTTCCCTTTTGAAATGCCCACTCCCTTATGCCTCCTGGCATCGTATGGACTTGGGCTTTGTTTTGGACAACCTTCAACATGATTTAATTAGAATGTTTAAGAAATCTGTATTAATGGAAGTTGTGGGAAAAAAAAAAATAGATTTGAGGTAAATCGTAAGTAATCAAAACTAAGTGAAGGTTAGTGTTTTTTTTAATTCAATTTTTTATGTCATGGATCAATTTATTTTCAAGAAAGTTCAAATATTTCAAAATTTTATTTAATATAAAATTGAAAGTTCCATGATTATTAGATATATTTTTTTAAGTTGAAAGACAAAACAGACAAACTTGAAAGTTTAAGACGTCCTTTTTAAAATATAATTTTGAAAACAATAAATTAGTTGATGTTAGGTAAAATATAAATATATTTATTAGTTTTGAGAAAAAAAAACCTAAAATTAGTTGATGCTACCCACTAGATATTAGGTAAAATATAAATATTATTAATTAATTTATGAACATAATATGTAAAACAATTTTGTTGATTAGTATAATGTAATATCAAATTTACAATGCTTATATAATATATATTTTAATTTACAAAAATTGAGTTAAATTTGTAACATGAAAAACACATTTATGTAAGTTTTTATCTCTTTATATATATATATATATATATATATTGATTTAGTAAAAATTTTCAAATTCAAAATCTAGATAGATAAGAATATTATTTTAAAAATAAACAAAGTTTGATCTCAAAATCTAAACTTGTAATCTAAAATTTTCCAATACTTAGATCCAACGGATTGGCTTTATCCGACCATACACCAGAGCCATAATATGGACCTTTGGATCCATGCTAGATCTAAGCCTTATGGGCCCAGCCCAAGTAGGGCCCACTTTAGAAGTAATCCATGATATTTGGTGGGCCTCTGTTGTGGGCTTTTCGATCCAGTTTAGAGAAGAAAAAAGAAAAATTTAAAAAGACCTTTTATACGGATATAAATGAAAATATAATTTTGAAAAAAAAAATTTGGATAATTAAAATAAGGCCGATGGACCTGCAGCAAAGTCCATTGCCCAAAAGGAAAATGGCCAAATTTTAAGAAAAAAGGAAAAAAGAGAAGGAAAGTCTTCCCCGAATCGTCTTCTACCAAACTGAGTCCAATTAGCAAACTCGGGTTCGTTTGAAGCCCAATCTCCGATTCTCTCTCTTCCTCTCTCGTTCGCTGCAAAATTTTTCAGGCTTCATCGGCTCACCAGACCAGGCCAGGCCATCTCGATTCTCATCGTGGATCGAAACCACGGGTAAAATCCGAGCTCTTCTTTTACATGATTTTGAAATCGACGAAATTAGATGTTTCCCTCTTTTCCCTTTACTCTCTTGACTTTTTAGTTTGATTTTAGAATCTCGATTTCTGGAGTTGTTGATTTTGGAATGGATTCTGTTTGTTTTTTTTTCTTTTTCTGGGGAATTTAGGGTCTCGGTATTCATTTCTTCTGTTGTTAATTTGTTAGTCCGGTGAAGTTCGAGTTCTAAAATTGAGTTCTGTATCGATGATTCTCTGTTCAAAATTTTCTGTTTCGTGGGTTTTACCCCCTCAATTAAACCTGGGTAGCTGGGCTTATTGAAATGCCCAAATTTTCTTCAAACCCTAGATCTGAGAAACTCGTCTTGTTCAACTACTATTTCCAGCCCATCTTAGATATTTCATTTTTTTTTCATTATTACCCATTTTAGCCTCACGATTCATCCATGTGGACTCGATCATCTCGGTTGGAAACTGGAATCTCTCAAGTTTGAAGATGCCTTCTAGCTGGGCCGAATGTCTTTTCATTCAAATTTGACCCGATTTCTTTAGTGGGCCCGGACCAAGCCCATTATTCGCGTTTGGGGGGGGGGGTGTTTCCCCTTCCTTGGTCTCATAGATTAAGAACAGAACCCTTCTTAAGCGCCTCTCTCAAAAAGCTATCCGTCAAAAATTTGACCAGCCGATTGGGCTTTGGGGGGTTTCACAAATCTGACTAAAAAAAAAATGAGGATGGAGACGGATCTTCTTCGGTTCCCTTTTCTTTCTGGGTTTGGAAAAATGGTATTTTGCCTTTACTTTGTTTTGTGGGTTCGAGTCCGACTAACAATTGGAGCAATTCGATTCTATTTTCTGCCTACGTTTTACCAACGTCTCAATATGACAAATGGGCAGATGGGTTTTCCTTTTTGTTTAAGAAAAACACATATTGCGTTGCGATCTTAATAATTTGCATTAATTTTGTTTGCGAGCTGGGATGTCGTTTCCTTCTTCTTCTTATTTTTCTTCGATCGTTTGGATGTGCCTCGTCTATTCAAATGATATATTAATTCTCCTCGCTTAGATTTGAAAGTCAAATTTTGTTGATCGTGTCTTTGATGATTCCTTGGCTGGGTTTTGCTTATATTGTTCTTAGCAGCATGTTTAATTTGTTTGATATAGAAACTTCCTTTGTTAGGAGTTGGACTGCGACCTGCTGTTCCATGAGTCATGATAAACATTTATGCTATCGTTTTGACTTGTTCAAATTGCCATAGTTTTTGCTTTATATGGAGTTTTAGGAATGTTAGCACTATAAGGATGTGGGCACTAAATCTTTCTTTAATTTTATTGCTTTGCTGCACAGGAAATCATCTTCCCAGACGAAATGGCAACTCCTGATGGAGAAAACATGGAAAGTTCGGGCAAAGAGATCATGGTGATTCATCATGATGAAGACCATAATTTGACAACTCCAAATGGGGAAAACATGGTAGCTCGCGAGGACGAACTAATGGAAACTCCCGATACAGGAAAGCTGGGATCACCAGATGGACATAATGAACTAGCTTTGGTGGAAGTACAGCCTAACAAGAGGAGGAAAAAGAAGTCTATAGTCTGGGAACACTTTACTATAGAATCCGTAAGTGCTGATTGCAGACGGGCATACTGTAAGCAATGTAAACAAAGTTTTGCGTATAGTACGGGATCAAAAGTTGCTGGCACCAGCCATCTGAAGCGGCACATTGCCAAAGGAACTTGCTCCGCACTTTTGCGTGGTCAGGACAAGAATCAGTTGGTGGCTACATATACACCACCTTCAAGAGGTACTGTCAGTGATCCACCAAAAAGACGGTATAGAACTTCTAGTTCACCTTATGTTGTGTTTGATCAGGATCGTTGCCGTCAAGACATTGCCCGAATGGTTATCATGCATGACTATCCACTTCACATGGTTGAGCATCCTGGATTTATATCATTTGTCAAGAACCTTCAGCCTCGATTCAACATGGTGAGCTTCAACACTGTTCAAGGGGATTGTGTTGGAACTTATTTAATGGAGAAGCAAAATCTAAGCAAGTTTATAGAAGCCATTCCGGGTCGTATATGCCTTACCCTTGACATGTGGAGTTCCAGTCGATCAGTAGGTTATGTGTTTATTATGGGTAGTTTTATTGACAGTGAGTGGAAGTTGCACAGACGTGTTTTGAATGTTGTAATGGAACCATATCCAGAATCACCTAATGCACTTAGTCATGCTGTTGCTGTGTGTCTCTCTGATTGGAGATTAGAAGGGAAGTTATTCTCTCTTACGTTTAATCAAAGACAGAATGAAGCCGCCCTTGACAATCTCAGGCCCCTACTTGCCATAAAAAACCCCCTTATTCTCAATGGTCAGTTTTTAGTTGGAAGTTGTATTGCTTGGACTTTAAGTGACATTGCAAAAGATGTATTAGATGCAGGAGAAAATACAATAAGGAAAATTCGGGACAGTGTGAAATATGTGACGACTTCCGATTCTCACGAGGAAAAGTTTTTAGAGCTTAAGCGACAACTTCAAGTGCCTAGTGAGAGAAACCTCTTTCTTGATGATCAAATGCAATGGAATACAACTTATCATATGCTGGTGGCTGCCTCTGAGATGAAAGAAGTATTTTCCTGTTTGGACACCTCTGATCCTGATTACAGGGAAGCTCCGTCATTGGAAGATTGGAAGTTGGTTGAGATTCTCTGCACATACCTGAAACTTCTTTTTGATGCAGCAAACATCCTTACCACCACGACTCACCCATCTGCCATTACTGTCTTTCACGAAGTGTGGAGAATTCATTCAGAACTGGCTCGAGCAATTACAAGCGAGGATCCCTTCATAAGCAGCCTTAGTAAAATGATGCTAGAAAAGTTTGATAAATATTGGAATGATTGCAGCATAGTCTTGGCAGCTGCTGTCGTGATGGATCCTCGGTTCAAGATGAAACTTGTTGAGTTTAGTTTCACCAAAGTCTATGGTGAAGAAGCTCCTGCATACATTAAGTTCGTTGATGATGGAATTCATGAACTCTTTGATGAATATGTGGCGCTGCCTCTACCCTTAACCCCAACATATGCTGAAGATGGAAATGTTGATGGTAACATGAAGGGAGAGGATTCTCAGGGAAATCTTCTTTCTGACAACGGATTTACAGATTTTGATGTCTACATTATGGAGACCACCAGCCAACAAATGAAGTCGGAACTTGACCGGTATTTGGAAGATTCTTTGTTACCTCGTGTACAAGACTTTGATCTATTGGGATGGTGGAAATTGAACAAGTTCAAGTACCCTACTCTTTCAAAGATGGCTCGTGATATCTTGTCTATTCCAGTTTCTACACTACCTCCCGACTCCATATTTATTACCAGAAAGAAAATGGATCAATATCGCAGTTCGTTGCGTCCCGAGACCGTAGAAGCGATGATATGTTCCAAGGACTGGATGCAGTCCGGATTAACTGAAGTCTCTAATGCCCTGGTAAGGATGGAATATTAGTCTCTGTTTAGGATCTGTTTGGTCTTTGTCCATAAGTTGCGACATCTCTCTTTAGGTTCTACTTTACCATTAGGGTTAACATTTGTTGTACCATTTAAGACGATTATAATTCATCCTTAAAATTAGATTCTAGAATAGATTTAACTCTGTGATCATATGTATTACATTTTAGGAAGCAGTTGGTTGGGTACGCCTTGTTCAAACAATTGCAGTAAATTATTGAGTTATTCTATCTATAGATATCACATGCTTGGTACATATTTCAGTTTTCGTTTCATGTAATGATCTGTCAAATTACAGGACATGCCATTACTTGCTTTTCCACAATTTTCAGATTTACCACTGATTACTCAGTAGCCGAAACTTTTCTATATCATCTCTTACAACAGGTCGAATATGTGAATTCCTACTTCTATGTTTGGGATAATATATCTTAATTGACTACTGAATCACCTATTGGATGGTTAGTTATTAGACCCCATAGGACATGGGAAACCGAAAAAGAGCTCTTTGTTTATCAACTCCAAGGCTGTGACTGGCAATGGCCGGTTTGGAAAATATGCTCATATTTTAGGATGTGAAGAAAACGACCGAGAACCATCGTAAAAGGACTTTCTAAGTATGGAACCAAACAAGAAGTGGGAAAAAAAAAAACAAAGAACGAAAGAGAATCAGACTATTACCTGGGTACTGAAATTAGGACATGTTTACTGATCTCTAATAAAAATTAAAACAATTGTAATGGAATTTCACTGATTGACCAATTGGTTAGAATCACAAAATGTAATTAAATTGTTTTTATCATGTTTACTGAGGGGGTGTTTGATAACCAAGGAGAGTTGGGTTGAGTTGATATTTTTTACCAACACAACCAATTTTAAATGTTGGTGGGGTTGAGTTGGTTATTTTACCAACTCATCCCAACTCTTCCAAATTCTCTCTCTCCAATGCTTTTAATGGTTCCACCCATTAGTCTCCGTTGGCGACTACTGCTAACACACTTCGGCGACATACTTCGCTGACCACCTACGGGTAGCCAACTCCGACAATCAACTCCAAGCTCTGGCAACCGCCTCCGACAACACTCCGACAACTTACCAAAAAAAAACTCTGACTTTCACATTCGTACGACCAACTTCGACGAAGAATTCCGAGCTTCATCAACCACCTTTGACGACAACTCTAACGACCAACTCCAATGATTACTTTTGCCAAGCAACTTCGGTGACGTACTCTGCCTACTACCTTCATGTGCCCAACTTCGACGACTACTGATAAAAATAAAACGGTGGGTTTAATGATACACCATTTTATCACTTTCGCTCTCATCCGTTTTTCCATGCGTTTTCATTACTCTCCCAACTCCCTCTATTACTTTGTCGTTTCTCTCTGTCATGCTCTCTTCACGTTTACTCCTCTACTCTCATCTTTTCTCTTCTTTCGCCGTCTGGTTCGTCTTTCTCATGTTCTCTCTTCTTTCTTTGTCTGGTTCGTATGAGTTTTATTTTCCCTTTTCTTTCTAAACTCCTCCTTTCTCCTTTTTTTTATTTTCTTTCTATGACCATTCTTTTAGATCTAATTATTCTTCTTCTATTTCATTTTTTTTCTTATATCTAAAAAAATATTAGGTACGACGTCCTAATGTTGTTTCACTAAAAAAAAAGTTTGACGATATGTTTTAACAACCTATCCCTTGATGTTTTCAAATATTATATAATTTTAATGAAATAGTGGAATTTAAAATTATGGTTCAAGTTTTTTTTTTAATTTTTTTTAATTTTAAAAAGATAGTTTGTACACTGATACAACATAATAGTAGAAAAAATAAACATCAATATTTCTAAAATCATTTCAGAAAAAAGGTAAATTCATATTTTACAAATTGGTCAAAAAAGACTATTTAATAGTTGGTTTTATGATTTAAATTGTAAGATTTTGGTTTTTTGAAGATTAACATTATTAAGTGTCATTCCTTCTATCTAAAATAATGTCAATAGTTTCATTTGATGACACTAATCCTTTAAGTTCTTTTTAATTTTTACAGTAATTAATGTTTAATTGATTTTTAATGGAATAATCACTTATATTTGAGTGTTTAAATTCAAAATTTTGTGTTATGTATATGAATACTTGTAGAGAATTTGTAATGTTTTGAGAATGAAAAAGAATTAAAAGTTCTTTACAAAAATAGCACATAATACTCCAACTCAAATCAACTCAACTCTGCATCCAAACATAGATAATAATTACTAATTCAACTCTACATCTAAATATATATAATAATTACCAACTTAACTCTGCATCCAAACATAGATAATAATTACCAACTCAACTTTGCACACCAAACATAGATAATATAACTCTCCAGATAATAATTACCAACTCAACTCAACTTTCTGTTTTTATCATGCTTCAAACGTCCCCTCATAATTATGAATCTACCATACAGTAAATGTGGTAAATTCATACTTCTTATATTGTAACAGTATACTGACGGTATCAGTAATGGAAACGATAACATATTTTCAAAATGCAAACTAATTGATCTCTCTCTATCACTTTGTAATTTTTTTTACTACAGATTGGACATTGCAATTCACGTGTTAGTACAAGTACGAAAAAAAAGGTAAACAATCATAAAAATAATTTATTGGGATCCATTTTTCATATTATCATTCATTTATCACTTTTTTCTTGAGGTAAACAACTAAACATTGCATTGGAGCCAAATCAAGTATGGAATATTGGAGGCAAGTGGATGAAAGAAATGAGATGTATATTGAGATTTAAGAAGGAAAAATTAGCAACGAGGCTAATAGCCTATTTGAGAGTGATTTTGTAAGAGTTGAAATCACTTTTTATATTTTTAGAATCACTCTTAAACATACTTTAATCCTTTTAAATTGATTTTGATTATATAAAAGTTACATTCAAGAGTATAGAATTCCACAGCTTGAGGAATGAACCCGCTTGTTCCATGTCGAGGAGCGTCTTTCTTTTTTCAAATTTAAACGAACTGGGCGATTTGTTCCTCCATATCAACGACGTTCATGGTTGTTTCTTTTATGAATCATTCTGTTCAAAATGACTGAAAACGGCTGGCAGCACGAAGAGAGAAGAGGAGGGAGAGTGAAAAGAAGAGAAAAGAAATAAATACACAAGTGAGATAACTCCAATAACTTCGTCTGAGTGGTAGGCGGTGATTTAAATGAAATTTTGTGAGACAAGGACAAGGAAGGGGGACCCAAGTGAGACATGCACCTGCTGGACAACTTTCATTGGGCCTTAAATGATTGTGACCTTCAGGATCTTGGGTTTCAAGGCAATAAGTTTACATGGTGCAACGAAAGGGGCCCTCCTCGTCAGGTCTGTCTTCGGTTGGATCAACTTTTGGTTAATCCTGAGTTTTTGTCTTTGTTCCTACATACAGGGCCAAGTTACACATCCGACCACCTTAAGGCTAAAGCTTGGAGTTTGTGCTCAAAACCCGAGAAGATGGGGAACCAAGGCTGACAACGTAATGTTCAGTGATATTAAAAGAAAATGAAGGCAGAGATTGAAGCCGTCTATGATCATCCACCTCCTGTCAGTTATAGTTTGATTCATGGTTTGGAAAAGAAGCTCCATGACTTGTTGATTGAAGAAGAGATATACTGGAAGCAATGGTCACGCGAAAACTAGCTGAAGTGGGGTGACCGCAATACTCGATGGTTCCATAATCAAGCTTCCAATCGCCGTCGTCCAGGGGAGATTGAACAAATGATGAGAAAGAGAATATGTTCTCTTCACCCAATCTGAGAAGGAAGGGTGGAAGCTATGTTTGAAGGGGTCCAAGTAAAAGTTACCTCTGAGTTGAATGAGAGTTTTCTCCGATTGTTCACTAAGGAGGAGGTAAAGTATGCCCTTAGGTGTTTTCAGCCCTATAAAGCTCCAAGGCTTGATACACGACTAAATCAAACACGCATTGTTCTCATTCCAAAAGTAAAAAATTTGACTGGAACCAGACACACATTTTTCTCATTTCAAAAGTAAAAAATCTGACTGGAATCAGACATACATTGTTCTCATTCCAAAAGTCAAGAATCTCAAGTCAATTTCTGATTTTCGCCCTATAATCCTGTGTAATGTCTTGTAGAAGTTGGTTACCAAAGTTATGTCAAATTGATTAAAAGTGGTATTAGAGATATTATCTCTCGTAATCAATTAGCTTTTATCCTTGAATGTTGAATTAGTAATAATATCATTATAAGTCATGAATGCTTATCTTTCTTGAGTAAGAAAAAGAAGGAAAGGCTGGGTTATGTTGCTTTGAAGCTTGACGTGAGCAAGGTTTATGATAGAGTTGAATGGAGCTTCCTCATACAGATATGCTGCATTTGGGATGTTGACAAGAGTGAGTTGAATTGGTGATCGACTGCATTTCAACTATGAACTTCGATCCTGATTAATGGGATGACCCATAAAAATAATCTAAAAAGTGCTTTTATTTGCCTTTTATTTAGATAGGATTTCATTTGATTTTATTAGATTTGATGTTGTTTATTAGTGATTTCCAGAATTTAAGGAAAAAAAAAAAAACAAGATTTGGAGCTAAAACAAGTCAAAACGGTCCAGTTATGCATAGACGAACAAGTCCGGACCAAACATTGAAGAAAGAGGAAGAAAAGGTGTCTCACTACCCAAAACAGGGTAGCGTTGTAGCACGACGCTATTCACAGAAAGCATTGTAGATTCCAATATTGTAGCGCTGGGGACCTGTTGGGATTGGTGTCCTAATTCTCCCGGAGTCTCGTAGTTTGTAAACTATACACATTGTTATGAATAAAATAAGAGTTATTTTATTTGGCATTTACTCATATCTAATAAACAAAGCTTCATGGTTATTGTATATAAACTTAAGCATGTATATGAGATATATAAGTATCATGCCTTAAGTGATAACCTCAAAAGGTTTGTAGTATAAGAACTAAGAAGGGATATCTGATCTTGGTGACACTACGATACGACCCGCTTTGTAGAGGTTTACAAGTGTTGTGAACTACTACAGATGGTAGATCCGGACCATTCATGTGGAGACATGTGAGCGGGGGTGTCCTATACAAAGAGTTTGTATAAGACTGGACCATGAGATGACTAGTCTCTTTATATAACAACGTTGATACTTGAGACTTACATCTCACCTAAACGACCATAAGTGACATGATCTTAATCCTAAGTGTTTTGGAAACTTCTGCCTTTAAGAGCGGTCCTTTTATTAGTATGGGTGAGAGTGGCCAGATTGCCAACTCAACATGCCTACCTTTTTGGGATTTGTTTAATTTAAGAGCTGGGAACTTCGTTACATAAGATGAAATTCACTCCTTCTTCGAAGTAGGGGTAAGTAGATAGATTTCTCCCTTGAGGACTGATTCCGGGTCTTGAACATTGCGGCCACAGCTTCTCTTTGGAAGAGAGGACTCAGTCATAGTAGAACTATGACTTATGTTCATTAGAGGGATCAGTGATACTTAAGGAGTTAGATGTAACTATAGGGGCATAACGGTTATTGGCCCAGCTGTACTTACGAGTGATCTACGAAGGGTTATCGCATTGTTGATTGGTTGATATGGACACAAAATATATCAGTAGTATGGAGAGTACAATTGTCGGTCTTTAATGGAGTGCCCGGTAGTTAACGGATGGTGGATCACGTGACTAAAGAGTTTAGTCAGTTATTCAGCGTACCGTTGGAGCTTCAAGCTACAGGTCTATAAGGTCCCTTGATAGCTTAATGGATTAAAGTTGAGAATCAGTTCTTGGTGTTGATTTGAAATGTTCAAATTGACTAGAGAAAATTGGATTATATATGATATGATTGGTGTGATGTATGAGATACATCAAGTGGAAGATTAATCTAAATGAGATTTACATTAAGTACCATAAAATAGAAAAAGAGTTATGGTTTATATGTTTCATGAGATGAAATATTAAAACTATAGGTTATAAATATAATATGGTAAGTTGGTTATCATATATATTTATAATAATATTAGTTATTGGATAACTATTTCTTTTTCTCTAATAACCAATTGAGTGAGAGGTTATTGGTAGTTTTATGGTAACCTTTAAATAAAAGGAAAAATATCTTCCTAAATATAGAAGAGTTGTTATTCTCGAAAAGTATTCACGGAATTGCTGTCAAGTGAATTTGTTTCACTAAACGATAGTTGAAAGAGAGACTAAACGATCGTGCAGTGTTATTATACAATAGTTCACTCAGCTGGTCGTAGCTAAATGACCGCAGGGCTTTATCTATATGATAGATTGCCTTCTTCTACACGATTAAGCATTCGTGTATACGATAGACTCATATCATCTCCCACTTGCTCAATCGTCTACACGATTGTTATTCCTCAGGTCTCTTCCTCTAACCAAGTCCACATAGAGCCTACACTTTTGGATTCTCACACTGAGAATACCAAGGTAACACTTGTGGTGGTGTCCTCACTCAACTCGATTGAGTTCGAGGTTTTAGAGGCCATTCATTGAGTTTGTGATCTTGGAAATCGTTGAGGTCGTGTTTGCTGATTGATCGTGCTGTGTTGCAGCCGTTGTGTTCGAGCGTTCGTGTGTTACTGTCTTGGAGACTGAATGAGCGTTTGTGATCGAGGGAGTTTGAAGCATGAGTCTTTAAAGGTATGTATAACCTTTCCCTTGATTATCCTATTAAAGCATGTTGTAATTTCGTATTGTGCATGACCTATTAGTTTTCGTTTCGTGACTGTAATTGTTAGTGTTCAATTTCGAATGGAATTTGGAACGATGATTCTGCTGCTCATGAAAATCCTCATGTCTGATTTCCTTCAGGAGTGTCGTGAAACTATGTTGCAAATTAGAAAAAAATCTGAATAGTTTAGGAAAAATTTTCCTACTTATTCTAGATTTGCAGCCGACTTTCACATCGAATTTTGGAGTTTTTTAGGCCTAGGGAAAGGGTATTGAGCAGGTTATGGAGACTTCATGATGCCAAAGTGACTAGAGAGCATTGAAGGATCAATTCTACTATAGAAATGCCGCAAGAATGTCGGATAACTCTTCTTTTTCTCTTCTATTTTCTTGAATTATCTTATGTATTTTTGTATTCTAATATTGGTTCTGTCTTTGGAAGTCATGCGAGGCTAACTTCTCATAGTTTTAGGGCTAGATAAATTCTTTGGTTTAATTGTTAAACACTTTGCTTCTTGAATGTTAATTTGCATCTCCGTTCTTCATCCTTTTGAATGTTTAATCAATATTTTAATGATTTTATGATTTAAATCTTGTTCTAACGAGTAGGTTTTAGATTAGATCATGCATGCTAGACTATCGTCACTAAAGTAGTCGGATAACGGTAAAGATTGTTGATGAAGAGTCTTAATGTTTTGCTTAATTATCTAGTTTCAAGTGATTAATAATTAGTAATTAAGTGAAATAAAATACTGTTTGCAAAAGATTCAATCTAGACAAAAGACTTCTAGATCTAGTTGTTGTGTTAATTACTTCAAGAGTCCAAGCAATTGTATCATTGATGAAATCTATTCCTTAAAATGTCTCTATATTGATAACCTTCATATTTGATCACTTTATTGCTTTCTTAGTTTAGTTTAATTAATTTATATATCATGAGTATGTCCCTAAATAAAGTTGGAAATATCTTTAAAATAGCTAAAAGAATATCAATCTGATTCCCTAAGGAAAATACACGGCCAAGGCTATTTTTCCCTTGGCTCTTACTTAGGATTGTTGAGATTTATGTCCTAAAGCCTCATAGTTAATTAGTTATTTGATATAATAATTTATTATTTTATATATGTAATTATTAGTTATCCATTACGGAAAAACTCCAAGGTTATTTCATGAGACTTAAAACAATATGTAGTGAGCATGCATGTGGATTATGTTTCAAATAATAATCTAAAGGGTCTATAGTATATGGATTAAGGTTGGTTGCCTTATCCTGGTAACACCATGGATATGACCCACTTTGTAATGATTACGAATATTGCAAGTGTTACAAACGATTTGATTCAAATTGTTTATGTAAAGACATGTGAGTAGAGATATTCTATACAATGAGTTTTTATAAGATCAGACCACGGAATACTTAATCTCTCATTCTAATGCATTAGTTAAAGAGATTAATATTTCATAGGATAATCATGTAACTCGATCTCAATCCTGAGTGAGTTATGAACTCCTGCTCATGAGGGTCGTTCTTTGATTTGTATGGGTGACCTTAGTTGCAGACTCAATATGCCTACTATTTTGGTGACGTTACTGAGTGGGGAGTTGGAAACATAGCTACATAATATGAAATTCGCTCCTTCTCGCCTTTAGGGTAAATAGAGAATTAGTTCTCTCAAGTGTTGATTCGGGGTCTTGAAGGGTATACGTCCTCTTAGTGGCCCAAGAGAGACTTGGTTTATAGTATGACCATAAACAAATTGTTCATTAGAGGGATCAATAGTACTTAAGGAGTAAGAGGTAATTACGAGGGTAAAATAGTAATTTGACCCAACTGTAATTATGAACTGCTCTTGAAAGATTGACTTACTTGTAATTGTTAAATTCATGGATATAGAAATGTTCTACAGTGCGAAGAGTGCAGTTATGAGTCTTTATTGGAGTGACCCACAATTAATGAATGTACATTAACATAATTAAGGAGTTTAGTTAATATTGAATCATTGGAGCTTATAATCTGTAGGTTCATTAAGTCCCTTTGCTAGTTAACAATTGGTAAACAAGGACAAATAGTTTTGAAAGAATTTGAATTGTTCAAATTATTTAAGGGAGTAATGTTAATTGTGTATGATACAATTAATATAATGTATTTAAATATATTACAACATAAAGTTAACTTGAATAAGATTCAAAATTAAACTATATAATAAAAGGAGATTTAACATATTTAAATATGATTCAAATATTAAATTAATATGAATAAAATTCATATTCAAACTATAGGTTATGAGGGAGATGTATATTTGAATATGATTTAAATATACATGTAATTGAATATGAGATATTTACTTAAAAGAAAAAAAATCAATCATAGTTTGATTAATAATTATTTAGTTTAATTAAATAAATTTTATTTCATTTTAATTAACAATTAATTAAATTAAATTAAAACTGTTTTAATTAAATAAAGGAAGTGGAAGTTATTCTTCCACTCCACATATTAAGGGAGTGGGAGGTTTTATTTTTAAGGGGTGGTGATTTGATGCTCTCATCCAATTTCAAATCCATCTCACTCAAGATCTTCACAAAGAAGGTGTTCTCTATGAAAAAGCTCTCCAAAACAAAAAAATTTCCTTCTCTTTCAAAAGGAGTTTCTACAAACCAACTTCTTCTTAGAGATATAGTGGGGAAAACCCGAGGCAGTACTGTTCGTGAGATCTATTTGTTGAGAAGGATTTTTTTTTTTCTCTTGGAGAAGATTGAAGAATGGTTCTTCAAAGATAATATGTTCTTCAACTCAATTGTAAGCTTAACCTTAAACTATACATCACATGTTGATGTGTGTTTTAATTTTTCATCAATTGGTATCAGAGCCAATTATTGTTTTGATTTTTGGTTTAGATTGAAAATCAAAATAAAATTAGTGGGTTCAATTTTCTGTACATGTATGATGTATGTTATTGAAAATTGGTTTTGCATAATAGATGTTTTCAGAGTTTTGGCATTAGATTTACTACAATTTACTTTGATTCGATCAATATAAGGACCCGTTGTTTTGGAAAAATTATTTGTAAATTGAGTCTTAAAAGTATGTGTCCTTCGTGGCATTTTTTGTCTGAAAAAGACTCAAAATAGAGGTGAAAAAGGGAGTTCAGAGTGCAGATCTGAGAGATTTTTGTGTGAGTTGCTGCTGTACGTCATCTTTTGGCATCATAAAAACTTCCGACTGTCTGAATAACATTGTTTGTACGTCATGGATGCTCCTAGCAGTTCAGTTTTTTCTGGGCATGATAGATTCAGAAGTTGACCAAAAATCATGACTAAATATTTACCATGAGACCTATTATTTAGAAAATTTTAAAATTGTTGTAATTTTATTTATTTTAATTTTTTAGTAATGCCAAAATTTTGGTCTCTTATTGCTATTTAATTTAATAATGCATTAGATATATGTTTTGATTAAAATCCCATCATAGGTTAAGCATGTCATGCATCATATTTAAAAATAATTGTTATATTAAATGTTTAGGAATTTTCATAAAGTATATGAATGCATGAAAATACTACATAGTTTTCATTATTTATAATATAAGAGTTATGTATTTAATAAAAAAAATATGCATGATATTTAATATATAGTCTTCATTCTTTATAATGAAAGTGTTATATTATGAATTTAAAGAAAAATAGTATGCATAATAATTACTATATAGTATTCATCATTTATAATATAAGAGCTATATTATATTTTAATGAAATGAATTTACATAAAATATGATAATTATTAATTAAAATGTAATTATAGTTAATAGAGATATCATAGAGATTTATATTATAAGTTTCTAATTCATTAAGTAGATATAAGTGTTATTTTATATAATTAATGAATAATGAAACTTAAAATAAGGTTGCATGCTAACTAATGAGATTGGGATAAGATTAATCAATTTATTTTAAATAGTTAAAAATTTGATAATAAATTAATCTTTAATTTATTTCTAATAAGATTAAATTTAAAATAAATCTTTTATTTTATTTTAATAAGATTAAATTTAAAATAAATATTTTATTTTATTTTAATAAGATTAAAATGAGAAAATATCAAATTAATAATAAAATATTGACTATAAGGGAGTTCTGTCTAGGAAGGTTCTGTTTAGGATTATGGTATTTAAGCTGACGATCGTAAAGGAACATTCCTACCTAGGAACCAACCTGTGGTTGAATTAGTTAATATTTTATTAAGCATGCAATAATGTATTAATTTATTAAAATGTTTAATGAATTAAAACATTATAGTACAACTATCCAATATAAATGTTATATTGGGAAAACAATATTCACTTATATAAATATATTAGCCTAATTTACCTAAATTTTGAACTCTCAATCTTAAAATACTTATTGGGAGAAAAATATGTATATGATAGGTAATTTTCTCTCACGCTCTCCATGAAAATTCACACTGTTAGATACATGCTTGACCTGGTATTTTCTTGGATGCGACCTCTCTTCAGAAGATGCTTGCATGGGTCAGTATCAAGGTGAATGAAGAAAGCATTTATAGTAAGTGGGAGAAGGACACGTCTCAACATATCCTGCGGTGTTCTTCTTGGTGGACAACGTGAGACTTCATGCTTGGCCTCGTGTCGCCTTTTGAAAAGTATTTGCATGGAGTCAATATTAGGGTTGACTCCAGAAATGGATAGGGTTGCTGATGGTGTTGACATTCAACAAGCGGAAGCGATTCCAAATCTTAAGCACTCTAATTACATTAATTTGAGCTATTAAATATGTAAGGTAAAAAACATATAAATAGGGTTTCAACAACTCCTAAGCTCAAATCTCTTCTCTAAAACTTGTAGACCACCACAAGATATTTCCTATCCTCTAGATCTTTAGATTCGATTGTGAGATCCAAAATGAGAAGAAAATTCAAGGAAATTTGAGAAATTGGTGAGTTTTCGGTGTAAAAAGATGAAAAACAATTTCTTCATCAATTCAGCAAAAAGCATGAATGATTTGTGTTGTAGTTTCCTTCATTTTATCATATCAATTCATGTAAAATGAAAATCAAGAGGGGATGACACCAAACCTCTCCTAATTTGAGTGGAAAAACTTGTATTGTAGTGGAAGAAGTGGAATAATCCACTCACCTCCAATTTATTTTAATTGAATTTTATTCCAAATTCAATTTTTTAAAAGTTGAAATCTAATTTCAAATTTAAAATGAAAAAGTAACTGAATTAATATTTAAATGAAATAATAATTTTAAACATAATTAATTTTAAATAAAATTAATTCTAGATAATTAATTAGTTAAATTAATTTATATCACGTATTAAGTTAATATAACACATATTTCAAACATGAATCCCTATCCATGTAATTAATATTTAAATATTATTAAATTATCTAATCTTGTTTAATTCGACAATTATACGTATTATTATATCACATATAATTAATAATTCCAGTAATTTGAATTTGAACATTTCAAATTCTCTCATCACACTATTCTAAGGTTTAGTTCATTTATGAGCTAGTGGGGAAACTTAATAGACCTACAGATCATGAGCTTTAACGATTCGAGATTAATTGGCTAAACCGTTTTAATTGAATTAACCAACATTTGTTAACTACCGGGTCACTCCACTAAAACCCAATAGTTGAACTCTTCTCACTGTAGATATATTTCTATCTATCTGATTTAACCATGATCAATAAATCAATTCTTCACAGGTTGTTCGTATTTACAGCCAGGTCAAAATGACTATTTTACCCCTATATTGCATTTTGCTCCTTAAGTCTCTACTGATCAACTAATGAACAATTGGTTTATGGTCCTACCAATAAACCGAGTCCCTTTCAGCCATAGAGAGAGCGAGACCCCTTGTTCAAGACTAGGAGTCAGTACTTAAGGGAACAACCTATCTACTATCTCTAAAGCAGGTATGAGCGAATTCCTTCTTATAGAACTATGTCCCCAGCTATCTATCCGGTCTTACCCCTAAAATGGGAGGCTTATGGAGCGACAATATTGAGCCACTCTCACCATTGCAGATTAAAGGATAATCTCGAATAAATAAGAGTTCATAGTTAACTCAGGATTGATGAGTTACCTTAGGTTATCGAGTTGAAATAGTTAGTTTTAACAGTAAGTGATGTTATAAAGAAAATAAACTATTTCGTTGTCCAGTTTTATGTAAACATCTTTTGCATAGGATGCTCCCATTCGCATGTCTTCGCATGAACGATTTTAGGATCACAACGTTTGTATCAAATACAAAGTGGGTCACATCCATAGTGTCTCCAAGATAAGGTACAAACCCTATCCTTATACTTATAGAACATTTTGGCTATATACTCAAACTTGACTCACTTTTATGTCTCTACATAAAGTTCAAGCATTCATGTTATAGCCAGGGGTTCGTTAGTTTATTGAATTTAGGTTATACAAGTGCAATTTACATGTTCAATAACAACTTTATTCAATAAACCTTAATAGCAACTTTATTGCAAATAGAATATGTTTAAAGATTACAAATTGCGAGTTTTATGACATACAACCCAACAGTTGCTATAGTTTTTGTACCATTATTGTCCCTCCATTTGGCAGGCTTATTATAGCTCAACTATAGGTTCTAAAATGAAGAGTCACACTTACAAGAAATTATCAAGCAAGTCAATGGTTTCTTGACCAAATGAATGGTAATTAGTCATTGTAGGAATAAGAGTTATTCTGGTATAATGTCTAGTTGAGATTGTTTCAATCTAGTGAAGAAACAATCAACCACTCTTCAATGGCGCTTATTCTAAATCACTGAAGTATCACAACAATAGAAATTATTAGTTAATATGAATGAGATTTATATTCAATCTCTAGGGTTCATTTTTTAATTTTTATGTTGAGCTTGAACGGATAATTGATTGCATATTATTGAATAACATATTTTATATAATTTATTTATGTCTGTTTCCCTCACAAGTTATTATTAATTTTTATTACCGATATAAGTCAAATAAATAGATAAAAATGCTACTTGGAAAATTTCCTTGATACTAAATGGCAATGTAACTTTTAAAGTTTATCTTTGAATTGGAACAATTCATGAATTGTTCATGAATTATATGATTGATGAATTATAAATTGAAAGAACTTATATTTATCTTCTAATAGACATACAACATAGGATGTTGAACTCAATATAAGTTTAATTTAGATAATTATCTAAATACTCTCAAAAGTGAAGTATTATATTAGTCCAAGAAAAATGTAACTTTTGTGATTAGAGTCAATAAGGAAATTATTTCCAAATTAGCTTGGGAAGACATATTATGAAGAATATTAAAAATACCTCAAAAATGAAGAAAAATAAGAAAATGAGTAAATTTGATTTACTAGATTCTTATTGGAGAATAAAGATTATCACCTAGATAGTTGAATATGGATTCAATGTCAATGTTTTTCTTAAGTTCTATTAGACTGTATTTCTTGGAAATTACTTAAAACGGTATAATAACTTTTGCAAGTTGGCACCAGGAAGCTCATCTCAGTTAAAGTAGTGGGCGATATTTAGATGTCATTGTTTATTTATGCTGAAAATGATGTTCTTATCACCATATGAGAAATTCAATTTCTCCTAACTTTATTACTATATAATTCATAGAGTACGAATGGTTTTAGTAATAAAAGTATGTTTTCAATTTTTTTTTTTGAAAATATGTACAGTTTTAAATAAATACAATTTTATACATGTCAAAAGTTAACACATCTCAATACTGTACTGAGAAATTCAGGATTAATGAATTCAGAAAGAAAGACATTCTTTTCTCCTTAAAAGATACTAGATTTTGATAATTAAAATTAATTATCATCAATTTTAATGATTGTTATAGGTAATTATCTAAAAATTAGAGTTAAATTACTTTACCTATCTAAAAATCTTTTGCTTTTAATGCAAGATAGTCATTGGATCTTATTGGATAAAGCTACATGACCAAAAATCATGTTAGGCTTATACATAATTATCCAAAAGGTTTGGTGAAGGTAAAAGTCAATTATTATCATAAATATGTCATTAATATGATTAATGAATATTTATAAGTAAAAGTATCTTAATCTAATGCAACTTAAGTTTCATTTTCTTTGAAATATTAAAAAAAAAAAAATCAAAGTTTAAATCAACTACACAAGTCTATTAATATATATTATGATGAGATCATAATGGTAAACACATGAACCTTAATTTACTATGCCTAATTGATTATTTGAGCATTATTAGATACAATTATATGAAATTGTGAAATAATAGAAGTTTGACCTTGTTAGACTTGGACATATTAATGATGAGTGCTTTGTTAAATATGGTCTCATCATATCAAAGTTATATTGTTACCAGGCTATGGTTAGGACTTGCAATATAGATTGTTATAAGGGACATTATTTCATTCAAAGCTATTTGAGAAAAGTTTTGGATTAAAGAGATGTTGTAAAACTAGTTTACGACATTTCAAGTTTTGGGTATGTTAAGATAATAACGTTTCGAAACAAATCCAAAAGGTGAATGTTCATATGTGCGCCTTGTAACATCCCCAGTTTTGGATAAATTGGGGTTAATCTTCTTAAGTTATTGGGCTTTAATTTCCTTTAGTTTTTGGATTTTGGAGCCAACTTAAAAAAATTGAGGAGATAATTTATTTTATGTGGTTTTAAATGTTGCAAAATCGACAATTAAAGAACACAAAAAGGAATGTAGAGATAGGGAAGATCGACACACAGATATACGTGGTTCACTAATAGTGTTAGTTACGTCCACAGGCAGAGGGAGAACAATATTATTTGAGAGAATGTTTTCAAAATTACATCAAAACGGCGCCTCTAGGGTTAGAGAGTTTATATAGCGCACTACTCTAAACCCTAGGGGTCAAAAACATAAATAACTGCAAATAAATAAATATATTGTAATACAAAATCTAAATAGGTTGGTTGTTCGAAGCGCCAACAAACAAATTCAAGGCATTTCAACAAATCTCCACCTTGACTTGAATTCTCTCTTAGATAATAGATGTACCAAATGCAATATAAGTCAATATCGGCAAACGTACCCAGACTTCTCCCTCATGCCTCAAAGTGTCCCACAAAGGGAACCACTAACAATTCAAAACATTTAGCAAGTCCAAAAAATGTTGGAACTTACCTTGTAGAACCGGTTTGGTGAACATATCAGCAGGGTTATCAGTAGTACCAATTTTCATCACTTTAACTCTCTGCTCACCTCTTAAGAAGTGATATCTTACATCTATGTGTTTAGTTCTCTCATGATGAACTTGATCCTTGGCTAGACATATTGCACTCAAACTATCACAATATACAATAGTTTGGTTATGATGCAAACCAAGATCACCAACTAACTCCCTCAGCCATATTCCCTCTTTAGAAACTTCTGTCAAGGCCATGTACTCTGCTTTAGTAGTAGACAAAGTAACTATAGGCTGTAAGGTTGTCTTCAACCTAATAACAGAACCACCCAAAGTGAACACATAGCCAGTCATAGACCTCATACTGTCAATATCTCCAGCATAGTCAGAATCAGAATAACCAGTCACCAAACACTCTGTGCAATTCCCATAAACAAGACCAACATCAAATATACCTCTAAGGTAACAAAAAATCCTTTTAACGGCTTGCCAATGCTCCTTCCCAGGTTGACCCATGATCTTACTGACAACACTAACAACATGGGCAAGATCAGGACTAGTACAGACTATAGCATACATCAAACTTTCTACTGCACTAACATAAGGAACTCGAGACATGTACTCCTCAGCTTCAGATTGTGGTGAAAGCACAGCGAGACCCCCGTACTTGGTTGTTCGAAACGCCAACAAACAGATTCAAGGCATTTCAACATTAAATTTATTTAAATATTTGGATTGATTTAATTTGTATCAAATTAATGGATTTTATGCCATTTAAATTTGATTTTTGGAGCCTAAATTAAGGTAATTTGAGTAGTTAATTGATTTTTTAATTTGATAGAATCTCTGAAGATTTTGGAGATATTGTGATAAAATATTTTGTTTATCTTTTTTAAAATTTGAAAAAAAAAAAGAATTGGGATATTTGAAATTAAAGGAGAGTGAAAAGAGGAAAAAAATCGGAGAGAAAGATAGTAGTTTGGTTTTTCAGCGACAACTTGCAAAAAATTGCCGATTACCAGAGTTTAAACTGTTGGATCGTGCTGAACTTTGGTCAGTCTGTTTGGGACATATAGAGCCTCATTGTGAATGGCTGGATTGTTGTTTGGAGCTCTGATTTGTCCGTAATCGCTGCTGAATAGAATCTGTAAAACGGGAAACCTCCTCTCTCTCAATCTCGCAAACCCTTCTCATGCAAAACCCTCACTACCAGTTGCTAGCCTAAACAATTTGCACCGTCCAATAGCAATGCCCACCGCTCGTCTATGGTTGCCACTGCCGCTATCTCTGCTAGCGCCATTGTCATCGGAATTGATATTTTGGATAATTTATTTTGTGTTTTATGGATTTTTTTTGGAAGATCTTGAATACCCATCAAATTTTGGTTGAAGTTTTGGTCTATCCATATATTTTTTTATGTTTAAATTGGGTTTTATAAACTCTCAAAGTGCTTTTCGACAAGATTAAAATTGTTCCGCATCCTTTTTTGTAAGGTTTTAGGTTTTTGTTGAGAATTTTTGGATACCTACTAAGTGTCGGCATCCTAAGGTTTTAGGTTTTTGTTGAGAATTTTTGGATACCTACTAAGTGTCGGCTTAACTTTTGATTTAATTATGATTTTAGGAGGTTGGATTAGAAGGTAAAGTTGTTGTCCATTAGAGCTAAAGGTTGATTTTGGTGATATAGTTATTGGATCGTGTTGATTTTGAAGCTTCGAGGTGGTTTTAGATCAAACCACATGTTTGGTAAGTTGTTTGGATATATTCGGGTTAAGTTATGATTCGAATTGTGCCCTAAACGTTGGATTTAATTTTGGTTCATGTCTTTGGATTTATTCAGGATTCAAAGTTTTGCAAAGTTATATTTTTAGCTATTTAGAATTAATTCCAAGTTAAGTGGTTTACTACTAGTTTGCCCTCGAACCAGGCATTCTAACTAAGTTGATGTTAAGATTGTGTATACACGTGAAAACATGATATTATTATGATGGAATGATTTACTACAATTTGCTAATGGATGGACTATTGAGGTTGTTCCAGAAACCTATGAACTATGCTACTAAAATCATGATAACATGTTTATGGTTTGATATGAAATTTGAAAGTTGTACGTTGCATGTTAGACTAATGGTGACTGTTAGCACTCCTATCGGGCAGTGTACATCTTATGTTTGTGAACCCTCGGGTTCACCATTTATGACTGATTCGGTGTCTTTAGGGGATCACCACTATTGCTATGATATGTGTTTCTTCGGGTTCACTAGACTGCCATGATATATGTTCTTTCGAGTTCACTAGATTGCCATGATATGTGTTGTTAGATTTAATGTCCTAAATCGAGTATATCTTGTAATTTGTAAAGACAAATTATTTATCTAAAAAAATAAGAGGTATTTTATTAATTTTTTGACTGCATTAAATCAATTCAATAGATTGAGATCCAAGGTTATTTTATGAAGCTTAAACATGTATGTGGAGACATACAGGTGGATCACGTTTAAGTGATAATCTAAATGGTATGCAGTAGATGGATAAGGTTAGGTACTTTATCTGGTAATACTACGAAAAGGCCTTCTTTGTAAATGTTACAATTGTTGTAAAGTGCTACAAATGTTTGATCCTGATCGTTCACGTGGAGACATGCGAGCGGTGGTATTCTATACAAAGAGTTTGTATAAGACCAGACCACAAAATGAATAGTGTCTCTATATAACATCGTTGTTAGAAAAGACTTACATTTCATTAGGATGACCATAAATGGCTTGATCTTAATCCTTAGTGAGTTGTGAACTCTTGTCTATGAGGGTAATCTTTGATTTGTATAGGTGAAAGTGGTTTTGTTAGCCAACTCAACAAGTTTACCATTTTGGGAACTTCTTCGAGTAGAGAGCTGGGAACACAACTACACAAGATGAAATTCACTCATTTCCCGACCTTAGGGAAAGTAGATAAATTGCTCCCTTAATAGTTGATTCTGGGTCTTGAACATTGAGGCCTCAACCTCTTACTGGCTCGAAAGGTGTTAGTTTATAGTTGGATTATAAATTGTTTGTTCATTAGAGGGATCAATGGTATTTAAGGAATTAAATGTAACTACAGAAGTAAAATAGTATTTTGACCCAGCTATAATTATGAGCAATTTGTGAAAGGTCGACTCACTATTGATTGGTTACATCCGTGGACACATAAATAAATCTACAGTGCGAAGAGTGCAACTATCAGTCTTTAGTGGAGTGACCGGTAGTTAATGACAATTGATTAATTTAATTAAAGAGTTTAATTAATTAATCTTATATCATTGGAGCTTCTAATCTGTAGGTCCATAAGGTCCCATTGTTAGCTCACTAAAATATATATAAGAGGAATGGTTTGAATTGTTCAAATCAATTGCATATTAATGAGATTAATATAATATGGTTAATTATAAATGTGATCTATAATTAAGAGAGAAAAATATTTTAATAAGATTCAAATATTAAAGAGATGTATACATATAAATATTTGATAATTATATGTTGATTAATTCTATATTAAATATGATTTAATATAGTCGTTTAGTTGATTAATTAATGGTTAATTAATTAATTAATTAAATTTTGAGAAGTAGAGATAAATAAACATCTAGAGATAAATAAACATGTGATGTTTATTTATTTATTAATTAATTATATATATTAAATTGGATTTAATATATATGGTTATTTAATTATTGGACTAATTAATTAAACAAAATTTATTTAGTTAAATTAGAACTAGAGTAGGAATAGGAAAGACAAGGAGAAGGGGGTCACCCCTCCTCTCTATAAATAGGTCTTCATTGTCTATGTTTGTGTTACAGTTGGATTCGGAATTCTGAATCATAGTCACCTACTACTTCTCTTAAAATCTCTCTTCTTTTCTCTACTACGTCTTCTTCCTCTTCCAAGTCTTGGAGATCACATATCCAATTCTTGGAATCCTAGAGAATAACAAGGTTTCACTTACGGTGGTGTCTCTTGATCATTGAAGAAACGTTCCGGAGAAGACGCGGAGGGAATCATGAAGAATTTGGGAATATACAAAGATAAGGTTTAGCTCTTCTTTCTTTTCTTCTCTTAAATGCATGCCAATCTTGATTGTTTATCCATTATGTTATTATTTTTAAACCGTATTTTTTTTTATGTAAAATCGAAAATAAAATTGCAAGGCGATCACACGCTTCCGTTTGTGATTTGATCCTTTCATGTGTTCCTTTGAGCTCAGTAGACTACCATGATTTGTGTTCCTTTGGGATCACTAGATTGCCATGATTTATGTTCCTTTGGGACCAGTTGTTGGGGTTTGTGCCCTAAAGTCTCATGTCTTGTAGTTTGTAAACAATTTTGTACGAACGCTTGTGATGTATAATATATATGATATTCACTTCACTTCTTGACTTTGCACATTTAGATGTTTTTATTTTACCACAAACTAATAAACTTACTATCCTTGGTTGTCTTTATGTAACTTAAACATGTATAAAGTGACATACAAATGGATCATGTCTTAAGTGACAACCAAAATGGTCTATAGTACATGGATATCGGAGGGAAACCTTATCCTGGTAACACTACAGACACGACCCGTTTTATGGAATAGTTACAAGTGTTGTGACTTGTCACAGATGGTCTGATCCTGATAATTCGTGTAGGGAATATGCGAGCAGGGGCGTCTTATACAAAGAGTTTGTATAAGATCTGACCACAAAGTGTAACGTCTCATCATAAAACTTCGTTCATGATAGAGACTTCACTTCACTAGGATAACTAGGAAAACCATAGGTAACATGATTTCAATCCTGAGTGAGTTGGGAACTCCTGCCATTGAGGGCGGTTCTTTAATTTGCATGGGTGCGAGTAGCCAGAGCGCCGATTCATACCTACTACTTTGGGGATTCGTCTGATTTGGGAGCTGGGAACTCAACTTCACAAGATGGAGTTCACTCCTTCCCCGAAGCAGGGGTAAGTAGATAGATTGCTCTCTTAAGGATTGATCTCAGGCTTGAACGATGTGGTGCCACACACCTTCTCATGGCCCGAGAGTTGTTCACCCAAAGTAAGACTATGTTGTATTGTTCATTAAAGGGATCGGTGGTACTTAAGGAGTAAAATGTAACTACATGGGCAAAATGGTAAATTGGCCTAGCTGTATTTATGAGTATCTGTGAAGGTTCATCGTACTGATGATTAGTTATATTCAATGGACATAGAAATATATCTATGGTAAGAAGAGTTCAACTGTCGGTCTTTAGTGGAATTCCTGACAGTTAATAGATGGTGGATATCGTGGCTAAAGAGTTTAGTCAATTATTCACGTACCATTGGAGCTTCGAGCCATAGATCCATAAGGTTCCCTTGGTAGCTTAGATATAATTTGAGAATCAGTTTTTGTTTGAAATGTTCAAATTGAAAAAAGGGAGTTCATTTATATATGATTGATGACGGGCAGAAATGCATGTCATTATAGGCCTTTTATTTAGAATTATGAGGGCTATTAAGTACAATATGCGACAAATATATTAGGAATTCATGAGAAAGCGAGTTTGCGTCGATCGGCATTAAGAATCTCGGCTAACCCACTATTATGCGTTATTAAGCATTCAATTTGTCTATCTTTGTAGCTAACGTAGAAAGCGGTCTCATACGTGGCCGAGCTATCGCAAAGACGACCGCATGCGAGGAATCTCTCCATCGCAGAGGCAAACGCATACGTTCGACGCATGGATATTGCGGCCATCAACCGCATGCGTCCATCGCATAGAAGTTGCAGCCATCAAACGAATACGGTCATCGCAGAGAGATTGCGGCTACATAATGATAACCATAATGGAGGGATGAACGCAAGTTGGTGGAATGCAAACATGAACGCATACCTTGGGAGAATCAAAAGATGATGTTGACATTTAACCTACCACACCATTAGCAGCAGAGATTCAGAAAAGGACTATCACGCCATGAGTGTCAGATTCAGAGCAGGTCTATTGATGCTGTCGGCGATCAAGCTTTATAAATAAAAGCCGTTGAGCAGAATTTCAAATCATCCAAGGTTTTTTGCCTGAGGGCAGATCCTTGTGATCTAGACCAAAGCGTAAAAAGATAGCTTGAGAGTTATTCATCTCCTTCAATCATTCCGAGTGACGACGGAGCCTTCGCTGAAGTTAGAGCGAGAGAGAGTCTACTCCACCGCCCATCCATGGCACAACTGGCAGCCTTGACACACATCTGATGGAAGCAAGACATTGCTCCCATCTGGCCCTCCGTTCTCTTCTATCTTTGTATTGTATTACATTATGCTTTACGAGATTAATACATTTTGTGATCAATGCATTTCTATATTTTTCTTTGATTCCTTCTCCATCTTCATTTACTAGCATCCTTTACTTTCATTGCATTACTAAGTTAGACTGTTAGAGTATTGCATACTTAATCATACGACATAGGAATATGAAGCATGTAGCAAACCACCGGGAGGTGTGCGTTGCGCGATTGTTGTGAGAAAACCTTATTTGTTTAGTGCGAAGCTGTAGCAATGCTTGTCTATAAGCAGACGCAATGCTTGTCTTTGAGTAGAATCAACAACAACAAACTGTCCAGGAGGGTAAGTAGTTGATCGCATTAAACAATGTAAGCAAATGTTCACTAGAGATAGGAATAATCTTACGTCACCCATGTTTATATGATTACTTTGTCTTATGTATGCGACCATCACCCCTTTAGAGCTACTCGAGAGAGATTCTAAAGAAAGAACCTAAGACTTGAGAGAGCTAGGTTAGAATCTAGGATTGAGAGAGCGAGATTAAAATCGCATAACCAAGAATGAAGACTTAGGAATAATCTCCGTTTGCTATTACACATCGCGTACGTCTTTGTCAAGTATGTATAGTCTGATCGTATAAGTTTGCGTTGGCTGGGGTTACCCTTGCGGTTAAGCTTAAGGTTGCGATGAAGACATCCTCACCATTTTATCTATTTTTCCATGCATTTTACTATGCGTCAATCGTTGCCATCTCTCTACCGCTCAATCATACTTCTACCGCTTAATCTGTTAGTTAGGAGTAGGAGTAGCGCTTAACCTTCAACCTCAAATTCTTTTATTCTTCGTCGTAAACACATTACCGCATAACATTTAGCTACAAGTCCCTGAGTTCGACCTCAGATCACCCGAGAAACTTGCATTCTCTTTATACTTGGCGAGAGCACAAGAAAACTTGTGACAGGATCACATGGTCATTGCATAAGAGATTAACGCATACATTCCATCCCAACGCATGACCACCGACACATGAGAACCAACATATAACCTAAGACATGCATCACACAATAATGCATCCCAAATTCACATCATCAAGTTTTTGGCGCCGTTGCTGGGGACTTGACAGCTAATAGTTTGTTGAGTTTTGTGTTTTTGCATGCAACCTTTTTACCTTGGGAGTATTGTAGCTTGTGCGACCAAGTTGCAAACAATATTGAAGTGTAAGCGATGCGCCGAAAGCTAGTATTGGCCCCAAGATAGAAGGGCAATCAGTCGCAAGAGCTGAAGGTAGTTCTAAGCACATGGTGGCCAACATGCGCCTAACAACTGTCGGAAGTTCCAATGGTCAAGGCTTCTTAACCTAGGCAGTTGAGAGTAATCTCCTAAATGGAAGACTCCTTGTGGTGACATCACTCATGCATGGATGACTTCTTGCGGTGACTTTCTTAAGGGTTGATCCCAGGGCTTGAATGATGTCGCACTACATATCTTCTCATGGCCCGAGAGGTGTTCACATAAAGTAGGACTATGTTGTATTGTTCATTAGAGGGATCTGTGGTACTTAAGAAGTAAGATGTAACTACATAGGTAAAACGGTAAGTTGGCCTAACTGTACTTATGAGTATCTGTGAAGGGTCATCGTACTGATGATTAGTTATATCCAATGGACATAAAAATATATCTATGGTAAAAAAAGTTCAACTGTCGGTCTTTAGTAGAATGCCTGGCAGTTAATGGATGATGGATATCTAACTAAAGAGTTCAGTCAGTTATTCACATACCGTTGGAGCTTCGAGCCATAGGTCCATAAGGTCTCCTTGGTAGCTTGGATACAATTTGAGAATCAGTTTTTGGGTTAGCTTGAAATGTTCAAATTGATAAGAGGGAGTTCGTTTATATATGATATAATTGAACTAGTTAATTATATATTATATAATTAAATTTATGTATTAGATACATTAATTTGGAGGAAATTGGATGTAAATATGATTTATATCTAGTGGAGGAAAAATACTATGGTTAGTATATGATATTAATTGATAGGTTATGAATATAATGTGATTATATTCATTCTCTATTAATTGGATGATTAAAGGGATAATAGGTCGGCATCTCTTCTGTTTTCATAACGGATGAGTAAGTTGAAGAATCTCTTTGAGACGTTTAAATAGCTCACGGTGTGTTCAGCGTTGTATGTGCGGACATTATAGTGAAGAATGTCATCGTTTAGCAAAACCTGTGCCTATACGATAGTGCTTGAACGATCGCTTACCTATACGATAGTACTGAGCAATCGTTTAATGCTTACACCCGCGCACGCGCTATTTACTAAACGATCGTATAGATGATCGCTTAGCTTTTCCTACACGATCATTTAAACGATCGCTTACCTTTTCCTATACGATCGTATACTTCACCTTAATGATCAAGCATTTTGTCTATACGATAGAGCGACTATCTCCCACTTACTTGATCGTTGTATACGATATTTCTTCCTCCTTCCCTCTACCAAATCCGAACAAAGCTCACCCTTTAGATTCTCACTCCAAGAATACTGACGATTCTGAGTAGTGGCGTTATCCCCGTTTCCTTCTACTCGTATGGAAACTGTTCGAGGTAGACGATTGGGATTTGTTAAGCGATTGCTTACCGTTTCAGTGAAAGTGAGATTTGCTGTGTAGAATAAGTCTTCAACTGGTATGATCTCTCTATCTTTTATTTATTGTTCCTTTGAGCATGCAAGTAATTTGGCGTTATGAATGCATATTAGTATATTTGAATGTATATGTGGAAATTTTGTCACAATGAATTGGAAAGATCCACTTCTGCTTGTAGGTACTCTTGAATAAGAGTTCCCTCATCATTAAGCTGCTATGATTTGTGTTCCTATGGGATCACCACGACTACCATGTTATAAAATGTACACTGATACCCAGATAAGAAGGCTAACAAATTCACCTAGTGGGCCTAGTAGTGGGTCACTTACTGAGTATTTCAGTGGGTCACTTACTGAGTATTTCATTGGGTCACTTACTGAGTATTTCATACTCCTCATTTCTTATGACATGTTTTTAAGTAAGGGCAAGGGCGGACCGACGAATGACAAGAAGAATCTATAACCTTGCCATTGGGACTAGATAAAGCTTCCGCTTATGTTTTCATGTTTTTCATGTTTGAAACGAGTCTTGAAATTTGAAATTCTAGAATTTTTTTATGTAAAACTTTCAAGTTCTTCAATGTTTTTTAGTTTTAAATTTATGTTTTTAGGAGGACCCTGAAAAAATGTTTTGAGTTGTATTAGTGGAATTTTATTACATCTGACACATTTTATTTTTATTAAAGAAAGGGTTAAAATTTTTATCTTGTTTGCACACATGTGGTAACAAATGTTGTAAAGTTAGATGTTACAGTTGGTATCAGAGCAAGTTTTTAGGTTCTAAAGACAACTTACATCGTAAGTCAAGAATGTCCCTATGGCTCATCAACAGATTCTTCGTCATCACCAAGTACGTCCAAGCAGTAAAAGTATTATGAAAAGAGGAGAAATTTTGAAAGGATTAATAGGTCATGATCATTTTTTTGTGGTGTTCGAGATTGTTAGGTTAAGTAAGATGTTGAGTTTTGGTTCTTCATGTAATGTGACTAAAAGAAAGAAGAATTACTAGTTGGAGTTGTTGGCTCTTGATTAAAGCTTCTGATAGGTTATCATTACTCTTGTGATGTTTAAAGTGGATGAACTAAATAGGGTACTGATGACATGTAGAAATGCATGTCATCTTAGGCCTTTTACTTAGAATTATGAAGGTTGTTAGGCAATATATGCGGCAATCATATTAGGAATTCACGAGAAAAAGAGTTTGCGTCTATCAGCATGTCGAATGTCAGCTAACCCGTTATTTTGTGTTAATTATGCGTTCAATGTTCTATTTTTGTAGCCAATGCAGGGAATGAATGCAAACGCGGAAATCGGACCACCGCATAAATGACCGCATGTGGAGAAACTCTCCATCGCAAGGCAAACACATCGATCAACTCATGGATGTTGCGGTAATCAGCCATATGCGTCCATCGCATGGTAGTTGCGCTCGTCAAGCGATTGTGGTCATCATGTAGAGTTGCGGTATTAAACGAATGCGACTATTGAATGATTGCAGCTACGAGACAATGCAAACTAATGGGATCAATGCAAGGTAGATGAAATGAATACATCAACACATCTACATCGAGAAAATCCAAAAGATGATGTTGACATTTCACCTACCACGTCGTTGGTGGCAGAGGTTCAGAAAAGACTAACGTACCGAATGTCAGACTCAGAAAAGTCCAATTAATACTGTCAACGATCTAAGCTCTATAAATAGAAGCCAATGAGCAGAAATTCAAGGAATCCAAGGTTTTCGCCTGAGGTTCACATAGGGCGAATCCTTTTGATCCAGAAAAAATGCGTGAGAGTTCTTCACCTTCTTCATCCATTCTGAGTGACGACCGGAGCCTTCAACTGGAGCTAGATCTCGAGAGAGTCAACTTCTTCGCCCATCCATGGCACCACTGGTAGCCTTGAGCACATCCGTAGGGAGCAAGGTTTTGCTTCCAACTGGTCATTTCTTTTTCCTTTCTTTTCCTATATTTTATTGTATGACATTATGATTAAGGAATTAATACAATCTATTTCAATGCATTTCTCTGTTCCTTCTACTCCATCTCTATCTCCTTTGCTTAGCATCTTTACTTTTATTGCAACACTTAGTGGGAGTGCTTGGGTATTGCATACTTAATCATGTGGATTAGGAATATGAAGCATGTAGCAACCCATCGAGAGGTGTGTGTTGCGCGAGTGTGTGAGTAACCTTATTTGCTTAGTGTGAAACTACGGCAATGCCTGTCTTTAGGCTAACACATTGCTTGTCTATAAGTAAAGTCAGCAACAATCAACTGCCCGGGAGGGTAAGTGGTTGGACACATTAAGCAAGGTATGCGTTGCTCACTAGGGATAGTAACAACCTTGCGTCAACCAAGTTCATGCGTTTGTCTTGTTTTATGTTGTGCCCAACACCCCTTTAGAGCTACTCGAGAGAGAGTTTAAACAAAGAACATAATGACTCGAGAGAGCTAGGTTAGAATCTAGACTCGAGAGAGCGAGATTAGATCGGCATAAGCAAGAGATAGGGACTTAGAGATAAGCTCTGTTTGTCAACACTGCATCGCATGCACCCTAGGAATAGGAATGATGATATGTGGTCGCCTTGTTGTGTATCATCGCATAGACAAGAATTAGAGGCTTATGTATAGGCTCTATAGACACCTCTACACATACATCGGATGCGTTCTAGCATTAGAAGCCGTAGCATTCGCACCGAGAGGTGGTTTACTATTGCATGAGTGTTGCATGATCGCATTAGTTTGCGTTGACTAGGGTTGCCCTTGCGGTCACTCTTAAGTATTGTAATGAAAACATCTCCACATTTAATCTATTTTTCCAAACATTTATTTCATGTCAAGGTTTGTCGTATCTCTATCTTTCATGCATATTCTCTTGTGTTGTCTGTTAGATAAGGGTAGGAGTAGGATTAACTTAGTAACATCCCCTCCATTCTTTTATTTAAATTGCCACATGCACATCACCGCAAACATATAGTTACAAGTCCCTGTGTTCGACCTCAGATTAGCTGAGAAACTTATGTTGGAATTATACTTGGTTCCAACGCAAGAAAACTTGTGGTAGGACGCATGGTCATCACATACATTCATTAACGCAATATCATTCCAACACATGACCATCTGCGTATGACTATCAATGTATATCTTAGGAACATGCATGGCATACTGCATCCACGGGATTTTGGTTTTCGAGTAGAATTGACTTCTAATTTTTCGCCATCAAGTTTTTGGCGCCGTTGTCGGGGACTTGGCAGCTAAATGTTTGTTAAGTTTTGTGTCTCTACGAGCAAACTTTTTATCTTGGCTGTATTGCAGCTTGTGTGACCAAGTTGCAAATAATATTGAAGTGTAGATGATGCGCCGAAAGCCAATGTTGACCCCAAGGTAGAAGGGCAATCAGTCGCAAAAGAGCTAAAGGCAGTTCTAAGCTCATGGTGGCCAACATAAGCCCAACAATTGCCGGAAGTTCCAATGGTTAGGGCAACTTAACCCAAGCAGTTGAGAGCCATCTCCTGCATGGAAGACTCCTTGCGGTGACAACACTCTTACTTTTCCAGGGACGTCTTCAACTCTATCTTTAAATTTCTTTCTTAGTATAGGTTATTTATTTTATTTTCACTGTTATTTTGGATATATGGCTGCTTCCTTGGATGTGGTACATTTTCTCTTGTAGGTGCAACTCCCATGCGATGGACACATACGGCTGATTACCGCAACATTCATGCGTTGATCGATGCGTTTGCCTTGCGATGGAGAGTTTCTCCGCATGCGGTCGTTTATGCGGTAGTCCGATTTCCGCATTTGCATTCATTTTCTACATTGGCTACAAAAATAGAACATTGAATGCATAATTAACGCAAAATAACGGGTTAGCTGAGATTTGACATGCTGATCGATGCAAACTCTTTTTCTCGTGAATTCCTAATATGATTGCCGCATATATTGCCTAAAAACCTTCATAATTCTAAGTAAAAGGCCTAAATGACATGCATTTCTGCATGTCATCAGGTACCTTCGGTTTTTTCATGTGCTATGCCCTAAAGGGTTGGAAAGGTTCAAGTTGGAAAGTAAGTGAACTTAAGGTGAATACTATCTTCATAAATGTACCTAGTTTAGTTGATATGATTAAAGACAAAAGTTATAATTTGAAAAGTACCTATGACTTGAAGTGGAAAAAAAGTTAATAAGAGATAATCGAAAGTGGAGTTCTTAGTAAGAAATAATGTCCAATATAGAATGTACTATGAGTTTGCATAAAATTTTTGTTGTAAGTAATGGGAGTATGGGTGCATAAAGGAAGTCATGCCAATGTAAAACACATGTCAAGCATGAATAGTAAATGTAATCAATTGACCGTCATCATTAAAGCGCTATCAATGTTATTTCAATAAATATTATTGATTGTGTGGTATTCTATTTTGTCTTAATAACCCTAAATCCAATAAACTAACATCCTAGGCCGTCTTATGAGTCTTGAACTGTATGTGGAGACATACAGGGATCAATGTTCAAGATACAATCTAAAGGGTCTATAGTATAGGGATAAGGTTTAGTACTTTATCTTGTGACACTATGGATATGACCTACTTTGTATTTGATACAAATGCAATGACCGAAAAAATCATGTAGGTGACATGCGAGTAGGGTATCTTATGCAATGAGTTTGCATAAGATCGGACCTCGAAATAGTAACCACTGGATATAACACCTAACAAGTTAGGTTTCTATTTCAATAGGATGACCTAGGCAACTTCGTCTTAATCCTGAGTTTATTATGAACTTCTGTTCACGATCCTTTGATTTGTATGGGTGAGAGTTGCCAGTTTGCTCACTCAATAAGCCTACCATTTTAGGGACAAGACCGAATGAGGATCTGGGAACATAATAGTACAAAATGGAATTCACTTATTCCCATCTTTATGGTAAGTAGATGAGTGTTCCCTTAAGTGGTGTCTTCGAGACTTGAACAAAGGGTTCTACCTTCTTGTTGGCCCGAGGGGGCTTTTTGTTTAATGGCTGAACCATAAACAGGTTGTTTTGTGGTTAAGTAATTAACTATGTCTATGAACCATGGTTCCTTGTTCTGAACTCTAAGTAGGTTTTCATTAGGGAACGCATCTTGAATCTCAACTTGTCCCAGCTGTATCTCTTTGTTCTCTAGCCTTGACAGGTGATCAACCATCTAGTTCCCAATACCTTTTCTATCTTTAATTTCTATATCAAACTATTGTAGCAGTATCACCCAACGAATCAACCTGGGCTTTGCATCCTTCTTACCCATCAGGAACTTAATAGCAGAGTGGTCTGTATAGATTGTTGCTGACGCACTAACAAGATAAACTCTAAATTTTTAAATGGCAAACACTACTGCTAACATTTCTTTTTCTGTAGTGGTGTAATGTTCTTGTGACTCGTTCAGTGTTTTCGACGCGTAGGAAATGGGGTGTATTAAGTTTCCCTTTTTCTGACCCAACATGGCTCTGATTGCCACATCGCTTGTGTCACACATTAGAATGAAAGGTTACGTCAAGTCTAGGGATATTAATATCAAAGCTGTAGATAACGCATACCTCAAAGTCTCAAAGGCATTGTGGCAGCCTTCATTGAATATGTAGGGTCTGTTTAATTCTAACAATGCGCTCCGCGGTCGCACGATTTGGGAAAATCCTCTCATAAACCTTTGATAAAAGCCTGTGTGGCCTAAGAAACCCCTCAAAGCTTTTACATTGGCAGACAGGGTAATTTGTCTATAACATCAATTTTTGTCCACTTCCAATCCTACTTTGGACACCCTGTGTCCTAGAACAACACCTTCAGTCACCATAAAGTGACAGTTTTCCCAATTCAACACCAAGTTTGTTTCCTCGCATCGAGTGAGGACAACCTCTAAGTTGTTTAAACAAGATTGATAGGAGTCCCCAAAACTTGAGAAATCGTCCATAAATATTTCAATAGATTACTCAAGGAAGTCAAAGAAAATTGCCATCATGCACCTTTTGAAATTTCTCGGCGCGTTGCATAACCCGAAGGGCATGCGTCAAAATGAAAATGTCCTAAAGAGGCATGTGAGAGTTGTTTTCTCCTGGTCTTCTAGAGCGACAAGGATCTGATTGTATCCAGAGTATTCATCTAGGAAACAATAAAATTATTTACCAACCAGTCGATCGAGCATTTGGTCAATAAAAAGAAGGGGAAAATGGTCTATCGTGGTCGCCGCATTGAGTTTTCTATAGTCCATGCATATGTGCCATCTTGTGAAAATTCTGGATGGGATGAGTTCCTTGTTGTTATTGACTATTATAGTAGTGCCTCCTTTCTTGGGGACGTATTGTATTGGGCTCACCTAGCTACTATCATAAATGGGGTAAATCACCCCTTCATCGAGCCACTTTATAATTTCTTTCATTACCACTTCTTTAATAATAGGATTTAGCCTGCATTGAGGCTCGATTGATCTGGTTTTCCCTTCTTCCAATTGAATTTTGTGCATATAATTGAAGGGTTAATTCCTCGAATGTCAACCATCGTCCAGCCAATTGCACGCGTATGCTTATTTAATATCTACAAAAGAGAAAGCTCATTAGGCTGAGAAGGATTAGCTGAAATAATAACAGGCAAAGTATTACCAAGTCCAAGAAAAGCATATTTTAAATGGTCAGGGAGAGTTTTTAATTTGAGCGTTGGTGGCTCATCCAGGGAAGGACGCACTGGTTTCGTCTGCCGCTCATTCAGACTTAGCGGCTTAAATCTTCTCATAGTTTCACCTAACGCATGGACCTCACAAACTTAGTCCATTTCTTCTTCTTTAGGCAGTTCAATTGAGTCGATGGGTTGACATTATTCTACATCATTTGGAAATCTTAATGCATTGAACACATTGAATTTAACTTCCTGGTTGTTTACACGCATGGCCAATTCCTCTTTGTTCACGTCTATCAAAGCTTTTCTAGTAGCAAGAAATGGGCATCCGAGGATGATTGGAACATCCCAATCAACCTCATAGTCTAAGATGATGAAGTCTATTGGAAATATAAATTTGTCAACCTTTACCAAGACATCTTCAACTTTCCTTCAAGAAATGTGATAGACCTGTCAGCAAGTTGAAGCGTTACAAAAGTAGGTTGAGCTTCACCAATTCCAAGTTTCTTTAAGATTGAGAGGGGCATAAGGTTAATACTTGCTCCAAGATCACACAACACATTCTCTACATTTATTCCTCCAATTGAACAAGGAACAGTAAAACAGCCAGGATGTTTTTGCTTTTCGAGAATGTTCCTGTTGATCATTGAATTTAACTTCCTGGTTGTTTACACGCATGGCCAATTCTTCTTTGTGCACGTCTATCAAAGCTTTCTAGTAGCAAGAAATGGGCATCCGAGGATGATTGGAACATCCCAATCAACCTCATAGTCTAAGATGATGAAGTCTATTGGAAATATAAATTTGTCAACCTTTACCAAGACATCTTCAACTTTCCTTCAAGATATGTGATAGACCTGTCAGCAAGTTGAAGCGTTACAAAAGTAGGTTGAGCTTCACCAATTTCAAGTTTATTGAAGATTGAGAGGGGCATAAGGTTAATACTTGCTCCAAGATCACACAACACATTCTCTACATCTATTCCTCCAATTGAACAAGGAACGGTAAAACTGCCAGGATGTTTTTGCTTTTCGAGAATGTTCCTGTTGATCAACGCATTACACTCTTGCATTAGTGCTATTGCTTCCAACTCGTTAATCTTTCATTTCTTCGTTAAGACATCCTTCAGGAATTTTACGTAGATTGGCATTGGTTCTAACGCTTCTATGAGGGGAATGTTGATATGTAATTTCTTAAGATATTCAAGGAAACACTTGAATTTTTTCTCGTCATTCTTCTTTTGTAGGCGTCGGAGGAATGGTGCACTCAGTTGCACCATAAATGCTTCTGCATTAGACGTGCTCGGTTGTGAATGAGTGACAGAGCCAAGTGCTCTTTCTTGTTCTCTTTCAAATGCCATTGTTTGCATTATGTTCTCAGTTGCTAAAGGATGACTGTCATTTCTTGGGCTCAACTTCTTCTAAACTAAAGGTCTACCACTTTGTAACGTCACCGTATGACATTTCTTCTTTCCATTGTTACTTCCTAGAGCCTCAATGTTGTTAGGTAATACTCCGTGCTACCGATTCTTCAGCTTGCTTGCAATTTGTGCTACTTGCATCTCCAAGTTCCAAATTGATGACGCCTGACTCTTCAGTAGTTCATCATTCTGGGTATTCCTTCAATATATTCTCAAGCGGAGATGTTGAACTCGACGTCTAACTCATTCTATTAAAGGTCTGATGCTGAGGTTCTTGCAGCGGCCTTTACCTAGTAGTTGATACGTCCCAAGGTTTTGTTGCTCTTGTTGGTGACCCTCCTAAGAAAAATTTGGATGGTTCCTCCATCCAGGGTTATATATGTTTGAGATGGGTTATTTTTGATAAAACAGACCGAATGTTAGTTTTGTGGTCAGTCATTGTTGGAGTGTGGTTCTCAACAGCCCACACAACTAGCCATTGGCTGTGCGAATGTGTCCACCCAGTGCACCTTTTGAGTCTGTGTTGCATTTCCCATTGATAACTTTTGCAATTGATTTGTTATTGTAGCCACCTGTGCGGAGAGAGTGGTTATTGTATTAGATCAATTGCATTCACATTCTGAGAACACCTTCTACTATCTGTTCTATAATCATAAGTATCATCAATCCATTCCATATTATGCTTTGCGATGTGGTTTAAAATTTCCTTAGCCTCATTGTACGATTTTTCCATTATGCCGCCAGTTGCGGCTGCATCTACTGCCATCTGGGAAGATCTATCCAACCCCTCATAAAAAGTTTCCATCTGAATAGTCAAGGGTAGTCCGTGGTTGGGACAATTCTTGACCAATCTCTTGAATCTTTCCCATACCGCACTCAAGTTTTCAAACTCTCATTGTTCAAAGTTCATAATCTCCTGATGCCTTTTTGCGTTGACGGTGGAAGGAAAGTACTTTTGCATGAACTTTTCCACAAACTTTTCCCAAGTTGTTATCTTACCAGGCTCTAAAGAACTCGCTCACTACTTGGCATCATCACAGAGAGAGAAGGGACATAAGGATAGTCTAATAGCTTCTGGAGTGATTCCAGGAATCACATACGAGTTGCATGTTTCCAGGAAGCATTTCATATGGGCATGTGGATCTTTGCCGTGGGTGCCTCCAAACTTTCTTGTTGTTTGGAGCATATGAAGCATCACAAACTTCATCTCAAATCTTGTCTTTTCAGGTGTTGGATATATGATCTCTGACGAAAAGTCATATAATATAGGCGACACATACTCTTGCATTGGACGCGTGCTATTATTTGCCATCAGGATCAGGTTCATGGTAGCATTGGCTAATTTCTTAGCTAAGTTCTGGTTCCTCTGATCGTCCACCATCTGTTGTTGTTATTGTTGTCTTTATTGTCTCTATTGTCTCTATTGTTGTCTTAACCTTCGAAAATGATTAGATTGGTTCCTTCGTCTAAAAGTCCTTTCAACTTTGGGGTCATATACGAGTTCATGAGTATTTTCCCTTCTCATAAAATGTTTATAAGCTTAGGCTTGACTTGTAATATTCCTAGCTGAAAGATCTCTACAAAAGAAACAAGCAAAATTTTGGTTATTTCTATTACTAAAATCTCCGGCAACGGCACCAAAACCTTGTTTGCCTCATGATTTATATTTAAAAGTGCTTGTGAATGAAGGTGAAAGATGATAACTAGATGAATAGTGATGACTGACGAATTGCTTCTCTATGTGAGAAGAGTAGGCGATGCATCGAAGTGGTTGTGGTTTCACTTATATAATGCATACAAACTTTCTTGAATCAGACCTAAGGGGTTATTTAATTAATTGGCATCAAGGGTGAAAAAAGAAATACTTGGAGAAGGGGTAAACGCTTCTCCATATAAATTCATCCTATTAGCCCATTTAAGGAGAGCATTAATTTGGGCAAAATCATACCCTAGCCTTCAAAAAATTAATTCCTCTCTACACTATCTCTACAATCTTTCTACCTCTTCCTCTTCCAAGTGTTGGAGACCACTCATCTAACTCTTGGAATCTTAGAGAATGACAAGGTTATTCTTGTGGTAGTGTCGGTAATCATTTAGAAGACTTTCGTATGAAGAGCAAAAGGAATTTCGAGAAGTTTTGGAATTTACGAGAGCAAGAATCATTCATTCTTTTGCTTCTCCTTTATAATGCATGCTTAGTATGATGTTTATCCTCTTCTATTCTGTTTAAGCTTGCTGTCTTTTGTTTCTTTAAAATAGAAAAACCGAATGCAAGGCATCTTCACGCTTCCGCTCGGGATTCGATCCCTACATTTCAAAGGTGCTTATGTTTTGTCTATATCTTTGTTGTGATAAAAGGACTCAAATTTAATTAGCTATACTAAGAGGGAGGATAGTATTTGGAGTTTAAAAGAGATATTAACTTATGGAGGATACTCACTTCTAAAGTTTGAAGTTTGGAATTGAATTGTAAATTATTATAGATAATCACATGACTTGATTGGTATAGAGATTATATTTCACTTGGGAAATGGAAAGCACACCTTAAAATTTGTTAGCATCAACAAATAGAAGGGTGAAAAAAATAATAGTATTTAAGAAAGATTTTATTATATCGAGAAGATAAAGAAAATTCATATTTTGAGATCAAAGACTAAGTTTTGTTTGACTTTCTAAGTTAAGAGTTGGATGTTTACGAGCGTTTAAGTTTGATTCGAACTGTCTTTGCTTTAGAAATTTGGAGATGTTATTTAAATGGAGAGAAGGTATAGATCTTTATGGGCAACTAAAATTTGAAGTATTTATTCACTTAGATTGATGAAGCAATCCCAAAACAAAAGGACAAGGTGAGAACTAAGTATCAAAAGTTTTTTTTTAAAGATTTGAATTTTGGAGGATATCTGAAGGTGGGAAGAATGTAACATCTCGAGTTTCAGATAAATTGGGATTAATTATCTTAAATCGTTGGGCTTTAATTTCCTTTAGTTTTTAGATTTTGGAACGAACTTAAAAAAATTGAGAAGATAATGACTTTTATGTGGTTTTAAATTGATCTAAATTTTTGGTAGAATTTAATTTATATCAAATTGATAGATTTTATGCCCTTTAATTTTGGTTTTTGGAGCCTAAATTAAGGTAATTTGAGAAATTAATTGATTTATTAATTTGATAGAATCTTTAGAGATTTTGGTGATATTTTGATAAAATATTTTATTTATCTTTTTAAAATTTGAAAAAAAATGAAAAAAATTGGTATACTTGAAATTAAAGGAGAGTGAAAAGAGGCAGAAAATCGGAGAGAAAGACAACAGTTCGGTTTTCCAGCAACAACTTCCACAAAATCTTTAATTGCTAGAGTTTGAACTTTTGAATCATGCTGAAATTTGGTTAGTCTATTTAAGACATATAAGGTCTTGTATTGAACGGTTGGATTGTTCTTTGGAGCTCTGATTTCTCCATAATTGCTGTTGAATAAAATCTGTAAAACTGGAAATCCCCCTTCTCTCTCATTCTCGCAAACCCTCCTCATGCAAGACCCTCACTACCAATCGCTAGCCTAAATAATTTGCATCGTCCAATAGAAACGCTCGCTGCTTGTCTATGATTGCCATCGCCACTACCGCTGCTATCGCCATTGTCACCGGAATTGATATTTTGGGTAAATTATTTGGTGTTTATGTGTTTTCTTGGAAGATCTTAAATGTCCATCAAATTTTGGTTGAAGTTTTAGCTTACCCATATTGTTTTGATGTTAAAATTGGGTTTTATAGACAGACTCTCAAGGTGCTTTTTGACAAGATTAAAATTTTTCAACATCCTTTTTTGTAAGGTTTGGGGTTTTTGTTGAGAATTTTTGGATACCCACTAAGTGTCGGCTTAACTTTTGTTTTAATTGTTATTTTTGTAGGTTAGATTATAAGGTCTGAAGTTGTTGTCCATTAGAGTTAAATGTTTATTTTAGTGATATAGTTGTTAGATTGTGTTGATTTTGAAGCTTCAAAATGGTTTTAGATCAAACCATATATTGGGTAATTTGTTTAGAGACATTCAGATTAAGTTGTGATTGGAATTGTGCCTTAAACATTGGATTTAATTTTGGTTTATGTTTTTGGATTTATTTAGGATTCAAGATTTTGCGAAGTTAAATTGCTAGCTATTTGGACTTAATTCCAAGGTAAATAGTTTACTGCTAGTTCGCTCTCAAACCAAGCATCATAACTAAGTTGACATTAAGATTGTATATACATGTGAAAGCATGATATTGTTGTGATGGAATGATTTGCTATGATTTGCTAATGAATGGACTGTTGAAGGTGTTTCGGAAACCTATGAATTATGCTACTAAGATCATGATAACATGTTTATGGTTTGATATAAAATTTGGATGTTGTATATTGCATGTTGGGCTGATGGTGACTATTAGCACTCTTATTGGGTAGTTTTATGTTTGTGAACCCTCAGATTTACCATTTATGACTTACTCAGTTTCCCTAAAGGATCACCACTATTGCTATGATATGTGTTCCTTTGGGTTCACTAGACTGCCATCACTAGATTGTCATGATTTGCGTTCCTTCGGGATCACTAGACTGCCATGATTTGTATTCCTTCGAGGCCACTAGACTACCATGATTTTTGTTCTTACGGGATCACCACAACTGCCATGTTATAAAATGTACTCTGATGCCCAGATAGGAAGGCTAATAAATTTACCTAGTGGGCCCAGTAATGGGTCACTTAGTGAGTATTTCATACTCACCCTTTTTTATGCTATGTTTTTCAAGTAAGAGCAAGGATGGATCAACAAATGACAAAAATAATCTGTAACCGTGCCATTAGGACCAGATAGAAGCTTCCACTCATGTTTTCATGTTTTTCATGTTTGAAACGAGTCTTGGGTATTTGAAATTCTAGAATTTTTTTATGTTAAACTTTTAAATTCTTCAACGTTTTTTAGTTTTAAATTTATGTTTTTAGAGGGGGCCCAAACAAATGTTTTGAGTTATTTTAATGGAATTTTATTAATTTTAATTGACATATAAGATCTTTCTTTTTTTTTTTTTTTATTGGAGCAAAGAGTTAAATTTTTTATCTAAGGTATGCACGTTTATGGTAACGTCTTGTTAGTAAAAGTTGAAAAGTCAAGTCGTTAGACGCCTAAATATAGGTTGTTGGAGTTACAAAATAGTTGTTTGTTCAATCCCAAAAAAATAATATATTCGTAAGACATACTATTTTTTTGGAATGACCAGTAAAGACTACAAACCTATAAAAAGGTTAAGTTGTGTTGATGTACTAGTTCCAAGTAAAACCACTTAATTTTTAACGAATGTTGTTAACTATTAAATTACATTTGAAAGTCAAATGAATTCAAACTGTTAACTAGATAAGTCTTCATTGTAGTGTGAGAGTTAGGAGATAACTCAACCTTGACAAAGGCTTACTTGAAGTCAACATTGTCATATTAGATGACAAGATGAAGACTTATTAGCCTCAGATGTAGTGGGAGAGTTATGAGATGAATAAACCTTTATAATGACTTATTGGAAGTCAAAATTGTTATATTGGATGATAAGAATTGAAGGAAGTTGACATGAAGCAATATGTCAAAGTCATGAATCATGAGATAAAGTATATGTACTTCATCTCAGTTTGAATCTGTGAATATTCTTGATGGGATAAAACCCATAGGATATGGATTTATCTACAAAAGAAACTTTAAAGTATATAATATGAAAATATAGATCCTCAAAGTAAGACTTTTGGCAAAAGGTTAAAACCAATGCTGCAACTGATGAGAGAAATTAGACTTTGAGTCTATTTTCTCACTTGTTACTGTAATGGAGTCTTTATACATTATTTGATTCATTATTGCATATGAAATATGAATTAATGAATGATCTCTTTTGTGAAAAAAAAAATTAATGCATCTACATAAATTTTTAGAAATCGTCAAAGACCCAATAACAAAAGTTTTACAGAATTGTATATGTTCATTATTAGGATATTAGAAAATAAGGATTTGATAAAAGTATCATAACCATGTCTTTGAATAAATGATAATATTCTCATAAAGATAAGAAAATGATTCAATGTTAAGTGAGTATTTTATCATATTTTAAATTGATGTGTATGTTGGGGTTGATGTCCTAAAACTCGTGGGTTTCGTAGTTTGTAAATTATTTGTACACAAATTATTTATTTAATAAATTAAAGTGTTATTTTATTTGACATTGAGTATGCATTAACCCAAATCTAATAAACTAAGATCCAGGGTTATTTTATGTAACTTAAACATGTATGTGGTTGACATATAAGTGAATCATATCTAAAGTAATAATCTGAATGGTTTGTAGTACATGAATAAGGCTAGGTATCTTATCCTAGTAACACTATGGATACGACCTACTTTGTAATTGTTACAATAGTTGTAAAGTGTGAAAAATGATTTGTTCCTGATCATTCATGTGAGACATGCGAGTGGGGATATCCTATACAAAGTGTTTGTATAAGACTGGACCGCGAAATGATTAGTATCTCTTTATAACACAGTTACTTAAAGAGACTTACATTTTACTAGGATGACCATAGGTAACTTGACCTTAATCCTGATTGACTTGTGAAACCCTGCCTATGAAGGCAATCCTTTGATCTGTATGGGTGAGAGTGACCAATTTCACTGACTCAATAAGCCTATCATTTTGGAGATTTGACCGAGTGGTGAGCTAAAAATACAACTATACAAGATGGAATTCACTCATTCCAGTTCAAAGGGTAAGTAGATGAATTGTTCTTTTAAGGGCTGATTCCGTATCTTGAACAATGAGGCACCTCACCCACTCACTGGCCAAAGAGAGGTATAGTTTATAATTAGCCTATAGCTAATTGTTTATTAGACGAATCAGTGGTACTTAAGAAGTTAGATGTAACTATAGGAGTAAAGCGGTAATTTGTCCCAGTTGTAGTTATAAGCAATTTTTGAAGTGTCAACCTATTGTTGATTGGTTAAATCCATAGACATAGAAATATATCTACAGTGCGAAGAGTGCAGCTGTCAATTAATAAGTGTTGATTAATTTAATTAAAGAGTTTAATTAATTAGTCTCATATCATTGGAGCGTCTAATATGTGGTCCAATAGGTCCCCTTGCTAGCTTAAAAAAGATAAAACAATGAAAATTTGCTTTTGGAACAATTTAAATCGTTCAAATTATTTAAGGGAATTAAATGAATTGTTTATATTAATATGATTAATATAAAGTATAATGTATGTTGACATTATAGTATATAGTTAATTATAAATATGATTTATAATTAAAACTATATAATATATAAGAGATAAATATTTGATTAAGATTCAAATATTATTTATATGAATAAGATTTATATAAATACTATAAGTTAAAATTAATATGAATGAGATTCATATTGAAACTACTGGTTATAAAGGAGAATTGTATTTTAATGTGATTAAGATGCATAATATATGGTTGATTAATTAATGGTTAATTAACCAATCATATGTAATTTTTTTGTTAATATTATATCATTTATATTATTATTAATATAATATAATATAATATAACACCCCATCAAAGGGGAGTTATTCCGCACGTGTGGGAGGAAGTTATTGTAACTTCTTCCCCTTCTTTTTCATTTATTCTTGTTTAGAACAAACAGACGAGGGTGTGGAAAAACGTGAAAATTTTACCGACCAAGCTCTCTCTCCAAAAAGAAAAACTCTATTAACTCCCTCTAAAATCTTTTCATTTCCCTTCTCTTGAAAGCACTAAAGAAGTCCTACAACTTCATCCCTTACTGGAGAATAGCAAGGTAACTTTGTGGTGATGTCCAAAGGGTTATCATTCTAGTGATCGTGCAAAAATTCGTGTTGCTTGTGACCTTCGGAGAAGAATTACATAAAGAGGGAAATTCACAAGAGTATGTAATTTCTTCTGTATGCGTATAGGTTTATAATTATATTTATCTTCTGTATTATTTCTCTATTTTTAAGTTTTCCAAAACGAAATTTATTGGTATAAAGAGATTACTCGCTTCCACTGAGGATTCAAATCCTTCAGTCTAATTACTCATTATGAATGAAGTAAAATTTCAGTATAAAAGTTTTAACTACCTAACATTTTTCAAATGAATGAATTGAAATGCTATTGTATATTAAATGTCTAAATAGAGATTTTAAGGACATGTTAAACTTGTCTCAAACATCTTACATTTACAAAATTGTTTGTCAAACGTTCAATGCAATAACTTCAGATAGAATGATAGTGTATTGTTCTAAAGTGAAGTTGATAAAGTCTAAAGAAAAGTTTCTTAAGACACCTCAAGGGTTGAGGATATATGATTAATTTTCTTCTTTAAGTTAGAGACAATTAATGAGACTAAATTAATATTTAATATACAATTGATTAGCTATATTTGTTAAATCAATGGAATGACCATTGAGTATAAAAAAAATTAAAATTTTTCTCAAAATATCTGGTGATAATGAGATATTTGTATGTATAGAATTTAAGATTTGATCTTTGACACGATACACTAGATCGCAGTTGATGTAATATGGACTATAAGACAATTATTTTGCTTGTGAAGTAATAATTTGTGTAGTCATAATATATCTCTAAATTTGAAAGCAGATCCAGATATGAGTTAAGTTTATCACACTTTATGAGATAATAGTGATGCAAAGACTAAAGCAAAAAAATATTAGTAAACACCCATTTATAGGACAAAGGAAAATTGAGAGAAATATCATGGTGGTGACCAAGATGTCTTTTAATGACATATATTTTGATTTATATAGAATGACTCTCTAGGCTAAAGTGTGTGAGGATCACCTAGAATGTCCGAAACTATGAGACGTGTCACTCATGCACTAGAGTAAGTGGGAGAACATGTTGGGTATAGAGTACGCCCTAGGATATATGTCTCACTTACTGCCTTATCGACTTTAGTGCAAGTGGGAGATTATTGGGATTTATGCTCTAATGCCTCGTAGTTAATTAATTATTTGATATAATAATTGATTATTTTATATACGCAATAATTAGTTATCCATTATGGGAAAAATCCAAGATTATTTAATGAGACTCGAAACAATATGTGGATCATGTTTCAAGTAATAAACTAAATAGTATATAGTATATGGATTAAGGTTTGGTGCCTTAGCCTAGTAACACTATGGATACAACCCACTTTGTAATTATTACAAATGTTGTAAGTGTTACAAACGATTTGATCCAAATCGTTCATATAATGATATGCGAGTGGGAGTATTCTATACAATGAGTTTGTATAAGACCAAACTACAAAATACTCAATCTCTCATCCTAACACTATTAATTGAAGAGATTAATATTTCATAGAATACTCATGTAACTCGATCTCAATATTAAGTGAGTTATGAACTTCGGCTCATGAGGATCATTCTTTGATTTGTATGGGTGAGAATGACCTTAGTTGCCGACTCAATATGTCTACTATTTTGAGGATGATACCGATTGAGCAGATGAGAACATAACTACACAAGATGAAATTCACTCCTTCCCATGCTTAGGGTAAGTAGAGGAGTAGTTCTTTTAACTACTCATTCCAAATCTTGAATAAAGGGTACCTGCCCTCACACTGGCTGGAGAGAGACTTGGTTATGATAGGACCATAAACAAATTGTTCATTAGAGGGATTAATGGTATTTAAGAAATAAGAGATAATTATAAGGGTAAAATGATAATTTGACCCAACTGTAATTATAAACTACTCGTGAAAGATCGATTTACTTATAATGGTTAAATCCATGAACGCAGAAATATTCTACGATGCAAAGAATGCAGCTGTGGATCTTTAGTGAAGTGACCCACAATCAATGAATGTTCATTAACATAATTAAAGTGTTTAATTAATTAATGTCGAATTGTTGGAGCTTCTCATTTGTAGGTCTATTAGGTCTTTCTGCTAGTTGATAACGGGTAAACAATGACCAATAGTTTTGAAAGAATTTGAATTGTTCAAATTATTTAAGGGAATAACATTCATTGTATATGATATACTTAATATAATGTATTCATATGCATTATAATATAAAGTTAATTTGAATAAGATTATATTAAAACTATAGGTTATGAAAGAGATATGCATTTGAATATGATTTAAATGTACATGTAATTAAACATGAGATATATATAATTAGAAAAAATCAATCCATTAATTTGATTAATTAATTGTTTAATTTAATTATATGAAATTAATTTCATTTTAATTAATAATTAATTAAATAAAATTAAAATTGTTTTAGTTTTATCAAATAAAGGAAGTGGAAGTTATTCTTCCACTTCACGTATTAAGGGAGTGGGAGATTTTATTTTTAAGGGTTGATGATTGCAGAGACACGATTTGATACTCCCACCTAACTCCCAATCCATCTCTCTCGAGTTCTTCACAAGGCGTTCTCTGTGAAAAAAAACTCTCCAAAACTGAAAATTTCCTTTTGTTTCAAGAGGGATTTCCACAAATTGGCTCCTTGCCAGAGACATAGCGGAGAAGACTCTATTGAAGCGTCACTATTTGTGAGATTTATTCGTTGGGAAAGAAGAATTTTTTTTAGAAAATTGAAGAATGGTTCTTCAAAGGTAATATCTTCTTCAACTCAATTGTAAGCTTAACCTTAAATTAAATTAATCATAGGATGTTGATGTGTGTTTTAATTTTATAAAAGCATTTGTATGCTTCTGCTGTAGGATCTGACCCTATCAAAGACTGCCGTATTTTCTTATAGGAAATCTATGAATCTGCAAGCCATTAAAGATTGGATATAGAATGCTTACAAGGGTGGAAGGATAAATTCTTCTTAATAGGGGCAAAGGAAGTGCTTATTAAAATATGGAAAATGCGATACCTACCTATGCTATGAGCTGTTTACATCTCCTTAAAGGATTATGTCTGAAATCATGAGGTTGTGCGATAGGTTCTAGTAAGGTGCCACGGAAGAGAAAAGGAAAATTCACTAGATGAGGTGGGAAAAACTGTGTTCCCAAAGAGTTGTGGGGATAAATTTTGGAAATATTGAGTTGTTCAACCAAGCTTTGCAAGCCAAGCAAGTATGGAGGATTAAAAAAATCCCTTATCCAAATGAGTAGGGTTCTAACAGGATGGTATTTCCCAAATTGCTCTGTTTTGGAAGCCCCTGGGTCCTGATCAAGATCATACTTTTGGAAAAGTTTGTGTTGGGGTTGTTATGTGTTCAAGAGGGGTATTAGGAAGATGATTGGAAATGGGATATTGATGCTAGCTTTTCAGGACCCTTGGATTTCTAGACTGTAAACTTTAATTATGGTTTCTAAAGGTACTGTGGGTGAGAAACGGTTTGTGGCCAGGTAATTGGGACATTCATATGTTGAACAGGGATTTAATGACCTCAACCGTTGAGGAGATCACCAGGGTCCCAGTTAGTCGATCCAATAGGGAGGATCAATGGATCTAGCACTATGATAAAACGGTGGGTATACTGTTAACAGTGGCTACAAGTGCATTATTGATAACTTGTAGAAATACATATTATTGTATCTATTTCTTTAGAATAATTAGGAAAATTTAGAGGAAAATATGTTAAGTAATATGGAATTCATAGCAAATAATTCTACTTTGCGTTCATATATTTACGAAAACTCGAAATCTTGGAAATTATAAAATTTGTCATTGTTAAACGTAGGATTTGAAGAAAAATGAAGAAAAATGGTCAAGGAAACCAAAGTTGCAGTCTTGAATGCATAGAAGAGATCAACTTAGTGTCCAACTTTGCAACACAGAAAACTGCACGATAAGATGAGACATGAAAAGAGAAAACGACAAACGCATAGGCAATGGATGTCATATCAAGATGCATGTTGGTAGCTTATTTGAGACATTCGTAATAGAGTCAATGAATCTATGATGCGAGTAGTCGGTGCAACAGGATATGGAATTCAATGCAAGGTGTCGATGCATCATTAGAGAGAGACAAAGAACCTTCTTTTTTATGCCTATAAAAAGCCCATTGAAGATTTTTCTAAGTATCATACGAGACTTCTTACCAAGAAATTGGTCGAAATTCTATCCATTCTTCACTTGAAATCCACCATTGCTACCACTTCTTCAAGCTCTTCTTTAGAGAATTCTGAGTCAGAGCTCAATTTTCTTCTTTGAAAATGGAGAAAAAAAGAGACCATCATCATTGTGCAACCACATTGAAGCAGCATCATTAGAGCCAAAGGGAACAAGAAATCGTGACATGCAGGTTGACATTTTTATTTCTTGCTTTTCATTACATTTTTCTCAACATCCTCATTTGTATTAAGTTGTAGAGATTGAAAGACTCTTTAATCTTAATATGAATACAATGTCTTCTATATTCTATCCATCTGTATCTCTTTTCGTAAGCATGAGCAGCTAAATTCTTAAGGGGTTGAGGAAGATAAGTTAGCATTTTTACTAAGTTAAACATAAGTAGGCGTTCACCTTGTTTCATGTATGCATAATGTGTAGCTTAGATCAAATCGAGAGATTGGTTTAGGAAGAAAACAATCAATTACTTGAGAGAGAATGTGATTGCGGAGATTGTTAAATAGTTATAGAGGTAACTTTAGAGATAAAGTTAACCTGTTGCAAACAAAACTCATTGCATGCATCCTAGAGATAGGACGTTGTGGCTCAAAACAAGGTAGAGTTCATTATTTTATGAGTTTATAGCATGAATGTATGACTTATGTACTGTTTAGGAAAATGTTAGTAAACATTTCTCAAACCCTGTTATGTTATTCATATTTTTTCCATTTTCAACGCACGTTGCATCATTTAGTGATTGTACTTGTCATCATACATTCATCATCATTTATCGCCTCGCCATCATCCACGCCACCATACTTGTAAGTAACTCCTTAGTTACAAAACAAAATTTCCAATGCAATCTTGAAAACAAACTACTCGTTAAGGTCAAATAATCATTTCGTCACATTTTAGTCGTGTATCCCTAAGTTCGACCTCAGTTCTCATCGAGACTACCCTGCTTAGACTTGCACTTGGGTGTCTAAATAGGAAAAAATTGCATTCAAAGTAGATTATTAATCATATTCATGAGTCAAAGCACGACATAAGGCTATTATTTCATCGCATCATCGCATCATTCCATAAAATGCAACAGGCTTTTGATGCCGTTGTCAGGGACTACAGTAATTGATTTTGTTTACGATTTTTACAGGATCTCGATTGTAGGTGTATTGCACCCTTGTCTATGAAATGGTGCAAAACATTACATGAATGAAGGCACAATGCCTGGACTAGTATATAGCCCTGAGATCGAACGGACTTTCCACAGACGCATAAGAACAAACAGGAAGAGATGATAGAGAAAAAAACCTCGAGTAATGAGAGATCAACATAACAACTCAATAGCATCAAACGTGATCAACATCTGAGGCAACAATGAAGTGAATAACGCATTGGCGCCTGCCAATCCCATACTTCTTACAAATGATCGCAACAGACCAATCAAAGATTATGCTTCGCCTAATCAATATGACTTTTCACCAGACATCATGCGACCATTAGCTGAAAGTACTCGATTTGAGATGAAAACGGTAATGTTAAAGATGATCCAAACAACTAGACAATTTGGAGGTGCGCTAGGAGAAGATCCTCATGCCCACTTAAAATGCTTCATTCGGATCTGCAACCTTTTTGTGATTCCAAATGTCTCAGCTAATGAAATTCAATTGTTCATGTTTCCATTCTCTCTAAAAGATGGAGCAAGACAATGGGTGTATAAACGAGAACTAGGTGAAATCAACTTATGGGAATAGATGGTGGCTAAATTCATAAGGAAGTTCTTCCCTCCAACAAAAACTGCAAAGAGGCGAAGAGACATCACCAATTTTGAACAAAGGGAGCAGGAAACCTTAAGTGATGCATGGAAGAGATTCAATAAATTAGTCAAAATGTGTCTACATAACGGTTTGTCGGACTGTGTGCAAATGGAGGTTTTTTTTATGATGGACTTAAAGAAGTATCACAGATCGTAACTGACTTTGTGGTAGAAAGTGGCTTACTACAAAAGACTTATACTAAGGCAAAGGCCATTCTGGACTAGATTCCACAAAACCATGAAGATTGAAAGGAGAATGGGTTTGGATCACGGTCAATTTCAACAAGGAGAAATAATTCAAGAACGAATAATGACACCATCGCAACATTACAAATGCAAGTGACTACAATTTCAAAGCTATTACAAGCTATGACAATGACCAAAAATGGCACAGAGAATAATAATCAGTTAATGTGACATCCGAATCCTCACTGAATTCCTTAGGTTAAGAAAAGAGTTCAGACTTAAAAGCCTTGAAAGGAAATGATTGGCTAAATACGTAAACTAGGCCATGAAGGAAGTATTAATACTTAGGAAAATCTCTAATTATTGGAAACATGTGATTGATTTAAGAGTTGGAATTCAAATGTTGGAAAGACAAGGTAAACACCTAGTCCAAGGAAGAAGAAGGAATTTGGACTAAATACTAAGTATGGGATGAATCACCCTAGAGTTGGAAGTATAACTGGAATTGTAGGAGTTTTGGACGCATGCTTGAAACAGAATAGGCTCACTTGGACGCATGCTAGGGAGGCATGCATTTAATTTCATCTTGGACGCATAGTAAGAAGTTTGGGACTAAATCAAGGGGAGAAACCATGTTACAAAAAGGAAGTTATGGCCAAGAAGTAGGGATTTGAGAAGTTGAACGCATGAACCAAGGGGCCATACATCCAACAAGGAGTATTTGGGCATTAAGTGACAACAAGGGGAGGAACATAGGTTCTTCAGATGAAATTTTGATAAATCGAAGTAGGAGGTAGAGGGCGGAAATGCAAGATTTAATATGGGACAACCACTTCAAAGGTAGTATGCGTTAGACATATGTAACAGAGAACATGACTTACCTACATGCAAGTAGCTGGTGGGAATGAAGAAGGTGGTGGCTCAACCAGAAGAAGATGCTCAAATTTCCTTCAAGGAGGAGGTGGCAGGTGTTTGAGGCTTGAAGGATAACAAGGATGATCTGAAGTTGCCTACAAATACCTTTAGGGTGTTACCTTTCACTCTACAACTTTCTGATCTCTTGAGAAATCTTATAAGGGAGTTATTGGAGAGAATTAAAGTTTGAAGGGAAGACCATGTGTTGGAGTGTTGTATCAGGCGTCCAAGCTTGACTATTAGGTGTTGAACAGGTTGAACCAGGCATTGGTGTGGTTGTCCATGTGTTCAACTTGGCTGTGAAGTGTAACCCTGCGTCCAACAGCCGTTTCTTTTCCTAAATTGAAGGTGTAGTTTGAGCATGGGTGGTTGGTAAGCTAGGGTTAAGGTTAAGGAAATGTATTAAGATTATTTTAACCCTAAACATGGGATTTTAAGTTGATATTTGGGTTGATACAAACTCAGGATTTAGGAAGAAAAGAAGATACAGGAGAGTAAGGAACCCTTTTTCCCAATGAACTATGAGTGGTTTTTCTCTCTCTGTCTTTGTGATTTGATATGCCCTTATGTATATATATATATATATATGCATCGTTTTGAAAGTTGTGGCATGATTGGAAAATATGTTTTCTTCATTGATTTCATGTTGTATTGACTATTTTTCTAATATTATATGGATACATGTTTATTGTGAATTGAATTGGAAACTAAAACTGTACCTGGGATATTGTTAGCATGTCTCATGGATGTCTGGTTGGGATTATCAGTATAATCTGGCTGGGATTGTCAGCGTACCCAAGTATGTCGATATTATCGACATGTGCACATTCGGCGGGTTATATTAGGTACTGGAACTGTTTCCTTGGATTTATGTTTGGTTGAATTGTTGCATTTCTTGAGGAACATATGATCATGTCAACATCATCTCAGTGACCAGACTGAGGTCATGCATATTGTTTTTGATTATCTGTGAAATTTTTTTTCCCAAAATTGATTTTAAAAGACAAAACCTATTTTCATAAAAACATACCACTCACTGAGCTTTTCTAGCTCATGTTTTCCAAATGTTTTATTCTCCCTTCCCCCCAGGTAGCGCAAGATTGGAGTTTCAGGATGCTACTAAGGTCAAGGTCTTTCACACTATAGCTACATTTCTGGGTGAAGGTCTGCTTTTTATGAGTTTCATAATCTAGGAGTAGAGTTATCTAAACTGAGTTTGGAGTAGTGTAAATATTATAATGGTTTGATATAAAATAAATTAATCAGAGAGCTCTTGTCATTTTATACTTGGCTAAAGGGTTGTTTGTAATTTAGTTCCTAGATAGGCAGTATTTATCACAAAAGAGTTCAAGATGTGATTGGTAAGTGCAAGATGAGGGATAACAGGTGTTACAAAAAGGTAATGTTTGTTATCATCACACCCTCTCGGATAAAAGAGGTAAGCTCGGCAAGGGGTGTGACAGCTAGGCTCTGTGAATCAAGTCACCGACCTAGAATACAGGTATGTGGTGGACCATATGCTTTTGAGATGTGCCTACATAACCCACAACCCATATGTTTCATCAAGAATAACTCATTCTTGAATACTTACAATCCATGCTAGAGAAACCACCCAACTTGAGAGGAAATCAGTAGCCACATGCGGACCAACATGGCAATAAAAATATAAACAGAAGTGGACCACCTAGGTTCTACCAAGGACAATGGAGACACCAACAAATGCCAAGTTCATTGCAACAACCATCAACTTCATCGTCTCCATTGGAGAAACTACTCAAAGAGTACATATAAAAGAACGAAGCCCTACTGCAAAATCAAGCATCATCTATCAGGAATCTAAAACTTCAAGTGGGTCAGCTTGCAGGGGAACTAAAAAATAGACCACAAAGAACCTTACCAAGCAATATAGAAGTTCCACACCACGTGGTAAACTCAAGTAAGAAGCAACATCACGCGATGACATTGAGAAGTGGAAAGCCATCAGTGGAGACTTCGAAAGGAAACAGCTCACCAATCAAACCAATCACTGAAGAGATTAATGATTTTTCTTACCTGCAACCTAATAGTTAACTATAGAATTCGAAAGCACACAACTCGACGCAAGAAAGCCAAGAAAGTGAATGCAGAGAATCATTTGCAAGTGTGATAACGGGTAGAAATGCACATTATTCGAGTGCTAAGTTACAAAAAAATGTAGGATTGCGATGATAAACATATACATTATTGCGTCTAAAAGCATTAAGTTCACAATATTGCGGTCGCATGCATCCATCGCATGAAAATAGTTAACTTATGTATTTTTGTGCAGAAATGCGTTGACGCAAGGCAGAAAATGCAATCCAAAGAAATCAACGGCCGAGCACATCAAGAGATTGCATTAACGCAAAGCTATGAGATCATTTGCACTTGCGAATATCTACTCAAGAAGGTTGCCGCATAGAGCCGGCACATCATGGTGGACGCATCTGGGTGAAAAGCGTAATAAATCATGATGGAAAATAAAGCTGATGACGGTCGATTCTGAATTAAGTTGAAAAGTTGTTAACGAACTACTATAGCAAGTACACTCAACTTTTCGGTGACAAATATTCGGCGCATCAGACAGAGAATTAATTTCATCCCATCAGTGTGATCATAAGAGAGAAGAAACCTTTCAACCCAAAGCTCTATAAATATCAGAGGCCACTTTCAGTGAAGGAGTTCATTTAGTTAGATAATTTTTCCCTTAGATAGAAGTAGCCTTGTTCTTAGTTTTCTTTTACTTAGAAGGCAGAAGCGAGGGAAGTGAGATTGTACCGAGAGATTGTTCTTGTGAACTTGGAAGAGTGCCGGAAGCGTCGAGATTAGAGAGAGGGTCAACTCCTGCGGAAGCAGGAACATCTTTTGAGCAGAATAGAGTTAACAGTGTAAAAGCCTCGGGAAACAAGGAATTACTACCAGGCTCTCTACCCCTATCTTTCATTGTCATTTTGTACTCTAAACTTATCTATAGAAATGGAATTTACATCTTTATATCTGTTCACTCTTTGTACATTACCATGAGTAACTAAATCTGTCAAATGGGTTGAGAAGCACTTAGCTAGCATAACTGGGGATCTTCACTCGTCCATTAGAGATACTCAGAAGGGTACTCTAAACTGCGATTATCTTGTATTATGTATGTGTCATTCGTTCATTAGAGATACTCAGAAGGGTAGTCTAAGGATAGAATCTAGGCTTGGAAAAGTCAGGTTAGAATCTAGGTTCGGAAGAGTCAGATTAGAAATGCATAATCAAGAGATAGGAGCTTAGGAATAAGCATTGTTTGCTATTAACGCATTGTATGCATCCTAGAGATAGGTTATGATTGTATGTGGTCACCTTATCTTTGTGTGCATCTTGCATCATCGCATAGGCAAGAAGTAGAGACTTAGGAATAAGCTTTATAGACATTATCGCATTCATTGCATGCATTCTAGAATTAGGAGCTACCACATTTGCATTGGGAAATGATTTGCTGTCTCATGAGTGTAGCATGATCGCATAGTTTGAATGCATTCTCTGGGAACGCTAGTTAAAGACCTTCTCAACCCGTTCCTCCGCATACTCAGTTTATCTGTCGCATAATCAATCTTTTTTCAAATCCACCGCATACTTTTTATACTTCAAACAACAAACCAACCAACCATTAATTTATTTGTTACAACAAAGTTATCTTAAGAATTACCACCGCATATTGTTTTCCTTAGTCCCTGAGTTCTACCCTGGACTTACCAGGAAACTCAGTAGGATTTATACTTGGATTCTGCTGAGAAAACTTATTGCACAACGTACTTTCCTTCACCGCAATTCCTTTCATTATTTCATCACATAAAATAACGCATCAAGTTTTTTGCGTCGTTGCTGAGGACTTCGGTAAGACATCGTGCTAACGTTAATTTTTTTCGATTTCTTTGCAACTTTCAATCTCTGGCGAATTACGACCCAGAGATTGAAAGGACGTTCCGACAAAGATTGAGAGATAGCCGCCAACAACAACCACAAGATAAAGATAACATTGCAGAACAACCTGGAAATGGAGCACCAAATGAAAACAATGTCATGGCGAATCTAATCCTACTGGCAAACAATCGCAATAGGCCCATTCAGGACTATGCATCGCCCAACCTCTACGATTTCTCCCCAGGAATCATGAGGCCTACTCTTGATGGATCTCGATTCGAATGAAACTGGTGATGCAGTAGATGATCCAGACTGTTGGACAGTTCAGAGGGAGGCATGGTGAAGAGCTGCACGCCACCTCTGTAGCTTCATAGAGATCTGCAACACTTTTGTGTTCCCTAATATCTCCACCGAGGAAGTTCAACTCACTTTATTTCCATTTTTGTTGTGTGACCAGGCACGAAAATAGAGGTATTCTCTCGAACCAGGGGAGATTACTTCTTGGGAACAAGTAGTAGTGAAGTTTATGAAGAAATATTTCCCACCAACGAAGATTGCCAGGAAAAGAAAGTTAATAACCAATTTTGAACAGGACATGGATGAATTGCTTAGCGATGCTTGGATGAGGTTTAAGAGGCTGGTAAGAGACTGCCCGCACAACGGATTACCAGACTGCTTACAGATGGAGATTTTTTTATCACGGATTAAACCCTGCTTCACAGACCGCTACCAATGCGGCAGCCGCTGAAGGTCTGCTAGATAAAACGTATGATAAGGCCAAAAACATCCCTAATTGCATCTTTAAAAATCACGAGGACTGGAAAAAGAGCGATCAAAGATTGAGAATAAAGGATAGGGACGCAAACAATGGTGTTATCGCATCACTTCAGAGTCAGATGACTGCGATGATGAACTTGATACAGGGAATCGCAATCAACAGCCCAACAACGCATAGTGGGCAAGTGAACGCAATCAACCAGACGACCGCAAGGTGTGCTATTGTGGTGAAGGACATGCAATGGAGGAATGCCCGCAAAACCCATAGTCAATCTACTTTGTGAAGAATAATCCATTCTCAAACACGTATAACCCTGGGTGGAGAAACCACCCCAACTTTGTGTGTTAAAATCACCAGCAAAATTTTCAATCAGTAGCACAAAAAGAAAAGCCACCCAAATTTTTCCCGTAAAACAACGGTCGACGAGTAATCAAACCAGCAGTTCGCAAGTGCCGCAATCTTCCTCTTTGGAAAGTTTATTGAAGCAATATATTGAGAAGAACGAAACTGTGCTTCAAAACCAAGCCACATCTATTCGCAACCTGGAAATACAGATAGGTCAGATTACGGGCCAACTCAAGAACAGACCGCAAGAGGCCCTGCCAAGTTCAATGAAACTCTCACTCAACCCAGGGGGTACGGGTAAAGAGCAATTTCAAGTGGTGACATTGCGGAGTGGAAAGGCTGTGGAAGAGGAGAAGAATGAGCCTAGCCGGACTGCTCTAATTACACTAGAACCAAAGATTGCGGTGACTCGAGAAGAAGTAGAAGAAAAAGAGGCGATAGAGCCAGAGATTGCGTCCACCTCAGATTCAAAAGAACAGGGGACCGTGAGAGTACAGTTGCTACCTTTCTTACAGAGACTCAGAAAAAAAAATGATGAGGTACAATACCAACGCTTTATGAATATGTTTAAAACAATTGCATATTAATATTCCGTTCACTGAAGCAATTGAGGAGATGTCCGCATATGCGAAGTTTCTAAAGGATATGGTGACAAAGAAGAGAGGCACTGGTAAGTTCACCACGGTGGCTTTGACGCAGAGCTCAAAATCTATAATCCCACCGAAGATGCACGATCCTGGGAGTTTTACTATACCTTGCTCCATTGGAGGATTGTACATCGAGCAAGCACTATGCGATCTTGGAGCCAACATTAACTTGATACCTCTATCAATTTTCAAGCAGCTGAATGTGTGGCAACTTGCGCCCACAATGGTGACTCTCCAATTAGCGGATCGATCTCTAGTGCTTCCAGAGGGGAAGGTGAAGGACGTGCTGGTTACAATCGACAAATTTATATTGGCAACAGACTTCATCATCTTAGACTACGAAACAGACAAAGATGTGCCCATCATTCTAGGGTGGCTTTTATTATCAACCGTTCGTGCCCAGATTGATGTGCACAAAGGAGAGATCACCTTGAGCGAGAATAGACAGAAGCTCAAGTTTGACATTATCCGTGTCATGAAATATCCTGACGAAGAAGACCTTAATGAATTCGACGATGAACAGAGTTTGAATGAAAAAGAGAAGCCTGCAGATGAAAACGAAGATGAGGATGTGATCGCATCCATTGTTGTATGCAATGCGATCACAGAAAAAACAACAAGGAAGATGAGATGATCGCATCCCAAGAAGTTAATCTGACAGTGAATGAAGAAAGAAAAACAACGCCATCGTCCTTAAAACAACCACCAATAATAGATCTGAAGACCCTTCCTAACCACCTGAAGTATGCGTTTCTAGGGCCGAATGAGAAGCTACCGGTAATAATTTCCTTCACACTTAATGAAAACCAAGAAGACGTGTTGCTAAGCATTCTGAGAAAATATGTAAAAGCAATTGGCTGGACACTCGCAGACATTCATGGAATTAGCCCTGCATGCTGTATGCATAGAATTCGTCTCGAAGAGAACCACAAAGGATCGATCGAACATCAGCGCAGACTCAACCCTGTGATGAAAGAGGTCGTAAAGAAGGAGATAATCAAGTGGTTAGATGTGGACATCATTTATCCAATATCAGATAGCACGTGGGTCAGCCCCGTGCAGTGCGTGCCAAAGAAAGAAAGAATGATAGTAGTCCCTAACATAAATAACGAGCTGATACCACAAAGGACCGTCACCAGATGGCGGATTTGTATGGACTACCGCAAAATTAATGCAGCAACAAAGAAAGATCATTTCTCTTTATCCTTTGTTGACCAAATGTTGGATCGTCTAGCTAGAAATGACTTCTACTGCTTCTTGGATGGGTTTATCGGTTATAATTAGATCATGATTGCTCTTGAAGATCAAGAAAAGACCACATTCACTTGCCCGTATGAAACATTTGCGTTTCAACGCATGCCGTTTGGCCTCTGCAATGTGCCGAGCACTTTCCAAAGGTGCATGATGACCATCTTTTCAGAATATCTCGAAGACTCTGTAGAAATATTCATGGACGACTTTTCTGTATATGGGTACACATACGAAGTCTGTCTTGACAACTTGGAGAAGATATTGAAAAGATGTGAAGAGACGAACCTCGTGCTTAATTGGGAGAAATGCCATTTTATGGTGAAGGAGGGTATTGTGCTCGGGCATAAGGTATCTAGGGACGGGTTAGAGGTGGACAAGGCAAAAATTGAAGCAATTGAAAAGATCTCACCTCCAACAAGTGTAAAGGCTGTCAAGAGCTTCTTGGGACATGCCGGATTTTACAGGCGTTTTGTCAAGGACTTTTCAAAAATAACACGACCACTGAGTGCGTTGATGAAGGCCGATAGAAAATTTGACTTTGATGATAATTTCTGCAACGCGTTCCTGATTTTGAAGAATGCACTAACGATCGTGCCCATGTTGATCGCACCAGATTGGACACTTCTCGTTGAATTAAAGTGCGACGCGAGCGGGTATGCGATGGGAGCAGTGCTAGCGCAGAAGAGAAAAACAATACTGCATCTCATTGCATATGCGAGTAGGACTTTAAACCCTGCTCCAACTAACCACACCACTACAGAAAAAGAGTTGCTTGCGGTAATATTTGCGTTGGAGAAATTCAGAGCATATTTTTTGGGAACAAAAGTACTCATCCATACTGACCACTCGGCGATAAAATATTTGATGATAAAGATGGACACAAAACCGAGGTTGATTAGATGGGTTCTCCTCCTCCAGGAATTCGATATGGAAATAATTGATCGCAAGGGGTCGGAGAACCAAATTGCGGATCATTTATCCATATTGGAAAATCCTGAGGTTGACCGCAATCAAACAGATGAGCGCAGTGTTCCCAGACAAGCAGATATTTCAGATTAAAGAATTACCATGGTACACAGACGTGGTAAATTATCTGGTTTGCGAGCAATTTCCTGAAGATTATACCGACCAACAAAAGAGGCGACTCAGGCATAAATGCAGATATTATTATTGGGATGAGCCAAATCTGTATAAGAGAGGGCCAGACTAAATTCTACGACTGTGTGTACCGAATGCTGCTCAACAACGCATATCATCGCAATGTCATAATTCACCATATGGCAGGAACTTTGGAGGCCAGCTCACCGCAGTGAAAGTATTACAAAGTGGGTACTATTGGCCAACATTATTTAAGGATGCAAGAGACTACGTGATGAAGTATGATCGGTGTCAACGCACGGGTAATATTTCATGGAAACATGCAATGCCCATGAACATCATTTTAGAATTGGAGTTGTTCAACGTCTGAGGCATTGATTTCATGGGACCATTCCCACCATCGAATGGTTAAAACTATATTTTGTTAGCAGTCAACTACGTGTCCAAGTGGGTGGAAGCAGTAGCATGCGCCACAAGCGATGCGGCGGTAGTCTCCAAATTTCTGAAGAATAATATTTTCACTCGTTTTGGCACCCCACGTGCCATAATAAGTGATAGAGGCACCCACTTTGTCAATCACACTATCAAAGAAGTGTTGCGCAAATATAATATCCTCAAGTGGCCACCGCATATCATTCACAGACGACTGGTCAGGCTAAAGTGTCCAACCGGGAAATCAAGCTGATATTGGAGAAGGTGGTAAAGCCTTCGCGAAAAGATTGGGCAACAAAGTTGGACGATGCACTGTGGGCATACCGACTACCTACAAAACACCGATAGGCATGTCTCCGTATGCGTTAGTGATTGGCAAAGCATGACATTTACCACTGGAGCTGGAGCACAAAATGCTGTGGGCGGTGAAGAAGCTTAACTTCGATTTGAAAGCAGCAGGGGAAGCAAGAAAACTCCAATTGATCGAGCTTGATGAGTGGAGAACGCTAGCTTATGAAAATGTCAAAATATACAAAGAACAAACAAAGCATTGGCATAACAACCGGCTATGCAGCAAAAATCTCCACGTCGGACAAAAGGTCTTACTTTTCAATTCACGGTTACAGCTCTTTCCCGGAAAATTAAAATCGCGCTTGTCTGGACCTTTTATAATTAAAGAAATATTCCCGCATGGTGCAGTTGAGCTGATTAATGAGGAAGAGACCTGTACATTCAAGGTTAACGGGCAAAGAGTCAAGGCATATTACGGGGGTGATTTTCATCGAGAAAATACCTCTGTAGACCTGAGAAATTCGGAATGAAGGAAAATCGAGTGGCCCCTACGCTGGCATGCGACAAAAAATCATCTGGGGCGCAAGTATTTTGGAATATCCTTTTCTCACTTGTGATTCATGAACTTTCACTACTATGATGTTATTTCAAATATCGTTTATCTGTCTTCATTTTACATCTTTAAAAATAATAATAATAATAATGCGATCGTGGTAAACGATTTTGTAACTTTGTTTTTGTATTTGACCCTCTCAATGTTTTTCTTGCAACGATCGAGGTAAACGATTGTGGAGGCGGTACATAAAGATGCAACTACTTTATTTCGTCACCACAATCAAAAGAAAATAGATCGCCGCAAAGCTGGATACGTCAACAAATAATGCGGGCGACAATGCAAACTTAGGGGTTGTATCTTTCTTTGACTTTATTCCAAATTTTGCACTGTCGCATCGGATTTTAATTTTGAAAATTTTATCACCACATCCTCTTTGGTTTCCGCAATCATCCAACATTAATTCATTTAGTTAGTCACTGCATGATGTCTCTGCATGATGTCTCTTTCCCAATTATGATTTCAATGATGAAACACATGCTTCTATTTTTTCATATACACTAGAGTCAACTTAATTTTAGGACAGTCACCTCATGAAACATTTCTAGCAGTTAGTGGTCTGCTAGCTTTCCTTCAAACTGATCCTTTACGAGACTTCCTAAGAGCATCGCATGACTTTAACGTTGCGAGCGGATCCTACTCGTAGTTGGATGTTCGCATGACACATGCGGGGACAAGCCAAAACGAAGGTAGGAATCGTGATCAACGCATAAATAAATGACCACAATTCCGCTATCGAAAGGGGCATGAGTTTAGTCTAAGAAAAAGCGTCTTGCTTGTAGTTGGATGTCCGCATGACACACGTGAGGGCACGCCAAAATGAAGGCGAGGCACTTGGATTAGCGAAAGGTAAGAGGAAAAAAATAATGTCTAAAATATGCAAGGATATAGGAAAAAAATCATTTAACACCCTAGTGAAAAAGTTTTTTTGAAATAAATCATGCGATGTCTTGGAATCTAGTAAAGTCTTTTTTAAGGTTAAACTTGCGGTCCCTAAATTTTAGAAATATTTTAAGATGAGACCTAGATGAGAATTATGAAAATTTTGGTGTATAGGATTTGAATAAGGCATCCTTAAAAAATCTAGGAAAGAGAAGGCGGTCAACTTTCTAAAGGAAAGCTTTAGCTTATGTTTGAGGACAAACAATGTTTAAATTTGAGGGTGTGATAACGAGCAAAAATGCACGTTATTACAGTGCTAAGTTATAAAACAATGCAGGATTGCGACAATAAAAATATACATTATTACGTCCAAAAGCATTAAGTTCACAATATTGCGGTCGCATGCGTCCATCGCATGAAAACAGTTAAATAATGTATTTTTGTGTAGAAATACATTGATGCAAGGTGGAAAATGTGATCTAAAGAAATCAACGGCCGAGCACATCAAGAGATTGCATTAATGCCAAGCTATGCGATCATTTGCGCTCACGAATATCTACTCAAGAAGGTTGCCGCATAGAGCTGGCGCATCTGGGTGAAAAGCGTAATAAATCACGATGGGACAGAAAGCTGATGACGGTCGATTCTGAATTAAGTTGACAAGCCGTTAACGAACTACTATAGCATGTACACTCAACTTTTTGGTGACAAATATTCGCCGCATCAGACAGAGAATTAATATCATCCCATCAGTGCAATCATAATAGAGAAGAAACCTTTCACCCCGAAGCTCTATAAATACCAGAGGCCACCTTCAGTGAAGGAGTTCGTTCAGTTAGATAATTTTTGCCTTAGATAGAAATAGACTTATTCTTATTTTTCTTTTACTTAGAAGGTGGAAGCGAGGGAAGTGAGATTGTAATGAGAAACCCTTCTGAAAGTGCTGAAGAAGTACATCCAAGCCATCAGATGGAATCTCACAGACATAAAGGGAATCAACTATTCATATTACATGCATAAGATAAGGCTCGAAGAAGGAAAATAGGGCTCAATTGAACATCAACACAGACTTAACCCGCCGATGAAGAAAGTGGTGAAAAAATAAATAATCAAGTGGTTGGATGTAGAAATAATCTTCCCTATTTCTGATAGTAAATGGGTGAGTCTAGTCCAGTGTATGCCAAAGAAATGAGGAATCACTGTGGTCCCAAATTAGAACAACGAACGAATCACTATGGTCTCAAAATCAGAACAATGAAGGAATCACCATGGTTCCAAATTAGAACAACGAATTAATACCCACTAGGTGGAGAATTTTCATGGATTATAGGAAATTGAAGACAACAACCAAGAAGGATCATTTTCCATTACCATTTATTGATCACATGATTTACAAATTAGCAGGAAATGACTTTTTTTGTTTCTTGAACAGATATTTGGGATAAACTAGATAATGATAGCACCAGAAGACCAAGAAAAGACCACATTCATATGCCCCTATGGGACATTCGCCTTTCAGTGCATTCTGTGCATGCCCTATGGGTCGTGCAATGCACAGGAACCTTCCAAAGGTACATAATGGCCATTTTTCTAACTGTCTAGAAGAATCAATTGAGATATTCATGGATGATTTCTTCGAAAAATCAGTCCTGCCTACCTAACCTCAAGCTAGTGTTGCGAATGTGTGAAGATACCAATTTAGTGCTAAATTGAAAAACAAAAATTATTTCATCGTAAGTGAGAAGATTATGCTTGGGCATAAGGTATCTAAACATGGATTAGAGGTTGATAAAGCCAAAATTGAAGCTTTGGAAAAATTACCTCCTCCAAAAAATGTGAAGACATTAAGAAGTTTCCTAGGTCACGTTGGCTTCTATCGTAGATTTGTTAAGGATTTTTCAAAGATAGCGCATTTGCTGAGCATGTTATTTGAAGTAAATAGACCTTTTTTTTTTACGATAACTGTTTGCAGGCATTTATGATATTGAAGCAAGCATTAGTTATAGCACCCAACCACACTTGATTGGTCACTTTCCGTTGAATTAATGTACGATGTGAGTGACTATACGATGGGTGCTGCTCTATTTAAGTGCAAAGATAAATTATTCACCCCATCACATATGCCAGCAAAACTCTCAATAAAGCGCAAGCAAATTACACAACCACTGAGAAAGAACTACTAGTAGTGGTGTTTGCTGTAGAAAATTCAGAGCCTGCTTATTTGGGTCAAAAGTCATCATTCATACCAATCACTTTGTGATCAAATACTTGATGACTAAGAAGGATGCAAAATCTTGATTGATCAGATGAATTATTTTACTACAGGAGTTTGATACGAAAATTTTTGATAGAAAAGGAACTGAGAACAAAGTGGTAGATCATTTATCCCGTCTTGAGAATACTGAAGTTGATCGCATGCAACCAGAAGTCAATGCATGTTTTCCTGACGAAGCAGTGTTGAAGATTGATGACTTTGTACCATGGTACACAGACAAAGTAAATTTCTTAGTATTCGAATAATTTCCTAAGGAGTATAATACGCAACATAAGAAGATGTTTATGCATGAGTGCAAATTCTATTATTAGGATGAGCCTCATCTTTACAAGCGTGAGCCTGACCACATCTTCAAGCAGTGTGTCCCTGAGACTGTATACTATCGCATACTATCACAATGTCATGAATCGCCTTTTGAAAGTCAATTTAGAGGGGAGTGACTTCTGCTAAAGTCCTTCAGTATGGGTATTACTATCCCACATTGTTCAAGGATGCTAGAGAATTTGTGATGAAATGCAACAGCTATCAGCACACCGGTAATATCTTAAGGAGAAATGAAATGTCACTGTCTTCAAACATGGAAGTCGAGCTATTTAACATATGGGCCATAGACTTCATAGGCCTATTCCCGCCTTCATGTGGCCATAACTACATTATGGTAGCCATGGATTATGTGTCAAAATGGGTTGAAGAAATCTCTTGTGCTACCATTGATGAGACGACTGTGTCTAAATTTCTTCAAAAACACATCTTTACGCACTTTGGCAACCCCTGGGCAATCGTAAGCGATGAAGGTACGCACTTCATTAATCGCACCATTAGTAAATTACTGATAGAATATGGTGTACATCACAGGGTTGCAACGACATATCATCCGCAAACAAATAGACAAGTTGAAATTTTCAACCGTGAGATCAAGACTATTCTTGAGAAAGTAACCAACACAACTCGCAAGGGCTGAGCGTATAAGCTAGATGAAGCACTTTGGGCCTATAGAACAACATATAAGACACCTATTCAAATGTCTCCTTATATGTTGGTATTTGGAAAAGGCTGTCATTTGCTATTAGAACTGGAGTATAAGGCCCATTGAGCCACCAAGAAACTGAATCTTGATTTGAGTCCAGCTGGTGACACGAGGAAACTACAATTGAATGAACTAGACGAATGGAAACTTCAAGCTTATAAAAATGCAAAAATATACAAAGAACGAATGGAATGTTAGCATGATCAATGCATCAGTAAGAAAATTTCCTTTGTAGGCCAAAATTTCTTCTATTTAAGTCCCGATTGTATTTGTTTCCAAGCAAATTGAAACAAGATGGTCAGGACCTTTCGTTACTTTCGTTATCAATGAAATTTTCCCTCATTAGCAGTTGAACTAACAAAGGAAGATGGCACAAATGAATTCAAAGTTAATGGGCAAAGAATCAAACAATATTATGAAGGTGACGTTGATCGCAAGAAAGTCTCCATTGATCTTGAAAAGCCTGAATGAAGGAGAATATGGTCTCTGCAGTGACAATGATAACATCTCACCAGGGACGTTTCTGTACTTTTTGTCTTTACTTTACTATTTTGCTTTCTTAGTTTTATGTTTTCTTTAATTTATTTGAGTTGCCTGATTTTTGTGAAATTTGGCTGCTTTTGAATCGGTTATGATAAGTTGTGATTGGTATGTATACATTTAGAATTTTTGGAAAAAACAAATGAGAGTTGTGATGAGTGTCGGGTACATTGAGTGATATCTCAGCATATCCAAAACACTCATCGTAGGTGAGGGTACCTAAGGGTTTTCTAACCATTAGTGGAATTTCAAGTGACAACGTCACATTAGCCACCTGACACACATTCCATCAGGTGCTATTAATGTGCCATCATGACATTGATGTCATCATCCCAATACCACGCCCCCACTAACCCCTATAAAACCTCTTTCCCCTCGTCTTCTTCCTCTTTTGTTTTCCCTCAAATTTAGATTAAGCTCTCTAAAAAATCTCCCATTCTCACTATTTTCGGTGAAACTTCAATGAAGCTTTTAGCCTTTCTCTTTGATCATTCTACCTTGCATCTACTTCAGAAAAATCAATGGAAGTCCAAAAAAAAAAGCATCAAGCCCTTCTCTGCCCTAGCTCAGTCTTCTTCCTCAAGACCAACTTCCTCATCTTCCTAGTCCCCTCACTGTCAGCTTCGATTGGCTATTCCAGCAAGTGGACGCCATCCATTTTCTTCCCAAACATAAACTACACAATAGATTTGCTCATTCATTTATCCTAACCCCTGTTCGTTGGAGATTTCATCCATTCAGTGTTCTGCCTCTTCGTTAAGAATGCGACCCTCTCCTCAGATTGACCCCTCTCCTACCCTACGACCAATTGTCCCAATTAGCTCTGAACAACTTACGGTGGTTTCCCCTCATGAACTAGCCATGTCGAGCTCTTCATCGCCGCATGAGGGCAAAGCTTAAACTAAACCATCCACAAGAGACTCGTCGCAAGACCAAACAAGGAGAAGGTTTGTTCCGACAGCCCTGAGTTGGGTATGTGTCCACTTCCGCTGACCATAAGTGACCTAAAGGGCGTTAGCAAGGCAAGAAGAAGAAATTAAAGGGAAATTTTTGGAGAAATCCTCGCAAATATTAAGCTACTGGAGAGTTTGGAAGATGAAGTAGTCGTAAATTAGCCGAGCAAGGGGATGACTAAGAAGGAAGGAAAAGTGTCACCGCAAGGGTCTATACCTGCGGTGAGTGGCCCTGAAGCGCTCACATCAAGTAAACCGAGCCCATTTCGCACTAAGGATGGGTCTGTGAGGAAGCAGGGGTAAAAAAGAAGAATGCAGAAGAAGAAAAAAAAAAAGACAAGGCAGCTGCATCTGGCGCTAACCTTGTAGAGTTGGAAGAGGAAGAAGAGGTGGGATGCACCTCGAGAAAGCAAGAAGAGATAGTTCTCCCCACATCCTCTGTGGAGCGAATTGCAGCCAAGCTGATTAAAAAGAAGGAGAAGTAGAAAGCGGGCATAACAAAGTTGAAGGGTGAGGCCCAAATTCTCATTGCTTCGACTAAATTTTAAAGAGAGGACCGCGATGAAGAAATTTAAGAAGCAAGCGTTGCAGGCCAAAACTAGGCCTTATGTGTCAAGAATGAAAGATATGGCGGATATAACCGCAAGAATTGAAATGAGAAATATGAAAAGAAAGTGATATGGAAAGGCGGTCAAAAGCTCAGTGCATCAAGAAAAACATTAAAAAGATAAGGTAGGAGAAGAGGAAGGAAGTGGAGAAGAAAAACAAAGCTAACGAGAAAAAAAGAGATCAGCATAAGAAAGGTGTTGAAAGACAGGCAGCGGGAAAAAAGCATGTGGAGAAAAAGAAAAAGAAAAATGAAAAAGGAGAAGGAAGCAAGGTGTCTACCAGCCCTGAAAGAAAAGGAAAAGAAAAAGGCAAGGCAAAGGCAGAAGAAGGGAGGGGCCAAAGGAGAAGTTGCCGCTTGATTCATTATTGATGGAAATTGGGTTATTCCTCAAAAGCACTCCGCTGCCCTTTTTCATTATAGACACTATCAACGCATTATTTTATGTGATGAAGTAATTAAAGGAATTGCGATGATAGAAATGCGTTGTGCAACAAGTTTTCTTAGCATAACCCAAATATAAATCCTGCTGAGTTTCCTGGTAAGTCCAGGGTTGAACTTAGGGACTAAGGAAAACACTATGCAGCAATAATTTTTAAGATGACTTTGCGGTAACCAATAAATCAAAGAGTTGTTAGGTTGTTGTTTACAGTATAAAATGTACGTGACGGAGGTAAGAAAATAGTTAATACTACAGAAGATACGATGAATATGTAGAGGAACGGGTTGAGAAGGGGTTCAGCTAACACTTCCTAAGATTGCATTCATGTTACGCGATCATGCTACACACATACAATAGCAAATCATCTCTCAATGCAAGTGCTACGACTTCTAGTTCTAGAATGTATGCGATATATACGATAAGTCTATAGGACCTACACATAAGCCTTTATTCTTGTTTATGCGATGAAAATTGACATTCACACATACAAGGCGACCACATAATATCATAATCTATCTCTAGGGTGCATGCGATGCATGTTGACAAACAGAGCTTATCTCTAAGTCTCTATCTCTTGCTTATGCAGATATATTCTTGCTCTCTCGAGTCTAAATTCTAACCTAGCTATCTCAAGTGTTAGGTTTTTTTCTTTAGACTCTCTCTCGAGTAGCTCTAAAGGGGTGTTGGGTGCAACATAAGACAAGATGATCGCATGCAATGAAAATCCTAGGTCATGTTAGCTAAGTTCTTTTCAACCCATTCGATAAATTTAGCTACTCATGCGTGCTTTTAAGAGAGTGAACAGATGTAGATAAGCAAGTTCCAGTTTATAGATATAGAATTGAAATACATAATAATAATGTGGAATAAGAACAAAGAGCCTGGGAGCAATCTCTTGCTTCCCAAGGCTCTTACACTGTTCTTCTCTACTCTACTCAAAGGATAATCTCGCTCTCGCGAGAGTCGGCCCTCTCTCTATTTTTCCATGCCTCCTGGATTCTCTCTCGAGCTGACCAGGGTGATCTTCTGGCATCTCTTCCCTTCTCTCACACCGCCTTCTAAGTAAAAGAAAAACTATGAACAAGGTTACTTCTATCTAAGGAAAAATTATCTAACTGTCGAACTCCTTCACTGAAGGTGACCTCTGGTATTTATAGAGCTCCGGGGTGAAAGGCTTCTTCTCTCTTATGATTGCACTGATGGGACGACATTAATTCTCTGTCTAATGCACCGAATATTTGTCACCGAAAAGTTGAGTGTACTTGCTACATTAAGTCGTTAACGGCTTATCAACTTAATTCAGAATCGACCGTCATCAGCTTTCTGTCCCATCGTGATTTATTATGCTTTTCACCCAGATGCACCAGCTCTATGCTGCAACCTTCTCGAGTAGATATTCGCGAGCGCAATTTTGATCGCATAGCCTTGTGTTAACGCAATCTCTTAATGCACTCGACCGTTGATTTCTTGTGATCACATTTTCCACCTTGCGTCAACGCATATTCTGCACAAAAATACATAAGTTAACTGTTTTCATTCGATGGATGCTTGCGACCGCAATATTGTGAACTTAATGCTTTTGGACGTAATAATGTATATTTTTATCATTGCAACCCTGCATTATTTTATAATTTAGTACTGTAATAACGTGCATTTCTGCCCGTTATCACACACCCAAATTTAAACAATGCTTGTCCTCAAGCATAAGCTATAGATTTTCTTTAGAAAGTCAACCGCCTTCTCTTTCCTAGATTTCTCAAGGATGCTTTATTCAGATTCTATACGTTAAAATTTCCTTAATTCTCATTCAGGTCTCTTCTTAAAATATTTCTAAAATTTAGGGACCACAAGTTTAACCTTCAAAAAGACTTTACTAGATTTCAGGACATCGCATGATTTATTTCAAAAAAAAAATTTCACTGAGGTGTTAAATGATTATTTTATCCTTAAGTATTTTAGACATTATTTTTTTCTCTGACCTTGCGTTGATCCAAGTGTCCCGCCTTCATTTTAGCCTGCCCCCCACATGTGTCATGCGGACATCCAACTACGAGTAAGGCGCTCTTTCTCAGATTAAATTCATGCCCATTTGCAAGTGGAGTTGCGGTCATTTATTTATGCGTTGATTACGATGCCTACCTTCATTTTGACTTATCCCCACGTGTGTCATGCAGACATCCAACTACGAGTAGGATCTGATCGCAATGTTAATATATATATATATATATATATTTGTAAGATTAAAAATAGCAAGGGCGAAAATAAATAATGCACCCCCAAATTTAAAATGCGGCAATGTCCTCATTACTAAAAGATTGAAAGAAGTCATGTGATCCTCTTAGGAAGTCTCGTAAAGGATCAGTTTGAAGGTAAGCTAGCAAACCACTAACTTCTAGAAATGTTTCATGAGGTGACTGTCCTAAAATTAATTTGACTCTAGTGTATACGAAAAAAAATAGAAGCATGTGTTTCATCATTAAAATCATAATTGCCAAAGAGAAATTATGTGGTGACTTACTAAATTGATCAGTGTGAAATGATTGTGGCAACCAAAGAGGACGCGGTGATAAAATTTTCAAAATTAAATGCGATGCGATAGTGCAAAATTTGGAATAAAATCAACGAAATATACAACCCCAAATTTTCGTTGTCGCCCGCATTAGATGTTGACACATCCTGCTTTGTGGCAATCCACTTCCTTTTGATTGCGGTGACGAAATAAAGTCGTCTTCATGTAGTGCCTCCGCAATCATTCACCTCGATCGTTTGGAAAGAAAACATTTAGAGGGTCAAGTAATCATAAAAAAACAGAGTTAATAAAATCGTTTACCACGATCATTCAACACGATCGCATTATTATTATTATTATATTTTTTTCGATATAAAGAAAAATATGCGATAACAATTAAAAGACCGACAATGAAAGTTCATGAAGCATTGGTATAAAAAGGATATTTCAAAAGGAATGCGTTTCTAATGAGTTTGGGTCTCATAGTAACACAGGGACTGCTTATTTCAAGTTGGGCCTTTTACGTCCACGGTGGCTTTTTCTTGGTCTTCTGGAATCTTGACTGCCTTAATCCGGAGCTTTTCCCCGTTAATGTTCATCACAAACTCCCCCTTGCGCACATCAATTTGAGCTCGACCGGTCGAGAGGAATGGTCGTCCCAATATGATGGGTGCATCTTCGTCCGCTTTATAATCCAAAATGATGAAGTCTGCCAGCAAGATGAATTTTTCAATTGAGATTACATCATCTTTCAACTCTCCCTCGGGATGTATTCGAGATCTGTCCGCAAGTAGGAGAGTCTCCGTCGTGGGCGTGAGTTTACCCATAGTCAATCGTTTTTTAAGATGACTTTACGGTAACCAATAAATTTTTAAGATGACTTTGCGATAACCAATAAATCAAAGAGTTGTTAGGTTGTTGTTTACAGTATAAAATGTATGTCGCGGAGGTAAGAAAAGAGTTAATACAAAGGAAGATGTGTTGAATACGCATAGGAACGGGTTGAAAAGGGGTTCAGCTAACATTTCCTAGGATTGCGTTCATGTTATGCCATCATGCTACACACCTACAATAGCAAATCATCTCTCAATGCAAGTGCTACAACTTCTAGTTCTAGAACACATGCGATATATACGATAAGTCTATAGGACCTACACATAAACCTCTATTCTTGTTTATGCGATGACAATTGACATTCACACATACAAGGCGACCACATAATATCATAACCTATCTCTAGATTGCATGCGATGCATGTTGACAAACAGAGCTTATCTCTAAGTCTCTATTCTTGCTTATACAAATCTAATCTTGCTCTCTCGAGTCTAGATTCTAGCCTAGCTCTCTCAAGTCTTAGGTTTTTTCTTTAGACTCTCTCTCGAGTAGCTCTAAAAGGGTGTTGGGCGCAACATAAGACAAGATGATCGCATGCAATAAAAATCCTAGGTCATGTTAGCTAAGTTCTTCTCAACCCATTCGATAGATTTAGCTACTCATGCGTGCTTTTAAGAGAGTGAACAGATGTACATAAGCAAGTTCCATTTTATAGATATAGAATTGAAATACATAATAACAATGCGGAATAAGAATAAATAGCCTAGTAGCAATCTCTTGCTTCCCAAGGCTTTTACACTGTTCTTCTCTACTCTGCTCAAAGGATAATCTCGCTCTCGCGAGAGTCGGCCCTCTCTCTGTTTTTCCACACCTCCTGGATTCTCTCTCGAGCTGACCAGGGCGATCTTCTGGCATCTCTTCCCTTCTCTCACACCGCCTTCTAAGTAAAAGAAAAACTATGAACAAGGCTACTTCTATCTAAGGAAAAATTATCTAACTGTCGAACTCCTTCACTAAAGGTGGCCTTTAGTATTTATAGAGCTTCGGAGTGAAAGGCTTCTTCTCTCTTATGATTGCACTGATGGGATGGTATTAATTCTCTGTTTGATGCGCCGAATATTTGTCGCCGAAAAGTTGAGTGTACTTACTACAGTAGGTCATTAACGGCTTGTCAACTTAATTCGGAATCGACCGACATCAGCTTTTTGTCCCATTGTGATTTATTAGGCTTTTCACCCAGATGTGCCCACCAAGATGTGCCGACTCTATGCGGAAACCTTCTCGAGCAGATATTCGCGAGCGCAATTTTGATCGCATAGCCTTACGTTAACGCAATCTCTTAATGCGCTCGACTATTGATTTCTTGTGATCGCATTTTCTGCCTTGCGTCAACGCATATTCTGCACAAAAATACATAAGTTAACTGTTTTCATGTGATGGACACATGCGACTGTAATATTGTATAATGTATATTTTTATCATCGCAACCCTGCATTGTTTTATAATTTAGCACTGTAATAACGTGCATTTCTGCCCGTTATCACCTCTTCCAAGGGAATCAAGGCGTTAGCCCCAAGTTGTCTAACTCTTGAGGCAAACTTGTTGTTGTATTTTGTCAAGAATAACTTGATTCCCACAACACAAGACCACTCCATTTCAGGGGATAGAGTTATGACAATCTTCTACATCATGTAGTGTATCTGGATGGATGTTCGTCGCATCATTGCTGCCTACATCAGGAAAGTGTTCTTTAAGCTAAGAGGCCAACTCTTTTTCCCTTTCACGGTGTCAAGGTTATGCGCCAAGAAAGGCACCAGAGGTACCAATCAAGGGAATTATCACAAACAACATCCTCCGAAAATTGTTGAGAGATTAACCGCTTCAACCTGGGGCGGTTAAGACTATGAAACCAAGGAAGTGACCCTTTCAATCGCAAGCCCCTTCCTTACCGAAAATCCCATAGCAAAAGAGGAGAAGATTGGTAAAGAAGGATTTTGAGATTAGAGCATCGATCATTGAAGAAGAAATTCTCAAAGAACAACTCGATGCCTCCTCTTCACCAAAGGAGGCAGGTCATAAACCAAGCTCACCACTAAAATAAGGGACACCCTCTCCGCAACATAAGGTGGGAATTGAGATTCTCTCTCCCCCGCGTGATAAAGGGAAAAAGATGTCCCCATCTATACCTATGACCTGAATAGAATACCCTCCACTCCTCTAGAAGAATTAAGAGAAAAGACTTCATTGCCACCTCCTAAAGACGAAAAATCTCCACTGCCTTTTCCCTCCAAAATCCAAAATGAGATGACTTTAGATCTTGAGAAGTCAACTCAGCACGAGCATCCCTCCCTGCACATGTTCACTACAATTGGACACAGAGTACAAGAGACTCCCATCGCAGAATTCATTGACATTGATATGACTAACCTCGAGATATTTTGGAGACAAAATATTCTACGTGCTATTAGTCAATCAATCAATCAGTTGGCCAGACAATAAGAAAGCATCCTTAGCCAGAAAAATGAGATGCGAGAGTCTTGGTTGCACCGATAGCAGCAGCTTGAAGCCCAAGTCTCTCTTAGGGAAACTAGTGCAAGGTTACCGCCTATTGATGAAGTACCTCAAAACAGCCTTTCTCAAGAGCCTGGTAATGAAGAAAATGAAGGATTGAAAGAACTTCTAAAGCACTTACACGATGAGGTTTTGCGTCTAATCATAGACTCGTTGGACAATCTTTCAAGCCAACAAGATGAGCTTCAGCACTAGCAAGAGATAATTCAGCACCAGTACAATGACTTGAAAGAAATTGTTCAGCGCCAAGTTCATCAGCAAGAGTAGTTTCTTTGCCATCAAATTGAGCTCCGTGATTTCATGTAGAGCAAGCTCTGTGCCAAGACAACCATTCCACGCGTTGATGAATTATATTCATGATGTTTTTGTTCAACGTGTGCCACCTCCAACCATCTCACCAGCATTTCAGCAACCCCTTCGCTTTTCCAATGACAAAAATCGTCTCGCTGCATCAGCGATCACAACAATCCAGGAGGAACCTAAATTTGGGAGTGTTGTTGTTTTTGTTAATTTTGTTCAAAGTTTTGTAAACACATCATCACATTGTATGAATTATATGCTTTAAATGAATTGTCAAAGTTATCCATTTTTCTCATAATTTTCCATGCGTTTGTTTCTTTTGTGTATTTACGACCTTAATATTTCTTCTTGTTTTTCTACATTTACGTATGACCTCGACGATGATATTCATGCTCTCCAACATTTAGATTTTTTAAGCTAAGCATTTAGGACTCAGTTTTAGGAACTTTGTCTTAGGAAACATTTCTAGAACATAGTATGCGAGCAAGTTTTACCTCAAACCTCTTTTGTAAAATTTTTCTAAGGATATCTCATAACTAAATTTCAGAAATGAGGACTTTGTTGCCTTCAAAATTTGGGAGTAGGAGAGGTTTAAACTAGTGCGTTCAAACTTGTAAAATTCTTTTTATTTTTTACCAAAAAATGATAAATTCGTTGTTAGTGCAACTTGCCTGTTAAGAGTTGAGTTGAGATTGACACATGCTCGTAGTTGGATGTTAGCATGATATTTGTGAAGACAAGCCAAAACGAAGGTGGGTAACCATGATCAATGCAAACTCCAATGTCTATTCAAAATGAAAAGAAAATATAACTCAGGCAGGAGTAAAGTTAAAAAGAACATTCGCTCATGGTTGGATGTTCGCATGACAATCGTGGGGGTAAACCAAAACGAAGGTGAGAGACATGGATCAACGCATGAGTTAATAAAGATTGTAAAATAAAAAAGGTAATAAAGAGAGATTTTATATTTTCCAAACATGAGCACATTTCTGAAAATAGAATAAGAAATTCTTGAGAATAAGAGAATTTTGAAGAATAAGCTTGTCGTATCCAAGGTAGGGAAATATTTCTGTAGGAAGGTGAATAAAGCTTTAAGGAGAACTACTCATCGATTAAATCTTAAGCAAGGAAGCATGTTCAAAGGTCTAGTTAATGCATTGAATTGAGTACGAGATTTATAATGAGACTTTAAATATATGCTTGAGGATGAACATTGTTCTAAATTTAGGGGCGTTATAACTTGTAAAATTCAAGTTATTGTGTCTCTTCTTTTAGAATAATTAAGAAACTTTAAAGAAAAATGTGTTAAGTGATATGGAATTCATAGCAAATAATTCTACTATCCATTCATAAGTTTACAAAACTCATAATCTTACAAAAATAAAATTGGTCATGGTCGAATGCTGGATTTGAAGAAAAATGGTCAAGGAAGAAAAAGCTGCAGCCTTGAAGGCATAAAAAAGACCAACTCAGCACCCAACTTGGCAATACTGAAAAATACACAATGAGATGAAACATGAAGAGATAAAACGACCAACGTGTAGGTGGTGGACGTCACATCAAGATGCAAATTGGTAGCTTATTTGAGACATTGCAGTAGAACCAATGAATCTGTGGCACGAGTAGTCGGCACAGCAGTGTAGGATCAGTATGGAAATCCTAGAGGGAGGTGAATAGGGTTTAATCAAATTAATTAAAACTTTTTCCTAATGTGGGACCAAATAAACAAACTAACAAAATTTTTGCTAACAAGTAATTTAAAAAATAAATTCATGCAAATAAATTCAACCCAAAATAGCCAAGTAATTCAAACTCACACTTTTAAGCACCCAATTTAATTTTAATAACAAGATTGATAATGGATATTGAAATTCAAGAACAATCAATCAAAATAATCCAATATGAGCAATTAATTTTAAGCAATAAAATATAATAACAAATTGATTGCAAAATTAAATAGGACAGTGGTAGAGAAATAAACACCAAGAATTTTATAGTGGTTTGGTACAACCGGCTTATATCTACTTTCCAAACTCCTCTTGGGTATGTCACTACGAACTTGACTCTTTTCACGGCTTAGACTCGAACCGTACAATGTTATTTTTCCGAGCACAAGAACAAACTCGATCCTTTCCAAAGTTGAGTAACAAACCGTTATAACAGCTCCTTTTCCGGGACCAAGAGCAACCCTTACAATAGTTCTCTAAAATAGTGGATTTACAAATTTAGCACTCAATGAATCAATTCTCACAGCATAAAATATTTCTCTGAAGAAGAAGATGAAAAGAAGAAAATTGAAGCTTGGAGAGAGATCAACAATGAGTTATAGTGGATTGAAAATAAAAAAAATTGTTGTCATGATTTGGAGAAGTAGATCAGTTTAAATAAAGAGGAAAAATTGTTGAAAACTATATTTAATTTGGACCATTGAATCTTTGAAAAGAAAAATCAATGGTGGAGATTTTAAATTCAACTAGCCGTTAAAAACAAACAAAAAATAATATAATAATATATATCTTTTAAAATCATTTCTTTTAAAACTCAACAAAAAGCATTGTCCACCATGTGTCTAAAGCTGTTAAACACAAACATAAAATAATATTAAATTTATTTTCTAAAAATTTATTTTCTTTTTAAAACCAATCTAAAAATAAAAAGTCCATTATGTGTCACTCCTCCTATGCTCTAAGTGGCACCTTTCAATTGTTTCAATTTCATGTGAAAAGTTATGTCACGTCATCAGCTTGAGATTTTTCTGTTAAACTTATTTCGGCCATAACTTCTTCATTTAAATTCTGATTTGAGTGATTCAAATTGAGTTGAAATTTTTATTCCGAGCTTTACACAAGAGACTATTCAAAACACTAAATTGTTAATAAATAAGTTCAGGTTCTTCAAAATATTAATTAATTAATTAATTTGAGATTAAGTGTCAAAAAGTCAACACGTAGGGCATTGAATTAAATGCAAAGTGTCGGTGCTTCATCAGAGAGAGGAAAAGAACCTTCTTTTTTACGCCTATAAAAAGCCCATTGAAGATTTATCTAAGTATCAGACAAGACTTCTAACCAAAAAATTGGCCGAAGTTCTATCCATTCTTCACCTAAAAATTGCCATTGCCACAACTCCTTCAAGCTTTTCCTTGGAGAATTCTAAATGAGAGCTCAATTTTCTTCTCTGAAAAAGGAGGAGAGAAACGACCACTACCATGCAATCACATTGAAGCAGCACCATTAGAGCCAAAGGGAACAAGAAATTGTGACATGTGGCTTGACATATTTTATTTTTTTCTTTTCATTACATTTTTCTTAGCATTTTCATTTTGTATTAAGTTGTAGAGATTGAAAAACTCTTTAATCTTAATATGAATACAGTGTCTTCCATATTCTATCCATCCATATTGAAGGAACCTATGAAGGCCCTGAACAAAAATGTGGAGATCGGTCCCAAATTTTATTTTACAGAAACAAAATTTCACAGAAGAAAATATACATATAAAAAACAATTTACAGCATGCAATAAAAATAAACAGAAGAAGGAAAATTATGTTCAGGAAATCCTTACCTTTGAAGAACAATTTTCTTCTTCAAGAATCATATTCTCTGAAATTGGTCACGTACTGCAACGAACTCGAAAATCCTAATGGTCACTACCAATTGGAGGCTTCTGTATTTTTTGGGATGAGAATCACAGGAGTCTGTGGGCTGTGTGATTTTTGGAGAGGGAAAGCGATTGGGAATTTTGAGGGAGAGAATTTTTGTGGGAATTTTCAGAGAACACTTACAGATATTAACTCTATAATCTCTTTTGTGAAGAAGAAGAAGCAGAATCGTTTCTCACTCCAGCTGCCCCACTAACACGTTCTCTTAGAGAGAATTAAGAGAAAAGAAGTTATTTCCCTCCCTTTGATTTAAAATAAAATAAATTTAATTTTTAAAAATACATACATACATACATACATACCTACATACCTACATACATATACATACATACATACATACATACATACATATATAACACATAACCTATAGTTTTTATATTGTATCAAATATAATATACTCTATAGTTTAAATACTCTCATAAATACATGATATTTAATATAAATCTCATTTATACTAAATTTAATTATATGAATCCGATTCACATAATTAATATTTGAATCATATTCAAACATTTATTTCCTCTCAAATAAACTTTATATTATAATGTATCATATACATTAGACTAATTATATCATATATAATTATGTAAAATTAATTATATCACATATAATTAATTCCCTCAATTAATTTGAATAATTCAAATTAATCCAAAATTGATTCTCATTTAATTCCTATTGAGCTACAAAGGGGACCTCGTGGACCTATAATTTGAAGCTCCAATGGTACTTAAATAATTAATTAAACTCTTTTAATTAATTATTCAAAATCCATTAACTGTCGGACACTCCACTAAAGAATAAAAGATGCACTCTTCGCACTACAGATATATTTCAGTGTCCATTGGATATAACCAGTCAACAGTGTGATGACCCTTCACAAATTTCTTGTACGTACAACTAAACCAAAATTATTGTTTTGCCCCTATAGTTACATCTAATTTCTTAAGTACCACTGATCCCTCTGATGAACAATAAGTCATAGTCCAACTATGATCAAACCCCTCTTGGGCCAGGAGAGGGTGTGGCGCCACATTGTTCAAGCCTCGGAATCAGCCCTTAAGTGAGTAATTTATCTACTTACCCCAACGTCAAGGAATGAGTGAATTTCGTCTTAGTGTAGCTGTGTTCCCAACTCCCTAACCAGACGAAACCCCAAAATGGTAGGCTTATTGAGTCGGCGATCTGATCACTCTCACCCATACAAATTAAAGGGTCGTCTTCATAGGCAGGAGTTCACAACTCACTCGAGATTCAAGTCATGTCACCTATGATCATTCTGGTGAAATGTATGTCTCAATTATTAACGGCGTTATGTAATGAGACTAGTCATTTCGTGGTCTGGTCTTATACAAACTCTTTTGTATAGAATACCCTTGTTTACATGTCTCCACATGAATGATCAAGATCAGATCATTTGTAGCACTTTACAACAATTGTAACATCTACAAAGCGAGCCTTATTCGTAGTATCACCAAGATAAGGTATCCAACCTTATCCATCTACTACAGACCATTTAGGTTATCACAACATGATCCATTTGTATGTCTTTGCATACATGTTTAAGCTACAGATGATAACTTTGGATAATACTAAATGTTTATTGGTTTATGGGTTTAATAATAATAAATGTCAAATAAAATATCTCATATTTTATTAAATAAATAAAATGTTTGTACAATACCATTATAAACTACAGGACCCTACAAGATTTAGGACATTAACCCCAACATATATCTCTTTTTGTAACAATGAGCGGCAAAATTATTAACAGGTTGAGGAAGATAAACTGGCATTTTTACTAAGTTGTGCATAACTGGGCGTTCATCTTGTTTAATGCATGCAAAGTGAGTTGTTGATATCAAATCGAGAGATTGGTCTAGGAAGAAAATAATCAATTGCTTGAGAGAGAATGTGTTGTGGAGCTTGTTAAACAAGGATAAAAGTGGCCTTAATTTAGATATAAAGTTAACTTGTTGCAATCAAAACTCATCACATGCATCCTAGAAATAGGACATTGTGGCTCAAAACACTGAGAGATGAAATTCATTACTTTATGAGTTTATAGCATGAATGCATGACTTATTTACTACTTAGGAAAATGTTAGTGGACCTTTTTCAAACCCTGTCTTGTTATTGATATTTTCTCCATTCTCAACGTACGTTGCTTCATCTAATGATTGTACTTGTCATCACAATTCATTGCATCACTATTCACATATTCACCATCATGTAGTCCACCACACATGTAAGTAATTCATTAATTAGGAAACAGCATTTTTATTGTATACTTAATGTTGAAATTAGGGTTTAGTACTCTATGGGCATTTTTGTCTTTTTTATTGTACCCTAGCGTTTTCCTTTTTTCTATTTAAGTTGGTGGTCTGTTGTATTTTTTTGTATCAGTTTTCTAACAAGAATCCTTCTATCCTGTGATTTTTTCTCCCTGATTAGGGTTTTCCACGTAAAATCTTGTTGTGCTATTTTTCTTTATCTACTCTGTTTTTCATCATGGTATCAGAGCATGGAGACGAAATCCTGGCCACCATTAAGGAAAATCAAATAGAAGAATCCTAAACCAATAATCCAGATATAACCAGTATTATCCAAAAAGCCATTGACAGATATTTTCAGTCAATTCTTCCTCACTTTTAACGTGACGACCAGCCAGCCGCGACCAGATCCAGTCGTCAGCCGCATTCAGCCATGATCGGACCAATCACAACCAGATCCAGTCACCAACCACAATCAGCTGCGACCAAACCAGCCACAAAAGGCGCTACCCAGTCACGACCGGCGCCCAGCTCTTCGGGCCTGACACCGTCCTAGGTCTTCAATGCCCATATCTTCACTGACGCTTCGTCTCAATCACCGGCTTTGCCCTGATCCTCGAACCATACCCACTTTGTCTCTCAGCCGAACCAGAAAACCGATGACAAATTTGTGAGTTTTTATCAGCCTAATATGAGCAATAGATTGGGACCGTTTTCGCCGATCATGGGTGAATTTAGAGGGGGAGATTCTTCATCTTACCACCAAGACCAAGTGATTATAATTCAGGATCAAGTTTCTCAATTGCAGCTGCAGATTAAACGACAAAACGAGATGTTCCAGCAACAGATAGCTACTATTGGGGAAACCCTGGGATCGACATCTAATATCAAACCAGATCTAAACCAATATTCTGAAAGTTCAGTAACTTCGTTCCCTACTTACTCCTCAAATTTATGTTGTGAAGCTATAGGCAACTCTTCTAGCTTTATTATAGGAGAAAAGTTGAATGGTGATAATTACTTCTCTTGGTCCCAATCCATTAAAATGGCCCTTGAGGGTCGTCACAAATTTGGATATCTGACAGGTGAAATACCAAAACCAAGGATAGGTGATCCCCAAGAGCAAATTTGAAAAGGAGAAGATTCTTTGTTGAGATCAATTTTGATTGGAAGTATGGAACCTCAGGTTGGAAAATCCTTATTATATGCAGCCATAGCCCGTGATATTTGGGAGGCAACCCAAAAACTCTATTCCATGAGACAGAATGCCTCACGTTTATATACCCTACGTAAGCAGGTCCATGAATGCAAACAGAGGACAATGGACGTTACTGCTTACTTTAACAAACCGTCTCTCTTGTGGCGAGAGATGGATTTGTGCCGTGAAATAATTTGGAATTGTCCTTGTGAAGGAGTTTTACATTATCAGTCTGAGGAAACTGATAGCGTGTATGACTTTCTTTCCGGACTCGACTCTAAATTTGATACTATGCGAAGCCGTATATTTGGGACTAGACCTATACCATCCCTGATGGAAGTCTGTTCTGAAGTTCGCCTGGAGGAAGATAGGTTGAGGGCCATGAACAGTACACTTGTAACACCAACAGATTCCGCTGCTTTCAAAACATCAAGCCCTGTCCAAGATAAATTGAATAGTAAGCCACCCCCAGTGTGTGAACATTGCAAGAAACCCTGGCACACGAAAGATCAGTGTTCGAAACTTCACGGCCAACCGCCAAATGGTAAGAAACGACAACCAAGTCAAGCTCTTGTAGGTGAATCTATTACTGGAGATACTCAGCCTCAGAATCAGGAAACCACTCACAGCACTACTACTACAATGGGAGTAAGTGCAATCGCTCAATCAGGTACTTTCCACTCCTTTGACTTTGTGCGTATAACTGGTAATAAACTATGGATATTAGATTCAGGAGCCACAGACCACTTGACTGGCTCCTCTGATCAATTTTTGTCTTATTAACCTGATGCTGGAAATGAAAGAATCAAAATTGCAGAAGGGTCCTTTGCCCCCGTTGCTGGAAATGCTGGAAAAGGACGGATGTTGCCCTTTGCAAGCTTAATCCTCCAAGATGTGTTGCATGTGCCAGAAGTTTCTTACAATCTGTTATCTATTAGTAAAATTACAAGAGATTTGAAGTGTCATGTTATCTTCTCACTTGATGTTATTGTTTTTCAGGATATGAACTCGGGGATGACGATTGGCACTGCCCGACATGATAGGGGACTCTATTTCCTCACTGAAGAAGCCTCCTTTAGGATATGTGATAGGACTAGTTTGTTTTCTTCCCATTTTTCTGTTTCTGAAATTGATTATATGTTATGGCATTATCGCCTAGGCCATCCTAATTTCCAGTATATGAATTATTTGTTTCCTCATCTTTTTCACAATATTAATATTTCTAAGTTGAAATGCGATGTGTGTGTCTAAGCCAAACAGCCTCGTGTTTCTTTCTCTTCTCAACCTTATAAGCCCTCTAAACCATTCACCCTGTTCCATAGTGATGTTTGGGGTCTATCACCTGTTACTACCATAACTGGGAAGCGTTGGTTTGTAACCTTTATTGACAATCATACTAAACTAACCTGGGTCTTCCTTTTGACAGACAAATCAAAAGTTACTTCAATTTTCCAACAATTTTACAATTCTATAGAAATCCAGTTCAACACCAAAATCGTTATTCTCCAAAGTGATAATGGTCGAGAGTACCTTAATAACGCCTTACGAGAATTCCTAGTCTCAAAAGGAGTTGCCCATCAGAGTTTTTGTGCATAACCCCTCAATAAAATGGAGTGGCCGAATGAAAAAATCGTCACCTAGTTGAAGTTACCCGATCTCTTATGTTGTCAACTTCCCTTTCTTCTTATTTGTTGGGTGATGCTATCTTGACAGCAGCCCATCTAATAAATCGCATGCCATCCCGGGTCCTAAAATTCCAAACCGCCTTAGATTTCTTCAAAGAGTCTTACCCAAATACCAGACTTCTTTCTGATGTACCCCTTCGTGTCTTTGGTTGTGTGGTGTTCGTCCATACACACGACCCTAACCGTACCAAGTTTACCCATCAGGCACAAAAATGTGTCTTTGTGGGGTATCCTCTACATCAGCGTGGGTACAAGTGTTATCATCCATCTTCCAGAAAATACTTTGTCTCTATGGATATGACATTCTTTGAAGATCATCCATTCTTTTCCAATGGTTCTCTTTAGGGAGAGCATACTAGTGAAGAAACCAATTGGGGTCCCAATCTTTCTGCCTTACCTGAACCTAAACCCATCCTTGATGTCAGTATCAGTACCAATGCACCTATCCTCTCGACCAAACAAGTCCCTTGGATCACATACTATAGGAAGAATCTCAGGAAGGAATTAGCAGCGCCTGTTATCTCTCCAGCTCCAGTCCATGAGTCTGAACAGAGATCAGTTCCAGGTACTAATAGTCCTATCCCTGATCATGATAATAAATGTGATAAAGCTGATGCTTGTGTTGAAAACGTTGAGAGAAAAAGCAGGGAAGACAATGACAGAAAAGATATAATTGAGGTCGATGATGGTGCTGAGACAGATGATTGTGTGACTCTTGAGAACATTGTAGAACCTGGAAAAGAAGAGTCTCTTACTCCCGCTGAAAAAAACCGTTAAAAGTGGGAAAATAACATAACCAAAGGGTGAGTGCAGTATGTCAGAAGAAAGTAAAGACAGAGATGAATCCCTTGATCTTCTGATTACCCTAAGGAAAGATACTAGATCATGTACAAAATATCTGTTGCAGGGTTACTTGTCCTATAGTAATTTGTCTCCTGAGTTCAAGGCCCTCCTACAAATCTAGACACAGTGGTGATACCAAACAATATACACACTGTTTTGGAAAGTCCTGAATGGAAAGCCGCAGTCATGGAAGAAATGAGAGCTCTCGAAAAAAATCATATGTGGGATCAAGTCAATCTTCCAAGTGGTCATAAAGCAGTCGGATGTAAATGGGTGTTCACAATAAAGTATAGGCCCGATGGAACAGTTGACAGATACAAAGCCAAGGTCAGTATCCGAAAAAATTGTAGTTTTGATTGTTTATGTTGATGACATTGTTATTTCAGGCGATGATACCTCAGAGATTGACCGATTGAAGGCAAAGATGACTGAGGAATTCAAAATCAAGGACCTTGGAAAACTAAGATACTTCCTTGGAATGGAAGTAGCTCGATCGAAAGAAGGAATTTTAGTTTCCCAACGGAAGTATACTCTAGACTTGCTTAAGGAAACAGGTATGACAGGTTGCAAACCAGTTGATACTTCTATAGAAACAAATGCAACGTTAAGTAATATGAGTAAAGGTGTTCCAGTTAGCAAAGAAAGATATCAACGACTTATTAGGAAATTAATATATCTCTCTCATACTAAACCCGACATCTCTTATACAGTAAGTATGATAAGTCAGTTCATGCAGTCTCCATACGAAGAACACATGAGGGCAGTGGAGCGCATTTTGAGATATCTAAAAACCTCTCCAGGAAAAGGCTTGATGTTCAGGAAAACTGAAAAGCGATGCATCGAAACTTACACTGATACTAATTGGGAGGATCTATAGTAGACAGAAAATCAACATCAGGGTATTGTATTTTTGTGTGGGGCAACCTTGTTACATGGAGAAGCAAAAAACAAGGTGTTGTTGCGAGAAGTAGTACCGAGGCAGAATGCAGGGTCATGAGTCTGGGAATCTATGAAGAGAGTTGGCTTGAAAAAGTTTTGAAAGACCTTGATCAAGAGCATACCGGTCCAATGAAACTCTACTATGTTAATAAAGTTGCAATAAGCATAGCAAATAACCCTGTTCAACATGACAGAACAAAGCATGTGGAGATTGATTGGCATTTCATCAAGGAAAGACTTGATAGTGGCAACATTTGTGTTCTTTATATTCCTTTCAATCAACAGATTGCAGATGTCCTAACAAAGGGACTGCCCAGACAGTTGTTTGACGCATGTGTGAGCAAGTTGAGTCTTATTGACATCTACGCCCCAACTTGAGAGGGAGTGTTGAAATTAGAGTTTTGTACTCTAGGGGCATTTTGGTCTTTTTCATTGTACCCTAGGGTTTCCCTTTTTTTTATTTAAGTTGGTGGTCTGTTGTATTTCTTTGTATCAGTTTTCTAATAAGAATTCTTTTATCCTGTGGTTTTTTCTCCCTGATTAGGGTTTTCCACGTAAAATATTGGTGTGTTATTTTTCTTTCTCTACTCTGTTTTTCATCACTTAAAAACAACTCACCGCATTATGATTAAACAATCATGTCATCGCACGTTAGTCGTATGTCCCTGAGTTCGACCTCAGATTTCACCGAGACTTGCACTTGGGTCTAAATAGGAAAACATTATATTCAAGGTAGATTATTCGTTGCATTTAGGATTCAAAGCACGGCATAAGATCGCTTCATTCTAGAAAAAACGCAACAGTTATCATGACTCGTCTTTGGTGTAGTGGTTCTTATTCAGTACGGTGGTCTATGGAAATTACATATTCCGAGTGAAGTGACCATTTTTTGTATGGAAGGTGTGTTATAACTGCCTTCCTACAAAGATTAATTTTGCACAACCGAAGTATGGAGGTGAGGACTCGGTGCCCGATTTGTCGCTGGAAGGATGAGACGGCAAGCCATGCTCTTTTCTCCGGTTCCAAAGCTATGGTAATTTAGAATAGCCTTTTCAATGGGGTTAGGTTTGACAACTTTAAAGGTAAATCTTGTCTTAGTTTATGGATGTTGTTAGTCGAGTACCTAAAGGATGATGAGCTGACTAGAGCATTACTGCCTGGGCAATTTGAGGGGACCAAAACATAATAAATATTATTAAACCAATCCAATCTGTGGAAGACCGTTGTGAGTGGATTGTTAACTATGGGGCTTGCTTCGGCTCTTGGTAAACCAATCCATTTATGCAGGGCTCCATTCGGCAATGAGAATGGGTCTGACCAATCTTTTGGTACTTTCTAACTCAATGGCCATTGCCCAAATGCTTAGGGGAATTTTGGTTCCTCAAACAGAAGTGGTTAACTACGTGGCAAACATTTTGTAGATGGCTACCTCCTTCCAGTCGATCAATTTTTAGCATGTCTCGTATCTATAGCATTGCTACTCATTCATTGGCATGAGAAGCTTTTTCTGGATCGAGCTTGCTAAGACTCAGTGACTACACTCCATCGGTGGTCTCTTTGTACTCGAGTAATTTTGATTTTCTTGTTGGCCATCAGGCCTGTTAGTTTTTGTCTCCTTGTTTTTCCTAAATTTAATACATTATCTTTTCTTTTTTTTTTTAACACAAAGCCAAATGATACTTTATTTCAAAATCAATTCTCAACCTTCTAATCAATATTAAAAATATAAAATTTCAAATATGGGACCCTTTCAATTGATAAAATGGTTATTGATAAGACATCAATAATTAATTTTTCAAAATCTTAGCATGATTTTCGTGAGGATGTCTTATTTACTTTCTTTTTAATCCAAGCAAGCTATGTGAACTTTCCATATCAGAAAAAAGAGTACATGTAAACTAATACTAACCATCTCGTTAGGGTAGTTTCTTGTTTTTTCAGTTAAACCGGTATCTTTACTAACCAGAGCTCAAAGTTTCCCAATATGTGTTAACAAAATAAATAAATGAACATACTTTAAAATCAACTATTTACTGCCTAAAATTTGATTGGGACAAGGAAAATTAGAAACATGAAAGAAAAAGGCCACCAAAGTTTTTCTAGTTAGTGACACAATGTTTGCACCTGATTAATAAGGTAAAATTTTATTTAAATTCCAATCAACACAAAATATTACAAGATTCTTTTCCCAAAACAAAGGGAGAATTTGTCTATAACCGGCAGCTAATTATACGATCGGTAACAAAACAATACATCCATAAAATTCATAACTCAATTTTAACGTCGTGAACTTTAAGATCGCCTTCAGGCAATTTGTCTATTCCCAAAGTAACCAAACCGGACTCAGAATCATAACCAAATTCTACAACACTTGAATCCACCGTGCACCGTCGTGGTTTCGCCGACGAGTACGCTCCAAACCTCCCACACCCTTTCACTTCCAAGTGAACAATTCCAACCAACTCGGAGCTGCGATTCTCCGGCCGCCCTCCGACAACCTCATTTCCTTCAGATTCGCCATCAGCCTCCACAAGTTCAGCCCCATCTTTCACTTCGTATTTCAAGCCTTCGATTGCCCCGCCGGCATTGTACATGTCGATGAGTCCGAGGGGAGCGAAGCTGAAGCCAGGGGCCAAAACTTTGATCGGAGTAATGGTGAAGACGTCGAAGTCAAGGACTTTAAGAGAAACGGGAAGGGCTGAGTTGTATGGAAGAGTGATGAGGTCACCGGAGCAATGGCGGTAAAAGGCGCAGTCACCATTCCAATCGGGATCCGTCGCGACTTCAGAAATGGCGTGAACATCACGTCCTTTGACGTAGCCGGTGATGGCGTCGGAATTGGTGTCGTGGAAGGTGTTCTTTCTTTCTTGGCTGTTCCAGGCGGCGCCTTGGCAATTGTAGATGCCGATGACGCCGGTGAATTTGTTCAAATTCCATATCTTAAGCAAGCTGATTATGATTCCAATTTCAAAGTCAAAAAAGTATTAGTCAGAAAATGTACCAAAAGGCAAAAAGAATAAAAAGAAGAGTGGATTTTTCCTAGCATTAAAAGCAAAGAATGGTAGATGGATAGTTATATGGTTTTTACCGACAAAAAGAAGAGGCATACATTTCTAGTGCGGAAGATCTCTTTATTTATGTTAAAAATTTATCTTCATAAATATTTTGATAATGATTATACTAATTTTTTTTAGTATACTAAAGTGGTAAGTAATAAATAGAGATATTATAGTATTGAACATTTTCAATACTTAGATGCATCTAAATAAATTTCCTATATTACCGTATTGCATGAATATAACTTTCATCAATTATTTACCACGTTAAATTTTTTAAAAATGAATTTAGTTTCACTATCATTAAAAGAATCATAGTGCGAACGAATGGTATATAGTGGGTTGCACTATCTTTTGACTACTTACAACTACCACACACTTGAAGAAAAAACTCAAAAATATTTCTTTAAAAAGAAAGAAAACTTCGGCAATATCTCACTGTGTGGAATACCAAAAGATAAGTGTAGTCACTGTCCTTAGTATTTCTTTTCTTTTTTTCAAATGGAAAACAAAAGACCAAGAAAAGGGCATTCAAATCCAAACCAAAAACACCAAACAAATTCAATCAAATTGTGAGAAGAAAATGGCTCAAAAAGTGAAGGAAAAGGGAAAAGGTTTTCAAATCCAAAACAAAGACACTCACCTAACTCCATCTCGTGCTGGATCTGAGAATAAACAGTCCCGTGTTGGCCGTCCAGGCAAGCTTGCTCTAAGCACTGAGCCGTCGGGTAGCACTAATTTCTTCAGAAGCTCGAAGTTATGCTTCCCCGGAGCATCACTGATGAGATAGGGAAAGTAACATCAGATTAACATGTTGAAAACTCAAATTCTTTGGTCCAATACTTATCTAGTTTTTTTTTACTTCAACAAAGTTTAAATAGTTCCCTAACCTTTATATATTAAAGAATATGAATTGTTTCTACCTAATCAATTATCACATAACTTTAATGTGTTAAAGAATATAATAGATTCTATTAATATTTAAAAAACAAAAAAGAATACAGACCTACGGACTTCTAAACATACAAGACTGTATCTACTTTATCATTAAATATTTAAAACTTCTCATGTTTGCTGTAACACGATTCTATTGTTAACTGGAATTTTAAAACCTTCATATCAATTAACACTTTGGTTAAATCTATATATAAATTCTATAAAAATAGTCTAGTATACTCTAACCTAGTATTAATAGCCTAGTATAATAGGCTAACTCTGCACTGATAACTATACATTGCAGATAAAAAAAAATGCAAATATAGTTGAATGGTAAAATTTCTCCTTGCCAAGGAGAAGATGCAAGTTCGATTCTCGCTATCCGCCGAGGATGAGGATAATAGGTAAACATTTTTCATTTAATAGGATAAATTATATAGTTGACCGTGATAATATAGTGTGGTTCTATAACTTTAACGTATCAAAGAATATAATAGAAGTCTTACTTTTTTTTTAGATGGAATATAATGAATGGCTTATTGATAAGACTTATAAGAAGTATCTACCTTATCACTAAATTTTAAATAATTCTCTTGGGTCTAATATGGCCTAATCTTATTGTTCACTTCTATTTTAAGACATTTTATCAATTACCACTTAACTTTAATGAATCAATGAATATAAAGATGTCTTGTATTTTTTTTTAAGATGGAATATAACAAATATCTGGCTATTAAGATTAGTGTCAAACATGGTATGATCCAGTTGTCAACTCTTATTTTAGAACTTCCTTATCCGTTACAACTTATCTTTAATATACTGAAAAACACACCAGATACCTCAACAAAACTATTGACCACTACACCTTATTAACTTAGAATAATTTCCTTGTGTCAAATAGGAACATCTCTCAGAGATTAAATGATAGATTACCATGGTCTAGATTATTTATAGATCACAAAGTAAGCTAATATCAAACACTTTTAAGCATAACTTAATATATATATTTTAGAAGTAGACAACTTCAAAACTCACATTAAAAATTTACCACTCTCTAACTAACTATTTTAAATTACAATATTATCCTTTTATATATTATTGCTTTCCTATCTATTTCACCCTGTATCAATAAAATTTTGAATAACTCAACATTTTTATGGTAATTGTCTTCCTTAATTTGTATAAATAAATTATATTAAATAAAATATCTTACAATTTACATCATGTAATTTTTTTTAAAAAAAATAAAGTTATATGACAATGATTTTTTCTTTTACTTTTATCATATAATTTAAAGAAAAACTAAAAAAATTATAAACAATTAACTTATGAAATTCATATATTAAATATCAACTTATACATAATATATTTAATTTAATCTTATAGTTGAGTCACATCAAATATAAGTTCAAACTTAACGAACATTGTTACTTTTTTTCATTTTAATCTACTTTGTAAGACTCACTTATTTTCGAAAATTTATTATTTAATAGAAAAAAAATTAATCAATTGTGAGGTATGATTGATTGATGGTTACCTGACATAAACAGGGCCACCACTAATCGCCCTGGCGGAAGCGTGGTACTCGGCGGCAGAATGAAGGGAATGGAACATATCCCAATCAGGCTGCATAATCTCTCCAAGAAAAACGCTATTGTAAGCCACTGCTGCTATGTGAATCGTATGCGACACCGGATCTCTCGGATAGAAGTCATCGGAAGCTCTCACAACCGCCGTCTGTTTCGCACTGAAATCAAAACAAAAATCCGTTCACTCTCATTTTCCCTAATCATCCGCACTAAATTGAACTTGGTAATTGATGAATTTCTGTTCACTTACCAATATATAGCATCTGTATGATGGCTCATACAAGCAATAATACCGTTATCTGGAAAATTTCTAGCCACTGACGCATCCAAAGCCTGGTGATATTGCCGAGTCAACTCAACTCGGCCACCGAACCCGGCGCCGAGAGTCTCCAATATGCTCTGTGCGTCCACTTTGACTCCGTCGATTCCGGCGGAGGCGAGGTAACTGTGAAGTTCATTGTAAAATTTGTAAACGTTCTTGGGGTTCATTAGCCCTAATCCTTGCAAAGCCAACGCGTCGTTCTTCCATATCGGTTCATTCTCAAAAACGCCTTTAGATACCTTTGGATACTGCATCGCCGATCCGTATTCCTCCATATCCTTCACACCAGTTCGAAGTCCTCCCCAATATCCAGTAATCGCATGCCATACATACACAAACTTCAATCCGTACTTGTTTTTCGCGATGTTCACGATGTTCTTGATCCCTTCTGTTGGATCTTCCTTCTTCTGGAACTTCGAATTCTCTCTGATCCCTGTCAGCCTCTGCAATGGCGGCTGCTTCGGTTGTTCCCCGTTCTCCTCCTGTGGATCGCCAGCAGTCGATTGCCATCCGTCGTCGATTATCACAAACTTCGGCGGCGCTCCACCAGCAGCGAGAGACTCCAGTCCGGCCTCGACGCCGTCTTGAGTAACCTCCTGGTAGAAGGCGTCCCATGTACACCATCCAAAATAGTCAACAATTGCAGGAAGTTTCTTCTCTTGTCGTAATCGGAAGGTGTTGAGATGGAGTTTAACAGCTTTCATCGCATCGGAGATTGCGTCGAACGGATCTGTTCCGGCATGGATGAACAAAGAGTGCGTAAACGACGACGCTTTTGTGTTAACATCGCCACTTTCTAAGCAAAGCTCGAGCTCGTCTTGTCCGTTGCCTTGAAGACAAGCTCGGAATGATCCTTCAATCAGAGGAAGAAACACTGTGTATATGATCTGATTCTCTTCATTTCCACCGTCCGATTCCAAGTGGGACCCATCCTTCGTCTCCAATAACAGAAACTGCGTCTCTAACGGAATTTCCTTCCCTTTATCGCCCATCTTTTGCGCCATCCACCATAACTTGAACCGAAAACACGCCATGAACCTTACATCCCGCAAGGTTCCCAACGGAACCACCTGCCGGCTCTGCTCCTCCTCGAAAACCGCCCCAAGAAACACCCCTTCCACCGGTCCGGACGACGAACCGGATGTTGCGATAACATTATCCGGTACTCCCGTCAAGATCGTCCGGTCTTTCACGATGAGCTTCTGGTCAGAGATCCGTACCGCCGGTTTGATCGTCATTTCTTTAGTTTCTAACTCTAATTCAAATTCTTTTCCGTTTAGATTATTCGCTTGACGTTTCTACATTATCAGATTTGTTGAACCATCAAAATATCAGATTACATATACGAAAAATCCGAAAAAAATGCTATGAACTAATTTATCCAATTCAAGTTCGTTAATTAGTTTACCTTGAAAGCTTTCACCGAAAAACGCCGGCTCGGCGTAGATATCCAAATTCTAAGATATGAAAAAGAGATGGAAAATCATCATCAGTTGAGAGAAACAGACGATTCAAAGAGGGAAAAAAAACTAAAGAAAATGACAGAAATTATAATACCAGAAACAGAATGTTCCTTCTTTGTTCTTAAAAGATTGAAATCAGAAGAAATCAAGCAAGGGAATGAAGATGGAAGGAAGAAACGGGAGGTATTTATAGTGAGAGCTGGCGAATTAAACAACCATCGATTTAACGCCATGGCTAAGCGACGTACTGCTTGTTTAATTAACCTTTTCGTCTTCCAATGAGCTCACGCTTCTCTTCTTCTCACAGAAATATCCAACGGCGAAATTCCAACGGCCGATGAGAGCGCCACGTGGATTTATGGATCCATCAGAAGATCTGGATCTTTTAGAACACGATCCGCTAAAGTCACAGGGGGTTCACGGGTGTTTCCGTCACAGTTGACGCGAATCCCGACACGTGGTTGACGCCAAGAAAATGGGATTATGAATTTTACAGCTTCGCACACGTGTTACTGTCTGATTGGTTGAGAGCCAATATTATACTGTCGTGGTAATCGTTATCCATGTGCAATAATTAAAGGTGCTGACCCGACTCCACGTACTCTGATTTTGTCGTTTCTAGTGGAAGTATTTATGGTGGATTAATTAGATGATTATTAATATCTTTTAAAAAAAGGTAAAAAAAAATGCTGGTTTAAATTAATAGGGATAATTAGTATAATAAGGCACTTTTTTATCTTTATTTGAGTGCATAGTGTCACAGTCATGCTTGTCCAAGGCTTGTTGCCCATGGCTGCATGCTAAATCCAACATTCTTTTAGCATACTTTCATATCATGTATTGTATCGGCTTAGTTAACTTGCTTTCTTTACATTTTCATTGTAAGGACCACTCGCCCTTTTGCATATGCAAGGGTGCCAGTTGGCTTTTTGTTCATAATGCACTATATGGGGATAAGACTAATCATCACTTCCCCATACCTGGAGTAGTACTCTATAAAGCTGTTGTTGTTGCTTATTGCTTTCTAGCCTACTACAATCTTTCTTTCTTTATTCACACTCACAAAAACTGCTTACGAAAACCTTTTCTCCAAACCCGTTTTCTAAAACCATTTTCCTTAAAACGGGGGTGAAGGTTGTGAGAGGCACTCGGTGTGCCACCGGCAGTCCGTATTCGAGTTGGCTGACTTGTTCGTGAGCAGGAACAAGTGTTGCACGATTGCTAAGAGAAGCTCCTGAAAGAATGATTGTGACATTTGGTATCAGAGCTAAGTCGGCTCATAGAGGGAAAGATCAGTGATCATATCGGCGACGAAGAACCTGAACAAGTCCCATGTGGATAGGTTGGTAGAGATGGAAGAGCAAATGCTCTATCTGAGAGAGATCCCAAATAGTATCCGTTTCCTAGAGACTCGGCTATAAGAAGTTGCTGAGAAAGCCGATGAAATTGATGCGGTAGTGGGCTGCTTAGACGGATTACCCGTCAGAGAATTGATGATGAGATAGACCAAAACAGCACGGTCCGGCAGCTTTGAACGTGGTGATAGCTCATCGGGCTCTATTGCTCATACAGAGGAGCGTGTCGAAGAGTTTGACAGCTCCCAAAAAGCAATACTTCAAATGGTAACCGATTTGTCTGAAGACTTTCAATCGACCCTTGAAATCGTCAGAGCCGAGATAGTGGATGTGAGAGCAAGGGTGAATCTCACCATCCGAACAGTAGAAAACCAAGCTCATCTAGAGGAGCAATGGCAGTAAGCAGAATAAAAATCCCAGAACCGAAACCCTTCTGTGGGGTGCGGGAAGCAAAAGCCTTGTAAAACTTTATCTTCGATTTTGAGCAATACTTCAATGCGACGAACACGGTGACTGAAGAGTCAAAAGTCACACTAGCAACGATGCATCTGGCTGAAGATGCAAACCTATGGTGGAGATCGTGATTTACAGACATACAGGAAGGACAATGCACAATTGATACTTGGGATAGATTGAAACAAGAACTTCGCTCGCAGTTTTTCCCTGAAAATGTCAAGATCTTGGCTCGACGAAAACTCCGAGAGCTGATGCAAACAGATAACATCAGGGACTACGTAAAACAGTTTGCAGGACTCATGTTGGACATACGGGATATGTCCGAGAAAGACAAGGTCTTTTGCTTTGTCGAAGGGCTGAAACTGTGGGCGAAATCAAAATTATATGAACAGAGAGTACAGGATCTCCCCTCTGCCTACACGACAGCTGAACAGCAATACGACCTTAGCACTGACTCGCAAGATGTGAGGAAGCAGTCAACTTCCTCAAATGGGGGAAACAGAAACATCCAGTCCTCCCAGACCTAGGGGAAGAGACAAGAACACAGGGGGGTCCGTAAACTATCCCAACAGAGATCAGGAAACAACTGGCGGGGGCCGCCACAACAACATAATAATTACAATTGCCCCCTGTCTTGTTTCATATGTAGAGGGCCACATAGGGCGAGCGAATGTCCAAATCGAACCGCGTTCAATGCTTTTCAAGCCACATTAGCCTCTAGCTCAGAAGACAAGGCTGAACTGGGGGAGACAGTAATCGAGTCAGCTGCAGAAATTGAGAATCCCAGGATGGGGGTATTGAAATTCTTATCTGCGCTCCAGAAGAAAATGGGAAAGGCAACGGAGCCATTAGAGAGAGGACTCATGTATGTGGACGCTTGGGTCAACCAAAGATCGGCCAAGAGCACTATGGTCGACTCTGGGCCACCCATAACTTCATGACTGAAACGGAAGCCCGCCGCCTGAACTTGACTTGGGAAAGAGATGCAGGAAGATGAAAGCTGTGAATTCCACAGCCCTACTGATTACGGGGATAGCGAAGAGAACTCCGATGAAGTTAGGAGACTGGAAGGGCCTCGTTGACTTCGTGATTGTCAAGATGGATGATTTTGACGTGGTATTGGGGATGGAGTTCCTACTTGAATATAAAGTTATACCAATGCCCCTCGCCAAATGTCTAGTCATTACCGGATCTGCACCCACCGTAGTTCAAGCCAGTATCAAGCAGCCAAATGGGGTGAGAATGATCTCAGGCCTCCAATTGAAGAGAGGCCTGGCCCACAATGAACCCACGTTCATGGCCATCCCGATAGAATCAGTTGAAACCACAGAAGATGAGATCCCCCATGACGTTCTATTTGTCTTGGAAGAGTATCGAGATGTCATGCCTAAAAGCTTGCCCAAGTCCTTACCCCAACGAAGGGGGATTGACCATGAGATCAAGTTGTTACCAGGAGCAAAGCCGCCCGCCAAGAATGCATATCAGATGGCCCCGCCAGAATTGGCTGAATTCTGAAAACAGTTAGACGAATTGTTAGATACGGGATTTATCAGACCGGCAAAGGCCCCTTACGGAGCCCCAGTACTGTTTCAAAAGAAGAAGGATGGGAGCCTCTGATTATGCATCGACTATCGAGCCTTGAACAAGCTCACAGTCCACAACAAATATCCCCTTTCTATCATTATTGACTTATTTGATCGGCTTCACGGCGCTAAGTATTTCTTGAAGCTAGACCTGCGGTCGAGATATTATCAGGTCCGAATTGCTGAAGGAGACGAACCTAAGACGACCTGTGTCACGAGATATGGAGCCTTCGAATTCCTGTGATGCCCTTTGGCCTCACCAATTCTCCAGCAACTTTCTGTACCTTAATGAACCAAGTGTTTCACGAATACCTCGACAAATTCGTCGTAGTGTATCTCGATGACATTGTGGTCTATAGTGCCTCACTGGAGGACCATCGACATCACCTCCAACTAGTCTTCAAAAAACTGAGGAAAAATCAGTAGTATGTAAAGAGAGAGAAGTGCTCTTTTGCCTAAGAGCGCATAAATTTCCTCAGCCACGTGATTGAGTGTGGTCAGATTGGTATAGAAAAGGGCAAGGTGGCAGCGATCAGAGACTGAAGGGTACCATCATCCGTGACCGAACTACAATCGTTCTTCGGACTAACCAACTACTATAAGTGGTTCGTAGAAGAATTCTCAAGAAGAACAGGGCCATTAACCGAACTGCTAAAGAAAGAGCCAATGAAGCTGGACTCCTGAATGTCAACCGCCTTTAAGGGCTTGAAGAAAGTGATGATTGAAGGGTCGGTCCTCAGAATTACCGACGTGACCAAGTCATTTGAAGTCGAGACTGATGCTTCTGACTTCACGTTGGGTGGTGTCCTCCTCCAAGACGGACACCCCATCGCATATGAAAGTAGGAAACTAAATGATGCCAAACGGAGGTATGCCGCCTCCGAGAAAGAGATGTTAGTAGTAGTTCACTGCTTGAGGGCCTGGAGACAGTATCTCTTGGGGGCCAAGTTCGTGGTCAAGACCGACAACAACTCCATTTGCCACTTCTTCAACCAACCGAAGTTGTCATCGAAACAGGCACAGTGGCAGGAGTGTCTAACGAAGTTCGACTTCCAAGTCGAATATAGATCGAGGAAAAGTAACCAAGCGGTCGATGCTCTTAGCCGAAAGAGCGAACATGCGGCCTTGTGCATGTTCGCCCGCCTACAAGCAAGTACGTTGAGTGCAACAGTACGAGAAACTGTCAAATCTCACTTGACAAACGACACAGCAGCACGGGCTATCATATAGTTGGCCAAAGAGGGGAAGACGCGGCAGTTTTGGGTGGAAGACGATCTACTATATACCAAGGGCAATCGCCTTTACATCCCTAGATCTGGGGAGTTACGAAGGTTACTAATGAGAGAGTGTCACGACACACCGTGGGCAGGACATAATGGTTGGCAGAGGACTTATGCCCTCCTGAAACAAGGTTACTACTGGCCAAGCCTTCGAGACGATGTCATGCAATTTACCAAGACCTGCCTTGTCTGCCAACAAGACAAGGTCGAAAGGGTAAAATTAGCGGGTCTGCTAGAACCCCTACCTGTACCCTCTATACCATGGGAGAGCATGTCTCTCGACTTCATCACCCATTTGCCCAAGTTGGGAGAGTTTGAATCGATCCTTATTATCATCGATCGATTCTCAAAATATGTCACTTTCATTTCAATGTCGAAGATGTGCACAGCCGTGATGACTGCCCAGCTGTTCTTCAAACACATCGTGAAATTATGAGGTGTCCCCGCGAGCATTGTTAGCAATCGGGATGGAAGATTCACTGGGTTATTTTGGACAGAATTGTTCCAAATATTGGGGTCAACACTGAATATCTCCTCTAGCTATCATCCCCAAACTGACGGCCAGACGAAACGCTTCAATAGTATGCTTGAGGAATATTTGCGTCACTTTATCGACGCTAGGCGGAAGAACTGGGTCCAGTTGTTAGATGTGGCTCAGTTCAGCTTCAATAGCCAGTAGAGTTCTGCGACCGGAAAAACGTCCTTTGAAGTGGTGTGTGGTAGACAGCCACTCATGCCACACTTGGTGGACCACCCTTATGCAGGCAAAAGTCCTCAGGCACATAACTTCCCTAAAGAATGGAGCAAAACCTCTAAGATAGCTCGCGCTTACCTGGAAAGAGCGTCAAGAAGGATGAAGAAGTGGGCTGATAAGAAGCAGAAGGCCCTCGAGTTTCAAGCTGGGGACAAGGTCTTGATCAAGCTACGACAGGAATAGTTTCATTTCCAAGGCCAGAGAGACCAACGACTAGTAAGGAAATATGAAGGTCCAGTGGAGGTAATTGAGAAGGTCGGAGAACCTCATATAAGGTTCAGTTACCCTCATGGATGAAGATTCATCCTGTCATCCATGTGAGTATCCTGAAGTCCTATCATCCCGATCCCAAGGATGAACAACGAAATATGCTAAGGCGCCCACCGGTCACGATGAAGAATTCCGCTGAGAAAGAAGTTGCACAAATCCTGAATAAACGTATGCGCCGTATTGGAAGACCCAGACGAGAACTAACAGAGTTCTTAGTGAAATGGAAGGATCTCCTCAACAAAGAGATCAGTTGAGAGCGGGTCGAAGATTTGAAGAATGCAACTCCAGCCATCGCAGATTTTGAACAAGGTCGGTTGACGGGGACGTCAACCAATTAAGTGGGGGAGAATGTCACGGTCATGCTTGTCCAGGGCCTGTTGCCCATTGCCGCATGCTCGATCCAACACCCTTCTAGCATACTTTTATATCATGTATTGTATTAGCTTAGTTAGCTTGCTTTCTTTACATTTTCATTGTAAGTGACCACTCGCCCTTTTGCATATGCAAGGGTGCCAGTTGGCTTTTTGTTCATAATGCACTATATGGGGATAAAACTAATCATCACTTCCCCATACCCTGAGTAGTACTCTATAAAGTTGTTGTTGCTTATTGCTTTCTAGCCTACTATAATCTTTCTTTCTTTATTCACACACACAAAAACTGCTTACGAAAATCTTTTCTCCAAACCTGTTTTCTAAAACCGTTTTCCCTAAAACGGGGGTGGAGGTTGCGAGAGGCACTCGGTGTGCCACCGGTAGTCCGTATTCGAGTTGGTTGACTTGTTCGTGAGCGGGAATAAGTACTGCACAATCGCTAAGAGAAGCTCCCGAAAGAGCGATTGTGACACATAGCTTGAATATACACCTTCAAGATTTTTTTTTCTCAATTTTTTCTTCTTTTCCTTTGGATTAAATTATTAAAATGTTCATATTTTTATTCTTGGAATGACCCACTTTCTTTTTAAAGTTTTCAATCACGTTACATTTTTGCATCAATTAAAATTTCAATCAAATAAGTTACTGGTGTGAAAAAAAAAATTACTTCAAACTAATAAAGACAGACAAAAAAAAAAAAAAAAGTAATAATCATATTCTCCCTAATTTCAAACCAGCACACCCAAGGGTAATTGGCTTTCCTTGTGACCTTAGCAAATTTTTTTTAAAGAGGTTAAAATTTTAAAGTTTTATATTTGAAGGTTAATTTTATTATATAGCACTTTTAGAGATAATAATTAACTTTATAACAACATTTTGAAAAAGTACCAATATAGCAAATCTATTAATGATATGTTTTATCATTAATAGACTTTAAAACAAAATTTAAATTTTATTATACCTACAAATTTTTTTGCATTATGTTATATTTATAAATACTTTTGACATGATTATGGTCCCTTAATTTAACTCGATAAGTTTTAAAATTGAAAATTTGTATCCCTCTCTACATTTTTTTCTCTGCCTCAATTTAAGGAGGGGGCAATCTCATAAGCTAAGGAAAATTAGATAAAAACATTTTAAAAAGTTTTTTCTCCTTCTCTAAATTTTGGAAATGAGAAAGATTTTATAATATATGAAAGGTTAAATTGAGAAACTTTACCCTTTCTAACCAAGCTAATTTTAGTGTGAGTTTTGATTCAAGCGATTAGGTGACATACTATTATAAATTTAAATTTTAACCTATTAATCTACGATAAATTGTTATAAAAGCATTCAAAAAGATAAAAATAAAAAAATAAAAAACCGACCAAACTCTGTCACATTCGTTGCATTTTCAATGAGAGGATATATTATTTTGACTTAGAGGGGTAATTACCAAATGTGAGAAGAATCATTGTTTTTCCTTTCTTTACGTATAATGAACAGAAAAATGATCGTGACATTTTTTATATTGAGTAAAAAAATGATCGTGACATTTGACTAACCAACTAAGTTTTTATTCATATAATAAGGTTAAAAAAAATTACAATTTTTTCATATAATAAGGTGGAAAAATGCATTACGAATAAGCAATCATGGGTTAGAAGCCAAATGGCCACTGCCGAATTTATAAATCTCACATGCGTGGCCCGTGCACGTGGCTAAGATGTGCACGTTTAATCGTGTGGTTGGGGAATTTTCTACTTATTTTATCTTTCAAAAATATTAAATATTAGTTTTGATGTGTGTGTTTTTTTTTTTTTTTTTTTTTTTTTTTTTTTTAATTACATACATAGTTCAATTATTGGGGAAGAAGATATTTATTATTTAATTTACATTCTGAAATTAAAATTTCTATGTTGTGCACGATTCAAAAATCAAAGTGTCGCGCAACGATGGGTGGATGATAGTATAATCTTACACTTAATTAGTTTTATATTAATATTGTCATGTGTGAAATTATATATGGTAATTAAATTATTAGTATAAAATTCAATTCTCTTAATAAGAATGCATGATGTATTAACTCGGTTAAAACTAAACTATAGAGTATGATTTATGGCGTTACGAATTATGTAGACATTAAAACTATTTTTTTAATTGGATGGTGTACTTTATGTTGCCGATATCTATTTTATGTGTGTTCTTCTCTTGTAGATCAAATAATAAAAAATATTTTTAAAAAGTGGACAACGTTACCTAAGTCCATATCAAATGAATGGGTATCAGTCATTATTTTTCAAGACAATCAGACGGTTTGAGAGAACTTACGTTCATTTTTTGGGCTAGCCTCGTTTAGTTTAGTGGTAATATTTCCTAACATTTATTCATTTAAAATTGATTATGAATGCATTATTATTTTCATAAGTGGTATTTTGATATCTCTAATCACTGTGTGTATGTATACTAGTGGGGTTGAGTTTATGGATCATTTATTCTTTGAGCGTCCCTATTTGGGGTGGACATGTATTGTGGGAGGATGCATCCATCCAATCACTCATTAGGGTATAGAGCTGAATTGGATATTTATCACTTTAGTGCAAGTAAGCAGTTGGAGCGTAAGGTTTAGAGAATCACTTGATGTACTATTATTTATCATATTTGGTTCAAGCGTAATATATGCGTATCCATGGAACTACCTTTTCGTCCTCCCTAGATTATTAGTCAAGTTGTTCGGTTTAAGGATTTTTCTTCGTTATTTTAAGTAGTTTGAGGCTTCTATCGAAATAACCCAAAAAGGATACTTCTCCTTGGGATCTTTTTCCTTGAGTTGCGTGTGTTTATTTTTTCTTACGTTCATCATTTGATTGGTTTTTTATGTTGTCTATTTTCTCTTTATTTTGGTTATGTTTTGTTTGTATCTTGACCTAAGCTACGAGATCATTTTCTCTTTTAAACTATTCAATACATTTTAAAAAAAAAAACAATGAACGTATTGCGATTTTTAACCAAATATTTTTAGTGAAAATAATACTTTTAATTCAAAACTATTTCAAACAAACTATAAAAACTAATTTATCATATTATTAAAAAAAATCATGGATATACATAAAAATCTTTCATAATTCAAGTGAAAGCCTTCTACATGTTCACTTTTTTAACATTATATTGTGTAAATCATGGTAGATTTTCGAACTTACAACTCACAATAAAGGAGAATTAGACACCCAAGTGGCCAAAGTATGTTTAGGTTGGCGATTCTTCTAAATCCACTAATAAACCATATATCACGTGTATGATGAAAATATATTAAGTTATTTTTTTAATTAAAAAAATCATGTAGTTTAAGTTTAAAAGATTTTTTTTTCCTATTATAAAGTACTATGAACTATTTAAATTTCTGAATGGAAAGGTAAAATATACACGTTATTATGTTCTTAGTACAGATGGTAGTTTAAAAGAAAAATAATTTTAAATAAAAAATTAAAAAATTATACTATAATTTGGTTGGTATAATTTTCAAAATTTGATGAATCGATGTTCTTTCTATATACATGCATCATAAATAGTTTTGACATTAATTTTTTTAACTTTTTAACGAATATAAATATAATCCAACTGACATAAAATATATATTCTTCCGCATTCGAATTTTCAAATTCCTTTAGAAAAACATATTGTTTTTTTTTTTATTATTTTGTAAATATTGCTCTATAATTGTTGATTAAAGAAAAAAAAGGGAAAGAAAGATGCTCTGATATGGATCTTTCATGTAACACGTAGTACAAACAACATTGGATTCTGTACCCATTTTTATGAAATGTTATAAATATATAAATTTTCATATTTTTATTTTTGTGAAAAAGCTTACACCAATAATGATTGAAATCAAATTGATTGATTGATTCCCCATTAACTTGGGAGGGCATCTTTGGATTTATTATATTATATTTGGTAAAATTTAACCTATGCAATAAACTATAATATTAAAATTAAATTATCCAATATTTCTATTATTAGCTATTTCATATTAAAAGTCCTATAAGATAATTTGCATTATTATTGGAATTATGTATATGTTAGCTAGCAACCCCATGTGATTTCTCTCGATTACTGAACTTACTTTAAAAAGGTTAAACTTTCACTTTTTTTCCGTATGTCTCAATTTCTTTAATGAAATTGTTTTTTTTTTAAATAGGAAAAATATTCCTAAAGTAAAAGTATTTTTCATGTTTGCCCTTTTGATAAAGGAAAAGTCATTCTAATTAATTAATGTTAGGTTATGAAGCAATGGTCATGTCAACAAAAGAGAACTTTTAACGGTTCCTATTCATTTAAAAGATGGCTTCTTTTAAACATTTATAAAAAGGTAGGAGACCACAAAAGCATATAGAAAAAGTGAAGAAAATACAATAATTTCTATGTAGTAAATTTATATCAAATGTTGTACTAGATCTAGATTTCCACTCAACTGTGAAAACTTAAATTGAAAGGTATCTTAGTGGCCATTAGCATGAAAGAGTCCGTAGATTTGTGTGCTAAATCTCGTCTGATAATTTTTAATCTCAAACTTTTTTTTTTTTTTTTTTTTTAAATTGGGTCTATAAACATCATTCACTTATTAAGAAGTGATAGAGACTCCAACTTAAAGTAAATTGATTCAGCGTTTGGGACATGTGTTAAAAGAATGGGGAATAAGGGTTATTTTAACCTCGTTTTGTTATAGTAGAATTATTTATAATTTAGTGGTTAAAATAACCAACTCTCCCTCTCTAATGTTTCCGATAACTCTACCACACACCGGTGACCATCTCTAATGACCAAAACTTCGACCGATAATTTCGATAATCACCTTCGACAACCAATTTATAGTGTTTAATAGTTTACTTTTAAAGTAATTTGACAACCAATTTACAATTCATAATATTTAATAATCTACTTTTAAATAATAGTGACTAACCATAGACATAGACCACACTTGGTCGAACCGCTATAAACTTAGTTGTTCTCAATCTTAATTTTTCGTACCATTGCTTGCCATATTATTGATATTTGATTATTAAGCAATAGTTTGGTTCTAATTGTTGTTTTTTCCTTCTGTCTGAAGTGATTAAACTCAGCAGGTATTTTTTCCCTTTCTTTTCCATTTTTCTTTCTTTTTTGCAATTTAGTTCTTAATTAAAATGAAATCAATGGAATCAAATAAATTCTCAAATTTGACAGTTAGTATGAACTAAAGCAAATAACAAATGAAAAAAATGTAGGAAACATTTTTTTTAGATTTTTATATAGTTCTGGAAGAAAATAAATTTTGATACAAACAAAAAAAAAGTTAATTGAAAAAAACAACCCATTTTAACAATTATACAATCAATTAAAAGTTTATGGATAAAAAATCTATAAATTTTCAAGTCTTGGGACTCAATTTTATTAATTCTACAAATTTGAGTGTTTTAAAATTTTTAAGCACACATTAAGAAATAAGTTTAGCTAATATATGTGGTCAACAAAATATAACATTTAAGATATCATTATTTGTATAATTAAAAAAAGTTAATACAAAAAAACTAAATCAAGATTAAAATAGCATGCACCCCGAACACAGACTATTATAACTATTAAGGGCATTTAGGGTGCTAGGCACTAAGTTGGTTATTATAATTAGTGGTTATTATAGTTTTTATATTAGAGTGCATATTCCTTTAGTTTGAGTTATAATAGTTTCTGATTTGGACGCTGACTATTTTAGTCTGGGTAGGAAATAATAAACATTTTAACGGAGAGAAATAGCATATCAATAGGACATAGTAAACAATAAACATTGTAACAAAGAGATATTTGAAATAGTAATATTGTAGTTAATTGTAAGTTATAATAGTTGGAAACACTAGGGATAGTTGCAAATATAACAATTGGGTTCAAAATATTAGCAGATATAACATAATGTAAAAAAAATTACAAATATGACAAAATATAGATAATCGATTCGTGATTGACCATATCGCTGGTAAGTCATTTTGGCCTTAATGCTCGTTTATTGTTGATTTTTTAAGAACTTTTTGTTACCAATTAACATTTTTATTATAACATTTGAAAATATATTTAAATATTATATTTAATTTTGCATGAAAATTATTGATGTTATTTAACTAATTTGAGTAGAAATTAATTTTGAGGGATTAAAGTTAAAATTTATTAACTTTAATGGTTTATAACTAAAATGGTAGTTTACCCGGGATAATTTAAATTTCCAAGTATAGAGTGAAAAGGTTTGCGTGATAAGAATGTGTTCATTTCACCCTTGTTGAAGTTGTACTTGACATTAATTATTTAGTTAAATATATATAAAACTTTAATAATCCATTAAGACATCACATTAAGAAAATTTATTCCATTGTAGCCTACTTTTCTTTCATGGGTATCTCACCTTTTATCTGTTCTGTTAGTATTATTCCATTCTTCCAACCATCGATGTACACATACAAAATTTAGCTTTTAAGCGACAAACAAAAAGAAAAACCATAGTGGTAGAATATGAATAATATGGTTTAATTATAAATTTAGTCATTCAACTTTTAAATATGTGTTTGTTTGGTCCTTCGATTTTTATTCGTGTCTAATAAATCTCTAAATGTTATGAAGTGTCTAATAAATCTTTAGATGCAGTTTGTTTTAAAGGTTGGAATTTTATGTGTTAATCACTTTAAACCCAACCCTTATTTGGAATAAGGATCTAGGAAGTCTGACTTCCTACACATTTTTTCTCATGAGGTTGAATAGTAAACATTATTCAAATTTATAGGTTACCTTTTTCTAATTTAATTTAGAAAGTTTGTCGGCCAACTTTCGGACACCATTTAAAAATGACCGTTGTTGGTTAACTCCAACCGCCACCTCCAATGATCGTCACTGGCCAACCTTTGGCCACCAACTTCGATGACCCTATCCATGAACATTTTTTTTCCTAAATCATTCCAAATAGGCCCTTAGTTTAATTACCATAATATTTTTAAAATTCACTTTCTCTTTTTTCTAATTATTTCTTCTTTTGGAGTTTTTTTTTTAATTATTATTATTAGATTATCTTTTTTAATTCTCTCTCTTCCCTTCTTTATTTAAAATTATTTTTTCCTTCATTGGAGGATATTTTCCTAGTTGAAAATCTATCGCCCATCCATTGAGATCTCATTTATATGTCGAATATACTAGTAATATAGTGGAAAATGTAAATATACATCGCATATATCATGGTTTATTTTTTGGCATATTTACAAATATAAAAATATAAATATACATTGAATATATTATTTGGTATATAAGACGATATATTATACAAATTGTATTGTTCATGCACTTATCAAATATATTGTTTTATTTATAGAAAATTTAAATATATAGTATTACATATATCAAATATACCTTATTTTCTCCTTCAAAGCTTCTCGTCGATTCTTGTTTTCATTTATGAGAACAACAATTTTCAGATTTTTAGAGATATTTTCCTTAGTTTTGAAAAGAAAAGTATTTCGGAAGGTTCAAAACTACAAGAAACTTCCCTTACATACATATTGAGAGCTAAAAAAGTAAATTAGGTCATACATTAAACTACAATTATATAATTAGGTATATTTAATGTATAGAAAGCCCTAATTTAATTTAATATTTTCAATTTTTTTAGAAATTGTTTAAATAACAAATATAACAAAATTAGGTCATACATCTATCAGATAATAGTAGTCTATTAGCATCTATCACTAATAGACAATGAAATTTTGTTATATATACAAATATTTTGATTTATTTTTTTATATTTGAAAACAACCCACCGTTGGTCAATTTAACTAGTCCGAATATTTATAATTATTCTCTAAACGTATAGGATTAAAATGATGGTAATAACTTAGCGTCAAATAAAAATTAAAACTCAAACTTTATGATTGTTTTTATTCATCAAATGTAATTTGATAATATATATATATATGATACCAGGCCGATAAACCCAGGCAACTACCCCCTATGTGCTGATTGCTAGTGCAACCAAGGCCCCAGCGCCCAACTTCGCTGGAGAGGCCTAGCCTGATCTGAGAAGTTCTAATTCGGTTCGTCTCGACTTCATTCAAGAACGCCGCCGCCCCTGGAATCAATAAGAAAACAAGTGCTAAGTTTTAGATCAGTGAATATATATATAATTCTTCAATAGTTGAATTTAAAGATTAAAATCCTAGTTTATTTCAATTTGAAGTTAGCATGTTACGGTGAAAAATCGATCATTTTTTAATTAGTTAAAGCGACAAAAGTCTATGAAGCTTTATCTAAAATCAAAATATAAAATTATTAAGACAATAAATTAAATAAAATTATAAATTTAGTCACATCTCTATTTCAATTTTTTTTAAAAAAAAACAATGAATATTCTTCTAAATTTTTTAGTTTATTTCAAACTTAATCATATTAAAATAATTAAGGTGATAAGTTTGAACTAATATAAAATATAACCACTGATCAAATATAATAAAATATTTCACAAACTCAAGATATATACCTTTGCACAACTTCCTAAGCTTGCACGGTAAACACATACTTCTTAAAGCTAGACTTTCAAAACCTACACACCAAACACATTTTTTTTTAAATTCAAGCTATTTAAACCTCTCAGACTTAACATTTTCAAGTTTAAGATTCCAAACATACACACCAAACACCCCTTAAACATTCAATTTTACATGTCAATAAAGTCTTAAATTTTCAATTATGTATCTAATAGGTCATTAATTTACCTATTCAATATTTTTTTAATTAATAAATAAATCCACAAGTCACAAATTTAAAAGTTTAGGATTTCATTAGACATAAAATTTAAATTTATATCGAATTGAATACTTATTTTGTAAAAAATTAAAAATGTAAATATGTTAGGAAAATTACATTGGACATAGCTAGATTTTTAATGTTTATATATTTATTAGATGCAAAATTGAATGTTGTAAATATAATAAACATTTCTGAAACTTTAAGAACCAAATAAATACAAACTTCAAATTTAATAGATTAACTTTGTAATTTAGAGTTTGTTTGATGGGCAATTTTGATTCTGTTTTATGTTTTTAAATTCACATAGAATATGTGCTTGTTAACCAATCTGGATTCTATTTTAAAAAATTATTTTTGAGTTATATGATCTAGTTAGTACAAATTCTAGTTTTTATGTTTTCATTGTGCCCAAAATTTAAATTTGAAATTTTAAAACACAAAATTATATTAAAATATTAAAATATAATGTTAATAAATATAGTATTTTATGTTATAAACTAATTTAATTTTGTTAAATTAAAATATATATGATATTATGTACTATAAATTATATCTAAACAAACTTTTTTCGCATAAGACATGTTTATAAATAAATTAATATTACTTTATATTCAAGTGAGGATAGCTAGAAATAGTTTTATGTTTTATAAATGTAATATTGATTATTAAACTGAGTTTGTTTTATGGTATCGACATATAATTTGTTGGTAGAGGTCGAAAGTTCAACCTTTCACTTATGTAAAAAGGAACTTTTATTACTCGAACTTCTACCAAACATATATGAAATGAGAAGTTTCGAAATGGTTGGCATTTTAGAAAGAGACGAGGATGGCACAAAAAGTAGTCCACTTTGCGTGGCTAGAAATAAGGCAGGTGGCAGCTCGTCGGCAGTAACTGTACTGCTCACTTTCATATACGAATAATAAAGCCCGTATTCTTGGACAATTACGCTACGACAAATCTCCCCATCTTTTCCTCATCCAACAATGATATCCACTTTTTTTACTCCTTTTTCCTCTCTCTCCTACCAATCATTATTATTTTTTATTTTTATTATTATTTTCTTCCGTCCCTTTCGTTCCCTTACACTCCTTTTTTTTCTCTCTCTCTCTTCCTTTAATAGTTTAAATCATTTATTAACACTTATTGAAATTACGTGTGTTGCGTATATTTTATAAGATTGAAAATGAAAGGTAGAAATATCACATATTAAAAATAAATTTAATTTATTTGAATTCTAAACTATTTTTTTAAAATAATTTTAATGTTAAAATACAATATATACCTATGACCAATCACTAAAAGGAACAAAAAGAGAAATAGAATGTCTTGCCGTGTAGTCTCATTTAGATTTAAGTTGTTTAGTTTTGCCAAAAAGAAAAAAATATATTAAGATACCATTTTGATTCCTATACTTTGAAGTTTGTTCAATTTTAGTCTGTATATTTTTAATAAATTTTAAATTAGTCCCTCAATGTTAAATAATATTGAAATTGGTTAAATAATAATGATAATTTTCATGCAAGAAAATACAATATGTGATTTTTTTTTCAAAATTTAATGAAAATGCTAATAAATAACAATTTTTTTTAAAAAAAATCAGAAATAAACTTAATTAAATTTAAGATTTATTGAAAGTAAATGAACTAAAATTGGACAAATTAAAAGTACAATCATTATACTTAAGAAATATGCAAATCATTGTAAAAAAATGGGAGGAAATAGACTTAATTTTTAAAAATAAAAAACTAGAAATGAAATGGTTACCAAACGGAACCTAAGTTATCATAATCAAACTTAATCTACCTATATCAATCAATAACTGAACAATTGATTTGATAAGGATAGCAAACACTCCACGTATCCTCTTAATGTTATAATATTATCCATTTAATGCATAAAGTTACCGTGTGTAATGACCCGACTTTTGAGTACTCAGACAAGGGCCGTTACGACATAATGCACATTTTCATTCAAAATTTTGACCGTCATAAATTCAGTGAAAACACGAATGACTATTTAAAATCGAAATATTAATTTGATAAATAAATCAAATAAGCAAGACATTTAATTGGGATCCCAAAAAAATTAAATAATAATAATAATAATAATATTTCAAAATAAAACAATAAAACATGTCATCTATCTACAATCTTGAGTAAAAAAACATCTAAATAAAATAAAAATAAATAAAACATGTGGAGAAACGTTTTCTAATGTCCCCATATGGCTCTATCACGGTCTCGTCTGTTCATCATCAGTCCATTCCTGTCATTAACTGAAAGAAAAATATAAGAGAGGAAATGATGAATATAACAATACTCAGTAAGTGGCCCACCACTGGGCCTTCTAGGTTACCTATTAGCTAGTTTATCTAGGCACCGGTGCACACTTATCATATCAGTTGTAGTGATTCCGAAGGAACATACATTAGTCACCATGTGTAACCCGAAGGTCCACCAATCAGTCATAGACATGAACCCAAAGGTACATAAATCAGTCATTGGCATGAACCCGAGGGAATATGAATCAGTCATAGACATAAACTCGAAGGAACATGAATCATCATAGATATGAACCTGAGGGAACATGAATCAATCATAGACATGAACCCAAAGTAACATGAATTAGTCGTAGTGTGTACACCTACCCAGATAAGAAAAACTAACAAGAACCCTATAACCTAACATGCATTAGTTTCATATAACTCCTGTGTTATATTTTATAGTCGTTTATCTTAGGGGTAATACGGTACAATCATCATCGACAAAATAGTTCAATCCGGTCAGTCAATGCCATTAAGTCATGTAGTTCAATCAATCATAAATTATCAGTCCAAACAGTCTAGAATAATTTGTCGAATCAATCTGAAAAGTCTCAAGAAACAATCCAAGTATTCTTAAGTAAACGATCCAAGTGGTAGGGACGACTAGTTCGAAGGCAAACCAGTAGAAAGACACTTACCTCAAGTTTTAGTCAATATGAGCTCAAATAACTTTAACTTTTATTTTCCCAAAAGGTCACGAACCAAGTTCTAAGTGATAAACAAAAAATTAGGATTTCCAAAATAAGGCAAAATTTCTCAATCACCCAATTTACTTCATCTATTAAAGCCAAATATTTACAGTTCCAATATCCAATTACTTACCCAAATTGTCTCGAAATTGATCTCAAATTTGGTGAACAACACCTCAAAATCCTTCGATTCTTAAATCAAGCCCTATACCAAAAATCAAAATTAATTCCATCATTTAGGACATAATTCCAATCAAAACTTAATCCGAATATCTCCAAACAACTTACCCAATACGTGGTTTAATCCCAAAACTACTTCGAAACTCAAAAACAACACAATCCAACAACTATATCACCAAAATCAACCTCTAACTTTAATGGATAGCAGCTTTAGACCTTTTAATCAAATCTCCAAAAATCACAATTAAAACAAAAATTAAGTTGACATTTAGTGAGTATCCAACAATTCTCAACAAAGACCCCAAATTTTTAAAAAAAAAAAGAAAAAGAAAAAAGAGACGTCTAACAATTTTAGTCTTTTCGAAAAGCACCTTGAGTGTCGGTAAAATTCAATTTCAATATCAAAACAATATGGGTGAGCCAAAGCTTAAACCGAAATTTGATGGGTATTCAAGATCTCCAAGAAAACCCATAAAACACCAAATAACTTACCCAAGATATCAATTCCGATGACAATGGCGCCAGCGGTGGCAGAAATCATAGACAGGCAGCGGGTGTTGCTATCGGACGACATAAATTGTTTAGGCTAGCTGTTGATAGTGAGCTGGGTCTTGCATGAGGAGGGTTTGCGAGAGTGAGAGAGAAGGGGAATTTCCAGTTTTACAGATTTTATTCAGTAGTAATTACGGACAAACCAAAGCTTCAAACAACGATCTAACCTTTCAAAATGAAATTCTATATGTCTCGAACAGACTGACCAAATTTGAACACGATCCAATGGTTCAAGCTTCGACAATAATTTTTTTTTTTTGTAGAAGTTGTCGCTGAAAAGCTGAATTGTTTTCTACCCGATTTTCTATCCTCTAATTTCGAAAAATCTCAATTCTTTCATTTTTTTTTTCAAATTTTAAAAGGATAAATAAAATATTTATCACAAAATCTCCAAAGAATCTATTAAATCAATAAATCAATTAACTTCTCAAATGTCCTTAATTTAGGTTTTAAAAACCAAAATTAAACCAATTTGATACAAATTAAATTCTTTAAAATATTTAAATCATTTTAAAACCACATAAAATTAGTTATCTCCTTGATTCTTTAACTGTATTCAAACCAGAGCCAACTTAATCCAATATTAAGGATTTTCCTTAATTGTATTTTCAAGATTAATTTGGTTATATTTATTTTATATTTCTTTTTTTTTCTTTAATTATTATTTTTTTTTCATATTTGTATGTTTAATTTAATTTTGACTTTTAAATTTTCCAAACTTTAGATTGATGTATTATTTTGATTTTCAATTTTCAAATTTTATTTTCTACGTTACTTTTTTATTCATTATTTCTTTTTTTTTTCTTAATTATTTTTTTCATATTTATACGTTTAATTTAGTTTTGAATTTTAAATTTTCCAATATTTAGAATATTTATGTATTACTTTTATTTTCAAGTTTTAATTTTTCAATAGTTATATTTAAATCTTTTTTAACTTTAAATTTCAATTTTTGCAATATGCATGTTTATATATTATTTTAAATTTAAAATTATTATTTTTAGTAAATTAAAAATAGGTTAGAATTTTACCTTATATAAATTTTGTTTACTAAGATATTCATTCATTTAGTTTATCTTTAATATTTTACAACCACGATATTTACATAATAATATAATTAAGCTGGATTTGACTCGAGATCATTCAAGACAAATGACTCGAGTTATAGATGACAGTATCGATCAAATTTGGACAACATATGAAAGATAGAATATAGCTTTGTTATTATATTTAGTTGTCATCGAGACTTACTTGTATTAGATGACATAAACTTTTGAAATTATCTTTTTCAATGTTTGATGTATGACATATCTTCTTTTTTTATATTATATTGTAACAAAAAAATTAATTAAAAAAAAAACAAGAAACAAGAAATAGCTACCAAACAAGTTTCTGTTTCTATTTTATTTTTTCAAGAAACGGGAAACATGAATAATTATCAAACATATTCCTATTTTTGTTCCAAAAAAAGAAGAAACAGGAAGCAAAAAATAGGAAATGAGAAACAGGAAACGGTAAATGAAAACGTTATCAAACAGTCCCCTAATAATGTAGTAATTAGTCTTGAGATTAAAAAAAAAGTGCTTTTATTTAAAATGAAAATAGGAATTCCATTTAATTGATTTAGGTTTTTTTTTTAAAAAAAATATTATTGAAAGTTTTAAAAAGTAATTTAAATTTGGTAAAAATAAAAGCTTTGTTTATGGTTGAGTAAATATACATGACAACTCAAATAGACTAAGTGTTAACCACTCAGACAAACTCTCTCAAATAAATGTCTACAAGAATATAACTTAACTAACATAAATTTGTATTATCAATTTTAAAAGTTTGATCTCCCATCCACTAATTTTATAGTATTAGTAGTTCCATTCAGGATCGATCCTCAACCCTCTCAAGTAAATTAATTATGTAAACATGAAAATAGCTCAACATAAGTCAAAGGTTTGATCCCACCCACGTGTTAAATAATAATAATAATAACAACAACAATAATTTCTTGCTCCATATTCGATCTACCATTGATTTCGACCCAATAACTAATGGAATTCTTTTTCCTCCTAGTTTCCAAGACAAGACATGACATTTATTTCATTAAAAGACACATTCTATCATGAAAGAATGACCATACTGATCTATATCACTCTCCTTTTTATTGTTTATTTTTTCTCTCATACCGCATCATTTTGTTTCTTTAATTTTGAAGAAGTTTCAAGTAGTATGCTATTTCTATTTATTACTTCCTACATCAGTATGTTTTTAAAGAAAATAATATGGAATATTCACTAATATTAAAAAAATATATTTATGAAGATAAATTTAACATGAACAAAAGTAGTATGATACTTTTCTAGGGTTAAAATTTATTCTCTTTTTATTTTTGTTTTTTTGTTTTTCAATATACTCTTTAACCAGTTGGATCTAATGGAAAAGACATTTTTTAAAATTTTTACTAAAAACAATTAATTAGTAAACTAGAAGTTTTGTGAAGAGAATATTTTCCTTGTTGGATTATGTGAAAATTTCGAGTACAAGAAAATTAATTTTTTTTATTTTCTATTTATTGTTTTTTATATTTTCTTTTCTCAATCATCCTATCATTCTTATTCATTCTCATATTTGATGGATGGGGATGTTAAAAATAGAATTGATTATATTTAGTTTCTTGTTACTAGTCTTTAGGGTTGCTATTCTTTGTGATATTCTTTGTGCTAGTCTTGTGCTATTTGTTTTGGGTAGTTAGTTTGTTATTTATGGTGTACTAAAAGCCTATATAAGACCTAATTGGAATGAAATTCATGTACTGGAGTTTTATATCACTTCCTCTCTTTTACTATTCTCTCCACTTTTTTCTATCAGTGCCATCAGAGCCCGGTTGTGGCATCTTTTTTCTTAGTCATCAAACCAACTCTCATTCTTTTATCTTCTACAATAGCTAGCAAGCATAAACAATGGCCTCAGACAACTATGTACAACCAGCAATTCCCCGTTTTGATGGTCATTATGATTATTGGAGCATTTTGATGGAGAATTTCTTACGGTTCAAAGAGTACTGGACCATTGTTGAAGCAGGAGTGAATGAACCAGCTGCTGGAGTTGTCTTGTCAGAAGTTGACCAAAAGAAGCTAGAGGAACGAAAATTGAAGGATCTCAAGGCAAAGAATATTTATTCCAAACCATTGATCGTGCCATCTTGGAGACCATTTTGCAAAAGGATACATGCAAGCAAATTTGGGACTCCTTGAAGAAAAAGTATCAAGGCACAAAGAGGGTGAAAAGACAGCAGATGCGTATCCATGGAGAGAAGATTGAAGATGTAGCTGTGGTTGAGAAGATTCTTCGATCGATGGATTCTAAATTTGCATATGTGGTTTGTTTAATTGAGGAATCAAAAGAATTGATACATTATCAATTGATGAATTACAAAGTTCTTTACTTGTGCATGAGCAGAGAATGACGTCAAATACATGTCCAACCGAAGAACAAGCTCTGCAAACTTCAACTCATGGTGAAAACTCTGCAGGGAGAGGATCAAATAGAGGACGTGGTCGAGGTCGTGGAAGGTGGCAAGGAAGAGGACGAGGTGGTGGATATGATCCACACAAACAAACATCCAACAACAACTCAAGACTTGATAAGTCCAACATTCACTGTTATCATTGCCATAAGTTTGGTCATTACAAGTCTGAATGCACAACCAACTTCAACCATGAAAAAGGAAAGCAATCCAATTTTATAGAGGAAAAGGAGCAAGAAACTCTATTAATGACGTGCCACTACAACGAGGAGCTTGGAACTAATATGTGGTATATAGACACTGGTTGCAGCAATCATATGTGTGGTAACAAGTCTCTCTTTTCTTATTTGGATGAAAGTTATCATTCTACTGTGACATTTGGTGATAATTCTAAAGTAAATGTTGTGGGTAAAGGAAATATTCAAATTAAGACCAATAAAGGCAATGTTGAAACCATATCAAATGTGTTTTAGAGATTTGAGAAGTAATTTACTGAGTGTTGGACAGCTACAAGAGAAGGATTATGTCACAACTATCAAAGAAGGCGCTTGTGAGATATATGACCAAGAAGAGGATTGATAGCTCGTGTTGAAATGGCCTCGAACAGGTTGTTCCCACTCAAACTAAAAGGTTTGGAGTTATGTTTCAAGACTAATATAGATCAAGACCCCACATGGCTTTGGCATTTGCGATATGCCCACTTGAATTTTAAAGGTTTATAAGACCTTTCTCAAAAGCAAATGGTGGTTGGCCTTCCCCAAATTTTTCCTCCCATAAAAGTATGTGAAGATTGTGTTGTTGGCAAACAACATTGTGAGAGCTTTCCAAAAGGCAAAACATGGAGAGCACATAATCCCTGGAGTTGATTCATTCTGACATATGTGGTCCATTAAACACAGTATCAAATGGGAAGAAAAAATATTTTATTTCTTTTATTGACGATTTTTCTAGAAAAACTTGGGTTTATGTCTTGTAGTAAAAGTTTAAAGCATTCTCAATTTTCAAGAGCTTTAAAGTGGTAGTTGAAAATGAAATTGGGAGAAAAATCAAAATCCTTCGAACGGATCGTGGAGAAGAATACATGTCACAAGAATTTATAAATTTTTGTACTCAGCATGGAATTCGGCACCAGTTGACAGCAGCTTAACCTCAACAAAATGGTGTTGTTGAAAGAAAAAACCGTACTATCCTCAACATAAAGTATGATTGCAAATGGGAGAGTTCCAAAGAAATTCTGGCCAGAAGTAATAAATTGGGGTGTTCATGTTTTGAATCGAAGTCTACTTTTTCGGTGAAAAATATGACTCCTCAAGAAGCTTGGGATGGGTGTAAACCATCAGTTGATCACTTTAAAGTGTTCGAGTGTATTGCATATGCACACATTTCTGACGAGAAGAGAAGGAAGCTACATGACAAAGGTAAAAAATGTGTCTTTCTTGGCATTAGTGAGCAATCAAAGGCTTACAAACTGTTCAATCTAATCACAGGTAAAATTGTAATTGGCTGAGATATTATGTTTGATGAACTAAACACTTGGAATTGAATAGAAGATACTCTAGAGCAACAAACAGTACCTTGAATTTTGAAGACAATGATGAATCTTTGACACCTCAACTTGAAAATCAAGTACGATAATCAGTTGAGCTTGAGGCTACTAAGTCTCAAACAGGATGTGCAAGTTCTTCAAGATCACAACGAGTTAGAAGGAGACCAATATGGATGGAAGATTATGAGGTTAGTGGTGATCTTTCTGATGAGGCACTTGTCCATTATGCTTTATTATCAAAATGTGATCAATTAATTTTTGAAGAAGTTGTCAAAGATATAAAATAGAAGCAAGCCATAGATGAAGAGATTAAGTTGATTCAGAAAAACAACACTTGGGAGCTATCAAACTTCCTAGAGGGCAAAAATCCATTGGTATTAAATGGGTTTACAAGACGAAGCTGAATAAAGTTGGCCAAGTAGACAAATACAAGGCTCGTCTTGTTGCAAAGGGGTATAAGCAACAAATTGACATTGACTACAATGAAGTTTTCACTCCGGTTGCAAGATATGATACGATTCGAATGATGTTAGTATTGGCAGCATAAAGCAATTGGAGAATTCTTCAAATAGACGTGAAACCAGCCTTTCTGCATGGCAACTTGAATGAAGAAATTTACATAGATCAACCCCCTGGATATGTTCAACAAAGTAATGCAAGAAAGGTATATCGCTTGAAGAAGGCTTTTTATGGATTAAAGCAAGCTCCTAGGGCTTGGTACAGGCGAATCGAGGCCTACTTTATTAAAGTTGGATTTAAAAAATGTCCATATGAACATACTCTCTTTATTAAATTCCAACATCTAAACAAGATTTTGATAGTATGTTTGTTTGTAGATGATTTGATTTACACAGGAAATGACTCGATTAAGTTTGAAGAATTCAAGCAGTCCATGATGGCAGAATTTGAAATGACAGATCTAGGGATGATGCATTATCTTCTTGGCATCGAGGTAATACAATCAGTAGCGGGACTTTTCATGAATCAGAAGAAATATGCACTGGAGATCTTGGACAGGCTTCAAAATGGAGAATTGCAACTCAGCCACAACTCTAGTTGAATCCAATTTGAAGCTCACAAAGGACCATGAAGAAAGAAGGTCAATAATATTCTCAATAAGCAAATGGTTGGAAGCTTGATGTACTTAACAACTACAAGACCTGATATTATGTATGTTGTAAGTTTAATTAGCAGGTTTATGGAATCTCCAACTGAGCTTCATCTCCTTGCTGCCAAGAATCTTACGTTACTTAAAAGGGACTCTTGGTCTTGGCATACTTTATCAAAAAGAAGAAAAACTAAACCTTGTTGGTTTTAGCGATAGTGATCATGCAGGAGATTTAAATGATAGAAAGAGTACTTCAGGGTATGTTTTCATGCTTGGTTCAGGAGCTATCACATGGTCTTCCAAGAAACAGCCAATTGTCACATTATCTACCACTGAAGCTAAACTTATAGCAGCAACATCATGTGCATGTCAAGCCATTTGGTTGAGGAACATTCTTGAGAATTTGCATTATAAGCAAGAAGAAACATCTATCATTCATTGTGATAACACATCAACAATCAAGCTCTCAAGGAATTCTGTCTTGCATAGACGAAGCAAACACATTGATGTAAGATACCATTACTTGAGGGATCTTACAAATGATGGAATTATCAATCTAAACTACTGTAAAGTGAAGATCAAGTGGCAGATATTTTAACCAAGCCTCTCAAATTAGCAACATTTGTGAAGCTTCGAAGCTTACTTGGGGTGGTTTCCTCTACTACTTTAAACTAAATACTAAATTGCATAGTTTAAGTTTAAGGGAGGTTATTAAAAATAGAATTGATTATATTTAGTTTCTTGTTGCTAGTCTTTAGGGTTGCTATTTTTTGTGCTAGTCTTGTGTTGTTTGTTTTGGGTGGTTAGTTTGTTATATATGGTGTACTTTGAGCCTATATAAGGCTTAATTGGAATGAAATTCATGTACTGGAGTTTTATATCACTTCCTCTCTTTTACTAGTTGTCTCCACTTTTTTCTATCAGGAGACACGTGCTACGATGGTAGAACGAAAGGTCGTGATCGAAAAATCCGTTTTCAGATTTGTGAAGACTTTTTGAGTTCATTTATTTTTCTTAGAATATAAATAATAATATTATTTTTGTTGTAAATATTATGAATTTTATTAGATTCCATTTAATTACATAGTCTTCCCAGTAACTTATTATTCCTCTTAATTAGTTATTAGACTCTTCATCTCTCTATTTTAAGCACTCTTTACTCTGTGCCTACCCCATTATAAACATTATAAATAAGAGGCGTTTAAACCTTTGGAAACACAATTCTCACATTTTGAGAATAAAAGAATTCTCTCCTTTACTCCCCTTTTTTTATGATGTTCTTATTTTTGTTGTGTTTATAATATTCTAGTTCCATAATACACTAGTAGCACGAAGCTTCACCTTTTTCTTATTTAGCTAGAGGCAGGAATTGTTTTCTACTTATTACTTGTGGCAATCGTCTTCTGTACGTTTCATAGATACAAGCATATATGTATAATATACCTAATATATACCTTGTGTATTAAACGCTGACAATATATAGCTTATATGTAACTTAGTATGACCAACGTGTTAGCTTTTATTTTACATATTATGATGAGTAGTTTTTATTTTACATATTATGATGAGTATCTATTATTTGTTTATGATGATACTATGCATGAATTAATTGTTTATTATGAATCTAATTTTAGATTTGAGCATGGTATATTGAATTCAAATGTCATCATTCATTTCCTTATCCTCGTGAATTGTTTGATAGATTTAAGTCATTTAATAAGTATATAATATTCAAATATATTAAATTAATATTGGATTTGATACTCTAATATATCATATACTAAATATTGCAAGATATTTTATATATACCATGTATTTTATTTTGCATTAATATGTTTGTATACTAAGTATCCACTAATTAAATTTGTTTATATTTAATATTGTTAAAATAAAAATTGACGGTAAGGAACTCTGTCTAAGGATATTTATGTCTTGATTGAGGTATTTAAGTTAACTGAAAGAGAACACCTACCTGAGAATTAATCTAGGAATTGAATTAGTCAAATTTTATTTTATTTTATTTATGGTCATACGATGGTTAGTTGAATTTCTTTTGAAAGTTATTTATTAATCATTTATATATTTCATATAGAGAAAATGTATATATTTTTGTGGTTATTTTATGGCCAAGTTTGAAAGATGCATTTTAATAATTACTCTTCCAATTTTGATTATAAACTCTTGAAGTTGTATAAATAAATATGCTCATGTTGATAAGAAGAACTCGAAGCTGCATTATTTTATATAAAAAATGGCTCAGTTTAATTATATGCACCGGTAGGTGCATGGTTCTAAATCAATAAATGATTGTAAATTAATGAGCATATAGCAAAGTAGGTGCATGGTTCTAAATTAATAAGTGATTGTAAATTAATGAACATATAACAAGGAAGATATATTATATTGTTCATGTTCTTGCACTAGCAATATCAAGAAAATTGTTTAATACTGATGAGCAATATCATGTATTGATAACATAATAAGTTGTTTATGAAAATCATAAATCTCGATTGAATAGTTCGATATATCATTTTCAGAAGTGAATGATATAAAACTTAATAATTGTGGTTGAGATTGAAGTCATGATTATAATAGAGAAAATGTATTTACTCATCTCATAGTGGTTATAAATAGCTCAATTTTTCAAGAAAACCAACCCATAATATAATGATTAAAAAGGAAAGCTCCACAAAATGGTCAGAGCTCTAAAAGTATTGAAAACCAATATTTTCGATGTGGCATGAAAGGGCATTGATCTTATCTATCATACACCTAAGCACTTTGTTGATCTCTACCATGCATCATTGAAGAAAGAGAAAAATGTAGAAGCAAAGTTCGCATATCAAGAAGATGATGTATTTGACCCATCAAACATGACATTTTCTTCGAGTCTCCTGAAAAGAAAATGAACACTATCGAAGAATTAAGAAATACCTCACATGAAAACATTAACAATTAGGATTGTTGATTTATGTCTTTTATTTTAGTTTGCATTTATTTTAATTATTGTTATTGTTGTTTTTACTCCTATCAAATTTCTTATCATTTTTTTTTTCTAATTTGTTGTAATTATTCTTTTATTGATGAAGAACCATGAACAAGGACTAATTGCATAAATAGAATTCAAGCCCAAAATAATAGAATATGTAGTACAAGGATAAAATAATTACATATATATATCAAAAAATGGTAAAAGACTAAAAACTCATGCCTAACCACCATTTTGTTCGCTTCTTCCTGATTTTCTCAAATTAAAAGCTATCACTGATAGAAGCTAACAGTGATAACCACTGATAGCTGCTATCAGCTGCTATCGCTGATAGCTTCTATCAATTGCTATCGATGATAGTTGCTATCAGTGGTAGCTTTCAATTTTAGCTTTCAATTTTAGAAAATTATTACAATCTTGAAATATTAGCTTTTAATTTGCCATTAATTATTAGTAGCTATTATTGATTCACTGTCATCAATTGGAATCAACGTTGAAATATTACTACTTAAGGCTATCAGTGGCTATCAATGATAGATTTATAAATAGTGATCAACTTTGAAAGAAGACCAACAACTTTGATTACCATAGTAGTTATCACTAATAATCTTTTATCATGGTTATCACTGATAGCAGCTATCAGTAGTTATCACTGATAGACTTTCATAAATTAGAATCAACCTTGAAACATTTAACAGGCTATCAATGATAGACTTCTATAACTAGTTATCACCTTTGAAAGAAACTCGACATATAGATATCACCTAAGTTTTATCACCGATATCACTAACATCACTCATATTGTGGTTATCGGTGATAGTTTCTTTCGTTGATAACATCACTAATAAAATGCTATCAATGATCTCACTAATATCATGCTATAATTGATAGTTCTCTATAACCAATAACGTGCTATCAGTGGTAGCTTCTATCACCGATAACGTGCTATTAGGTAGCTTCTATCATCGATAACATGCTATTAGTATTAGCTTCTATCACTAGTAACATGTTATTCGTAGTAGCTTCTATCAATCATAGTCACTGAACACTTTTTTGTCCATTTCTTGTTCTTTCCAAACATTTATAAGTCTCTTTTCTTTTTTATGATAGCTTTTACCACTGATAAACATGTTATTAGTGATAACTTCTAGGCATTCCACTTACATTTTAGTTCGAGATTCAACTTTATTATTAAATTCACTAAGTTGACTATCAATGATAGATTTCTATAAGTGGCTATTAACTACGAAAATATAATCAAAGATTAAGTTATCAATGATAGAAAATATTAGTGGCCATTACTGATAGACTTTCATTTGCTATTTATATTTATTATTTGTTATAATAATCAAACTTGATGATTGGCTTGTTGGTGTTAAGTCACTTATGAATTGAGTACTTTCAAGTCCTGTGTATGAAACTCAGCTAAAAATAAAAAAAGGAATAAGCAAAAATCGAAGAAAGAAAAGAAAAAAGAAAAGAAAATGAAAGGAAAAAAGAAAAAAAGAAAGAAAATAAAAAGTAAAGGAGCAAAAAATAAAGGAAGAAGGAAATGAAAGAAAATAAAAAATTCGCTCCCCTCTTTCTATGGAGGAGAGATAAAGAAAAAGAAAAGAGATATAGTGATTGTGCCGTAAGACCTTGTTTGTTTCTACTTGATGTTATTTTCCTCGGTTTTTTTTACATTACATAAGGTAGCTTGCTTACTTAGCGCTTGCGCTAAGGATCTAATCAGAGTCAAACTTGGATTAGAAAAAAAAAACGTTCCCTTATTAGCCGGAGTACACTTATACTCCTTGATCTTTAGTACGGATTAAGCCAAAAAACATTTTTTTTTTCCAGATCTACTAATGCTCCCAGGTTGATGCAATGTATTCCACCAATTGACTGAAAACTTGATTATTAGTATAAGGGAAGAAACAAAAATTGGATAAAGGAAAGAATAAAATTTTAAAAAAAAGGGAAGAAGTAAAAACTGAGAAAGAAATAAAATGAAAAAATGGAAGCAAGAAAGAAAAAATCAAAGAAGAGAAAGAAAATAAATAAATAAAAAAAACAAAAAAAATTGTACAACAAGATAAGACAAGGGAGGGCGAAATTAGAAATTAAAAAAAATTCAAAGATTGACTAGTCAACTCATCCATATTTGCAAATATTTTAAAGATATAATATATATATATATATATATTTTCTCTTATTCTACTATGTATTACAAATATCTCATGAACAATTCTCTCTGTTCTTTTTTGGCCCATTAAATGATGGATAATGAAGTTTTATGTTTGGGATAGTGCAATAATACACACTATACTAAAAAGCAGAAAATATTTCTCAAAATTGACAATGATGAAAGAAACAGTCAATACAATATCAAGTCATGCAAACTTGATTGAAGGCTTTGGAAAAGCAAATATAATTTTACATCGAGGAACAAAATTTACAATTGATAATGTTTTGTTCCCTAGTAAGTCAAAGAGAAATTTAGTAAGTTTTTAAGATATACGTTCTAATGGTTATCATATAGAGACTAGTAGTGTGAATAATGTAGAGTATTTCTATATTATATCAATTGTCTCACATGAAAAATGTATATTAGAAAAATTGTCTACTTTTTCTTTTGGATTATATTATACTCACAATAGTGGTATTGAAGCTTACGCAATCACGAACCTACAGTTCATTAATCCAAATATATTTTTTGTTTGGCATGATTAAGGTCATCCTGGGTCAATAATGATGAGAAAATTTATTGAAAATTCACATGGACATTTGTTGAAGAACCAAAGGATTCTTCAATCCAATAAATTACCATATACTGCTTGCTCTCAATGAAAAATAATTACTAGACCTTCACCAGCTAAAATTGGGTTTGGATTCCCTAAATTTTTAGAATGAATATATGATAATATTGAAGGAACCATTGAAGGTCTTTGAGCAAAAATGAGATCGGTCCCAAAAATCCAAATTTACAGAATTATAAATTTACAGCAAACAAACATACAGATTATGCATTTAAGAAATAAAAATACAACATGCTTGAGAAGATTAAAACAGAAAAAATAAATTTGGGTTTAGAAACCCTTACCTTTGAAGAACCGTTCTTCAAGAAAGAAAACCCTCGAACCGAAAGGATACCACCACAATGGAAACCTTTGCATTCTTTAGGTGAGAATCCAGGAGCTTGTGTGTACTCTAGCTATTTTAGAAGACGAATTTGAGAGAGTTGAGAAGAGGAGGAGAGGGTAAAAAAAACTCAGAACCTTTCCGTGTTCTGTTTATTCTCTCTAAAAACCAAAAAGGGAAGAAAAAAAACCGATTGAAAACCCCTCATTCTTACTAACGTAGTAGAGAGAAAAAGGTGGAGGGAGTTACAACTCCTTCCCTAAAATTATTTTTTAAAATATAAAATTAATAAATAAAAATATAACATATAACATATAACCTATAGTTTAATATTGTATCCAATACAATATAACCTATAGTTTAATTCTCTCAACCACGATATTTAATATAAATCCCATTTATATTAAATTTGATTATATGAATCCAATTCATATAATTAATATTTGAATCATATTCAAATATTTAATTTTTCTCAAGTAAACTTTATATTATAATGTATCAAATACATTATAGTAATTATATCATATATAATTAATAAAATAATTATATCACGATACATGATTAATTAATTAAACTCTTTAATTAAATTATTCACTATTCGTTAACTGTCGAACACTCCACTAAAGACCAACAACTACACTCTTTACACTACAGATATATTTATGTGTTCATTCGATATAATCAGTCAACGGTACAATAACCTTTCACAAATTGCTCGTAAGTACAGTTGGACCAAAATTACCATTTTACCCTTATAGTTACATCTAACTCCTTAAGTACCACCGATCTCTCTAATAAACAATAAATCATAGTCCAATTATCTTTCCGATTCTTTCCACGGATTAGAGCCCAACCGTTACACCACCGCTCCTTTTACGGGTTCAAGAGCAAACCCGATTCTTTCCACGGTTGGTTTAGGATCAAACCGTTACAAATGTTGGAATTTTTGAAGAACACAATACAACTCTCACTAGAGTGGATTTACAAGTTTAAGCACTCAACAAGTTTATCTTCACAATACAATAACACTCTCTCAAGAATAAGATGAAAAGAAAAAAATTGTGAACTTAGAGAGAGCAACAATGAAACTTTTGAGTTTTGGAGGATTATGAAATGTAAAATTTGTTGGTTTAAAATTTGAAGAGGAAGATGGTTTATATAGAGATGGAAAATTTTTTTGAAACCACAATTAATTTGGACCATTGGATTTTGGAAAAGAAAAATCAATGGTGGAGATTTTAAATTAAACTAGTCGTTAGATACAAATAAAATATAATATTAAATTTCTTTTCTTTTGAAATTCATTTTCTTTTTAAAATTAATAAAAAAAAAATACCATGTGTCAAAAACTAGCCATTAGACACAAACATAAAATAATATTAAATTCATTTTCCTTTTAATTTATTTTCTTTTTAAATTCATTCTTTTTAAAGTCAATCCAAAAATAAGAAACATACTATGTGTAAAAAAAACTAGCCGTTAGACACAAACATAAAATAATATTAAATTTATTTTCCTTTTAAATTTCTTTTTAATTTCAATTTTTTTTTTATTTTAAATCAATCCAAAAATCAAAAGTCCATCATATGTTAATCTCTTAAAGATCCACCATTCAACCAATATGCTGCCACATGTCTACATGCAAATGGTCTGGTTATGCCACGACATCCACCACGATATTTTCTCTATAGACTTGTTTCGGTCATATCGTCTTCGTTTTAGCTTCGATTTGAGTGATTCAAGAGGTATTGGAATCGTTGTTCCAAGCTCTACGCTATAGATATATTAAAACACTAAGATTTTCAGTAATTAAAAATTGAGTTTGTTATCATCAAAATATTGATTAATTAATTAATTTGAGATTAAGGGCCAAAAAACCAACAATTTTCCCCTTTTTGATGATGACAAACCATTCAAGAAAAATAGCTTGAAATACATGTAAACCATATGTAGCACATAATAAAATTCAACATATCACCATAAAGATCATGCTTGAAATTCACTAAAAAAAAATAAATTCTCCCTCTAATTAATACAATCAAAATCATAACAAATTTATAGCATATTTTTCTTAAACTTCTCCCCCTTTGGAATCATTAAAAAGAATAATTTAGAAAAATTTAGAACTACAAAAATGTTTTCCTTAAAACCATGAACATAAATTTAGCACAACTCCCCCTAAGAATATTAACACATGCTTTCCATATCTCCCCCATCAAAATGCCTTCTAAAAGATTTAACAAGTAAAATTATAAAATCAAGAGGCATCACAACGAATAATACCGAGCTCAAGTCTATTTTTGCAAAAGTTTTCTTCATTCAAAGGCTTGGTAAAAATATCTGCTAATTGATTATTAGAGCCTACAAATTTAAGAGTAATATTATCATTTTGCACATGCTCTCTAATAAAGTGATGTCTAATATCAATATGCTTAGTCCTAGAATGATGTATAGGATTTTTAGTCAAATTAATAGCACTAGTATTATCACAAAATATAGGCACATTATCAAACTTTAATCCAAAATCACAAAGGGTTTGTTTCATCTAAAGAATTTGAGCACAACAACTAGCAACTGCAATATATTCTGCTTCGGTAGTGGATAAGGCAACCGAATTTTGCTTTTTACTAAACCAAGAAACTAAGGAACTACCAAGAAATTGACAAGTCCCACTAGTACTCTTACGGTCAAGTAAACTACCCACAAAATCCGCATCGGAATATCCTACCAAATTAAATTCAACATTTCTAGGATACCATAAGCCTAAATCAATAGTACCAAGTAAATATTTACAAATTTTTTTACATGTAAATGTGATTCCTTAGGACAAGATTGAAATCTAGCGCAAAGACATACACTAAACATAATATCGGGTCTACTAGCGGTTAAATAAAGTAAAGATCCAATCATATCTCTATAAGTTTTTATATCCACACACTTATCTTTTTCATCCTTGTCAAGCTTAGTGGATGTGCTCATAGGAGTTTTTGCAATTTTACCTTCATTGAATTTGAACCTTTTGAGCAAATCCCTTGTGTATTTTTTTTTACTTATGAAAATACCATCATTGAGTTGTTTGATTTGGAGTCCAAGGAAGAAGCTAAGTTCTCCTATCATACTCATCTCAAATTCACTACGCATACACTTAGAAAATTCTTCACACAAAGATGGATTAGTAGAACCAAAAATAATATCATCCACATATATTTGTACTAAAAGCATATCATTTTCTTTAGTCTTAATAAAAAGAGTAGTATCAATTTTACCCATTTTAATCTATTCTCAAGCAAGAAATTACTAAGTCTATCATACAAAGCTCTTGGAGCTTGTTTTAAGCCATAAAGAGCCTTTTTCAACTTATAGACATGATTAGGAAAATCAAAACTTTCAAACCCTGGAGGTTGTTCTACATAAACTTCCTCCATGATATAACCATTTAAAAATGCACTTTTCACATCCATTTGATACAAAAAGAAATTCTTATAAGAAGCAAAAGCAAGCAACATTCTAATAGCTTCTAATCTAGCAACGGGTGCAAAAGTTTCTTCATAATCTATTCCTTCCTCTTGACAATAACCTTGAGCTACAAGTCTAGCTTTATTTCTAATGATATTTCCATTTTCATCCATTTTATTTCTAAAGACCCATTTAGTTCCAATTATAGAAGCATGAGAGGGCCTAGAGACTAACTCCCAAACTTTATTCCTTTCAAATTGATTTAATTCTTCTTACATAGCTAAAATCCAAAATTCATCATTTTCGGCATCTTTAAAACTTTTTGGTTCAATTTGAGAAACAAAAGCAAGATTATTAAACATATTAAGAGAGGAACGAGTTTTCACACCTTATTCGGGATCACCAAGAATTAATTCTTTGGGATGGGAAGGAGCATACCTCCACTCTTTAGGCATGGATGAAGAACCAACTTCGTTCTTTTCGATTAAGCTCACCTCTTGCTTACTTGAAACAATTTCCTTGCCTTTGTCACTAACAAGTAAATCTCCAAAATTTCCTTCTAAAACATCTCTATAAATAGGCTCATTAGAAATAACATTGCAAGATTCATCAAATACTACATGCATAGATTCCTCAATTACTAAAGGTCTTTTATTGAAAACTCGATAAGCTTTACTAGTAGAGGAATAGCCAAGGAAAATTCCAACATCCGTCTTAGAATCAAAATTTTCAAGTTTTTCTTTGTTATTCAAAATAAAACATTTGCAACCAAAAACTTTGAAATACCCAATATTTGGAATTTTGTTGTGCCAAAGTTCATAAGGAGTTTTATCCAAAGAAGGTCTAATTAAAACTCTATTTAAAACATAACAAGCGGTGTTAACGGCTTCCGCCCAAAAGTATGTAGGTAAACCATACTCATGCAACATTAATCTAGCAAATTCTTGCAAAGTACGATTTTTCCTTTCAACTACACCGTTTTGTTGAGGAGTTCTTGGAGCGGAGAAATTATGAGAAAAACCATTTTCTTCACAAAAAGTTTCAAAAGCATTGCTATCAAATTCTCCTCCATGATCACTCCTAATTTTAGAAATCAAAAAACCTTTTTCATTTTGAACTCTTTTTGTAAAACTAGAAAAGCTTTTCAAAGCATCATCCTTATGTTTTAGCATCAAAACCCAAGTAAATCTTGAAAAATCATCAACTATCACAAAAGCATAATAGTTCCCTCCAAAACTAGCAATTCTAGAAGGACCAAATAAGTCCATGTGTAATAGTTGAAGGGGTCTAGTTGTAGAGATTACATTTTTAGATTTGAAAGAGGACTTAGTTTGCTTACTCATTTGACAAGCATCACAAACTTTGTCTTTTTCAAATTTAAATTTGGGAAGACCTCTAACCAAAGAATTCTTGGAAATATTTGAAATTAAGTGCATGCTAGCATGTCCTAGTCTTCTATGCCATAACCAAGAATCATTATGCAAAGCTGATAAACATTTATCATTAATAGGACAATCATTCAAATCAATAGTATAAACATTTTCATTTCTATTTCCAACAAATATAACTTTTCTATCACTAGCATTTTCAATGATGCAATTCTTTTTATCAAACATAACTCTAAAGCCTTTATCACACAATTGACTAATACTAAGTAAATCATGCTTCAAACCATCAACCAAAAGTACATTTTCAATTAAAATAGAAGATTCATTACCTATACTACTTTACCAATTATTTTACCTTTCTTGTTGTCACCAAAGGTTACAAGACCTCCATTCTTTTTGGAGAGAGAGACAAACTTAGATGGGTCTCCTATCATGTGCCTCAAGCAACCACTATCCAAGTACCACTTGTTTTTCTTAGAGGCTTTCAAACAAACCTACAAACACAAATGTTCAAGTTTGATTCTTTGATACCCATACTTGTTTGAATCCTAGATGGTTAGCATTGACAAACTTGGGAATCCATTTTATTTTTGCATAGATATTTAAGGTATTGGATTTAGATAAGTGACAAGAATAAGTTGTATGTCCAAACTTGCCACATGAGAAACAAACAACATTATGCAAAGATTTATATCTTACAACAAATTTATGCACTCTACTTTTCTTGGAGAAATTATTCCTTGGAGCATTGTGAAACTTTTCCCTTTGAGAAAAATTTCTTCTTGGAGAAGTAGTATGAGCATATTTCAATTAAAACACTTAGGTCTAATATGGTCTTCAACACCACAATAATGACATAAAGGCACAAAGTTAGATTTAACATGCTTAGATACAACCTTAGGCATATTAAGCATAGGCATATTATGAGATGCTTTAACAAAGATAGTTTTAGAACTTGAAGGAGTAGAACATTAATCAATATAGCCTAAACCTCTTTTATCACCAAAAGGCTTGCCTACTTCAATTATCTTGTCTAATCTTTGAGCACCTATTGTCAACTTTTTAATAGATTCTTTAGCCTTATCAAGTTCTTGCAAAGCACTAAATTCCTTTTCTTTGAGTAATTTAATCAAATTATTTTTTTCACAACTATCATGCTCAAGAAATTTAACTTTGTCAAGCAAGACATTTTTCTCATCACAATCAAAAGCATGTTTGTCACAAGAGATATTCATTTCATCAATATGCATAGCATCATGTTCATTCTCTTTTAAGCAAGCAATTTCTTCAAGTAAAGACTTATTTTTACTAGATAAAATATTGTATTTCTTTTTAAGCACAACATACTTAGAACTAAGTTTTTCTAAATCATTTTGCATATTTTCAAAAGCTTCGAACAATTCATTATAAGAAAGAGGTTCTAGAGTTACCTCATCATTTTGTTCATCATCTTTGTCACTATGAGCCATGAAGCAAAAATTGGCCACTTCTTCATTATCACTCCCACTTTCGCTTTCATCTCTATCATCCCAAGTAGCTTTCATGTATTTCTTCTTGGATTTCTTGGATGATTTGAGAAAAGGACAATCGGTTCTAATATGACCCAGCTTCTTACATTCATAGCATATTATCTCATCCTTTTTGCTCTTTTCACTTTTTGACTCTTTTTGGTTGGAGAGATGCTTCTTGAATTGCTTCTTTCTCTTGATAAAGTTCTTATACTTACGTGAAAGATAGGCAACATCATCTTCATCAAGGTCATCTTCATCTTGGGAGTCAACTTCTAAAGAGATGGTCTTTAAAGGTATACTCTTTTCTTTCTTTTTCTTCTCATCCTCCATGTTTTTCTTGATCTTTATCTCATACGTCAACAACGAGCCCATGAGTTCATCAATGGAGAGAGATTTAAGATCCTTTGCCTCTTGAATGGCAGTGACTTTAGGCTCCCATTGTTTAGGCAAAGACCACAATAGCTTCTTTATCTTCTCAAGATTTGAGTACTTTTTCCCAAGTTCTTCTAAAGCATTGACAATGTTAGTAAATCTAATAAACATATCGGAAATAGCTTCATTTTCATCAATTTTAAACATTTCATATTGATGAACCAACATGTCAATCTTTGTTTCTTTTACTTGACTAGTTCCTTCATGAGTAATTTCTAATTTATCCCATATTACTTTAGCAGTTTTGCAAATAGACACTCTATCATACTCAACTTCATTCAAAGCACAAAATAAGCAATTAATAGCTTTGGCATTTAAAGAGCATGCTTCCTTTTCATTTATTGACCATTCTTCCTTAGGTTTTATAGTGCTAACATCATCAACATCTTTTGTTGGAATTTTAAAACATTCCTCAACAATATCCCATAAATCATAATCAATAGAAAGCAAGAAAAATCTCATTCTATTTTTCCAATAACTATAATTAGTACCATTAAAGAAATGAGACTTTGTAATATCTTGACTATCAGTAAAAAGGATAAAACCTAAAGTTGTCATAGCTAAAAACCAATTAAGTTTATCAAGAAATAAATATTTCAAGAAGAGCAACCCGCTCTGATACCAATTGTTAAATCGATATGGTAACCCTAGAGGGGGTGAATAGGGTTTAATTAAACTTTTTTTTCTAAATTAACCCAATTAAACTAATTAATACACTTTTTATAAATAATAAGAAAATTTTAAATTATGCAACAAATAAGATGACAAAAAATGTAATAATTTAATTCTATCAAATTTTAGCAAATAAATAAGAACAAACTAAAACATATAATAAATTGCTTAAATTAATTGCAAAAATAAAAAGGAAAGAGTTAGAGAAGAAAACTTTTATAGTGGTTCAACTACTCCATTCCCCAAGCGGCTCTTGGGAATTTGAATAAAATCTTTCAGACTCTTTCCACAGATTAGAGCCCAACTGTTACACCACCGCCCCTTTTACGGGTTCAAGAGCAAACCCGATCTTTTCCACGGTTTAGGATCAAACCGTTACAAATGTTGGAATTTTTGAAGAACACAATACAACTCTCACTAAAGTGGATTTACAAGTTTAAGCACTCAATAAGTTTATCCTCACAATACAATAACACTCTCTCAAGAATAAGATGAAAAAAAAATTGGGAACTTAGAGAGAGCAACAATGAAACTTTTGAGTTTTGGAGGATTATGAAATGTAAAATTTGTTGGTTTAAAATTTGGAGAGGAAGATGATTTATATAGAGATGGAAAAATTTTTAAAAACCACAATTAATTTAGACCATTGGATTTTGGAAAAGAAAAATCAATGATGGAGATTTTAAACTAAACTAGTCGTTAGATACAAACAAAATATAATATTAAATTCCTTTTCTTTTGAAATTCCTTTTCTTTTTAAAATTAATCCAAAAAATAAAAAAACACACCATGTGTCAAAAACTAGCCATTAGACATAAATATAAAATAACTTTAAATTCATTTTCATTTTAATTCATTTTCTTCATCCTTTTTAAAGTCAATCCAAAAATAAAAAAACATACCATGTGTAAAAAACTAGCTGCTAGACACAAACATAAAATGATATTAAATTTATTTTCCTTTTAAATTTCTTTTAAATTTTAATTTTTTATTTTAAATCAATCCAAAAATCAAAAGTTCATCATATGTTAATCTTTTAAAGATCTACCATTCAACCAATATGCTGCCACATGTCTACATGCAAATGGTCTGGTTATACCACGTCATCCACTACGGTATTTTCTCTATAAATTTATTTCGGTCATATCGTCTTCGTTTTAGCTCCGATTTTAGTGATTCAAGAGTTGTTGAAATCGTTGTTCCGAGCTCTACGCTATGGACATATTAAAATACTAAGATTTTCAGTAATTAAAAATTGAGTTTGTTATCATCAAAATATTGATTAATTAATTAATTAAAATTAATTAATTTGAGATTAAGGGCCAAAAAGCCAACATTGTTGAGTCGGTGATTTGGTCACTCTCACCCATGCAAATCAAAAGACTGCCTTCATAACTCACTCAATTCCTGTCATGTTACCTATGGTCATCTCGGTGAAATGTAAGTCTCTAATATGAAGAGTGTTATATAATAAGATTAAACATTTCGTGGTCCGGTCTTATACAAACTTCTTTGTATAGAATACCCTTGCTCATATGTCCCCACATGAATGATCAAGATCAGATCATTTGTAGCACTTAACAACAATTGTAACATCTACAAAATGGGTCGTACTCGTAGTGTCACTAGGATAAGGTATCCAGCCTTATCCATCTACTACAGACCATTTAGGTTATCACTTAAACATGATCCACCCTATGTCTCTACATACATGTTTAAACTACAAGATAACCTTGGATGTTAATTTATTGGTTTGTGGGTTTAATGAAACTAAATGTCAAATAAAACATCACATATTTTATTAAATAAATAAGATGTTTGTACAATATAATTACAAACTATAGGACCATACGAGATTTAGGGCATCAACCCCAATAAATATTTGTAGGTATATTAATCCACACGATAGACCGTTTAGATATTTTATTGTTCTAATTGACGCATCCAATAAATGATCATATGTATGTTTATTATCAAGTCGAAATCTTGCATTTACAAGACTATTGGCTCAAGCAATTAAGTTAAGAGTACAATTTTTTTTATTATAGAATTAAGAAAATTTGTCTTGATAATGCTAGTGCATTTACGTCCCAAGCATTCAATGTTTATTGTATATCAATTGGATAAGTGTTGAATATCATGTAGCTCATGTTCATACACAAATGGTTTAGCATAATCATTTATAAAACGTTTACAATTAATTGCTAGATTAATGCTTGTGAGAGCAAAGCTTCCAATATCTGTATGGGGTCATCCAATTTTCATGCAGCGTCACTACAAATTAAGGCAGCAACTTATCATAAGTATTCTCGAATACAATTAGTATATGGGCCAGGAGGCTAGTTTCCTATCTGCGAATTTTTTTATATGTAGTATATATTCCAATTACTCCACCACAACATACTGAGATGAGTCCTTAAAGGAGGTTAGGAATATATGTTGGGTTTGATTCCACATCGATCATTAGATATCTTGAACCCGTAACAGATGATGTATTTACTACACGTTTGCTGATTGTCATTTTAATGAGACAACTTTTTCAACATTAGAGGGAGGAATTCATAAGATGGAAAAAGAAATTACATGGAACGCGTCTTCACTGTCTCATTTAGATATCTGTACAAATCAATATGAATTGGAAGTTTAAAAGATAATTAATATCCAAAATATAGCAAATCAAATACCAGATGCATTTACAAATGCTAAGAAAGTGACAAAGTTACATACACTAGTTGCAAATGTACCCTCTAAATTTGATATCCTAATGCAACAAGTTGTCATAACTAATGAGTCGACAACATGCCTAAAGCGGAGTAGACCAATGGATTCCAAAGATAAAAATCCTCGAAAAAGAAAACTAGTCAATAACTCGATTGAGAATGTAGATATTCCAGAAGAAATCCAAAATTTGACTCCTCACAAGGATATTGATGAAGATAAACAATTAAGGATAATAATAATATATCGATAAAATATGTCTAACGGGAAAAAGATGGGACCCTTGATGACATTTTTGCTTATAATGTTGCTTATGATTTTATTTCTGAAATTGATTATTATGAGCCAAAATTTATCAAAGAATGTTGAGATCGAAAAGATTGAACGAAATGTAAAGAAGCAATTGAGGCAAAATTGAGCTCACTTTAAAAACGAGAGATTTTTGGATCAGTAGTCCAGACACCTAAAGATGTCAAGTCTGTGGGATAAAAATTGTTATTTTTAAAAATAAGAAATGAAAAGGATGAAGTTAGAAGATATAAAGTAAGACTTGTTGCATAAGGTTTCTCCCAAAGACCTAGTATTGATTGTAAGGAGATATATTCTCCTGTGGTGGATGTAATAACATTGAGATATCTAATTAGCTTGGTTGTGTATGAAAAGCTTGACATGCATCTTATGGATGTAGTCACAACATATTTATATGGATCTTTAGATAATGATATTTATATGAAAATCCTAAAGGATTAAAGATACTAGAATCATATAATTTAAATGCTAGAGAATTATATTATATCAAACTACAGAGATCCTTATATAGATTAAAATAATCTGAACGAATGTGGTATAATCGTCTAGGTGAATACTTGTTGAAAGAAGGGTATAAAAATAACTCGTTTATCCATGTACTTTTATAAAGAAATTACAATCAGGATTTGCTTTTATCGCTGCATATGTTGATGACTTAAATATATTTAAAACTCATGAAGAGCTCTCAAAGGCAATAGAATATCTAAAAAAGAATTTGAGCTGAAAGATCTCGAAAGAACAAAATTTTTTCTTGGTCTGCAAATTGAACATTTAACAGATGAGACATTTATTCATCAATCAACTTATATAGAAAAGATTTTGAAAAAGTTTTACATGAACAAAGCACACCCATTGAATATTCCAATGGTAGTTCGATTATTGGATGTGAAAAAAGACATATTTCAACCTCGAGAAGAGAATGAAAAACTACTTGGTCCTGAAATACCATATCTTAGTGCGATAGATGCACTCATGCATCTCGCTAATAACACACGACCTGATATAACATTTTCGGTGAATTTACTAGATATAGTTCTTCTCCAACAAAAAGATATTGTAATGGAGTTAAACATGTACTTCGTTATCTTCGATGGACGACTGATATGGTTTTACTTTATTCAAACAAATCAAATTTTGATTTAGTTAACTATGCAGATGTAGATTATTTATCTAATCCACATAAGACTAGATCATAAATAGATTATATGTCTACATGTGGAGAAACTACTGTATCATAGCGATCTGTAAAGCAAACCATTGTAGCTACCTTTTCAAATAATGTCAAGGTTCTTACAATTGATGAGGCTAGCTGAGAATTTGTATGGTTGAGATCAATGATAACACATTTGTGAAACATGCGATTTGTATTCCGATAAAAAATTTTCAACATTATATATGAAGACAACACAACATACATAACTCAAATCAAAAGAAGATATATTAAAGGAGATAATACAAAGCATATCTCATCAAAGTTCTTCTACACTCATGACCTTGAAGAAAATGGAGAGATTACTGTTCAAAAAATTTCTTCCAAAGATAACTTGGCAGACTTATTCACGCAAGCATTACTCGTTGCAACATTCGAGAAGCTAGTGCACAACAATGGAATGCGACGACTCAAAGATCTTAAGTGATGACTTTATGAGAGGGAGAAAAACACTGCACTCTTTTTCTCTTGACTAGATTTTTTTCCCCGATGGGTTTTCCTAACAAGGTTTTTAATGAGAAAGTTGTTAATGTATATATGCTATGTACTTTTTTTCTTTACTAGGATTTTTTCTATTGGGTTTTCCCTAGTAAGGTTTTAACGATGTATGTAACTTATATACAATGAAAATCTAAGAGGGGGGATTATGACTTTTATTAGATTTCCATTTAGTTACATAGTTTTCCCACTAACTTGTTCTTCCTCTTAATTGGCAATTAGACTCTTCATCTCTCTATTTTAAGCACTCTTTAATTGGTGCCTACTCCATTGTAAATACTATAACTAAGAGGTGTGTAAACCTTTAGAAATACATCTCTCACATTTTGAGAATGAAAAAGCTCTCTCCTTTACTCCCCTTTTTTTTTGTGTTGTTCTTGTTCTTGTTGTTTTTATAATATTTTAGTTTCATAATTATTTTATTGTTATTGATTAGCAAAACGGATAATAAATATTTATACTATATTAAAAGGGGTTATGAAGGGAGAATTTTCTCCTTCTCGTTTTGCCCTTACATATTTTAATAATTTCCTTCTTACCCTTAATAAGGTGGCTCTTCACAGAGTAGTTATCGTCTCATGTGTCTCTTGATATTGAATGGACATTACTATTTGGGTTTGATAACATTGAGACATAACTCTTCCATTATAAGTATAGGTGTGTGATGATACCTATAAAAATAAAGAAATTGATGCCAAAGGTATTCGTTATCATAGAAAAATTTAAAATTCCATAAAGCATTGAGAAGCAAAATCTTTTTAAAATAATAATAATAATAATTGAGACTACATGTAACATCCCGAGTTCTAAATAAATTGAGGTTACTTATCTTAAATTGTTAGTTTTTTTAATTTTAATATAGTAATTCTTAATTTTAAATTCTATCTTCTTCCTTTTTCAATAATGTGCATTTTCTTTCCCTCCGTGATTTCTTAGATTATATGATTTATTCTACTTAATTTTTATCTTTAATTTATTTGTATCTAATTGCTATGGCTTATAGTCTTTTAATTATTTTTTTATCTGTAATCCATTTAGATATGGTGACCCACCCTAATAAAGTTCACCTAATTCATAGATATCTTTAACTAGATTTATTTTATTTAATTTTATAGAGGTAGTTAGCCTGTAGAAGATAGAAAAAGTTGGTCGAGATGAGGAACAATGGAGAAAAATGGAAAAGAGGAGATATAGAGAGAGAAATCGAGAAAATTAGGGAGATATAAATATGAAATTAGAATTATGAGGATTTTGGAAAAAAAAATATATTTAATGTTTTACTTTAAAAATTATAAATGAAGTATCTATTTTACCTTCTTTTAAAAAACATGTATTTTATATTTTAAATATAAAACAATATCAAATTTGATGTAAAAAAAATATGATACGACAAGATTTATTTTTTCTTTTCAAAAACTTAATTTCTTGGGTGTGTGTTTGAAAACAGAAAAATAATAATAATAACTAGCCTAATAATCATCTTTTTTTTATTAGTACGTCCAATAATCATTTTTTTTTAAATTTAGTCCGATAATCATTATTATAAATTGAATAACTATATCATAACATGTTGAAGGATTGACACTATTTGGTTATAAAAGTTACATTTTTTTTTTCATGAACAAACTATGATACAATTTTAAAATTAGGATTTCATTAATAGTAACAAAAAATACACGAAAATAATTTCAAAATAATTATATCTTTCCAACTAAATAATTATAAAAATATATTTGTTTTGTCAAATTTGTGGTTAATAAAAATTTTTATTAAGATAAATTGACATGATTCACCATGGAAAAAAAAAATTGAATTTCAACGTTGACTATAAAATTTATAAGTGCACGTAATTCTTTATTAGTAATCTAAAAATGAGCTGTTTAATTTAACAACCAGTTTCCATATAAAATTTTTACGTTTTTAATTTACATTTAAGATAAAAATAAAAATAAAAAATAAAACATATTGTATGCCAAACATATATTTTTTCGATTAAAAATTATTTTAAAAATAGTTAGCAAACAAAGTTTTGCTTTTTTTTTATTATTATTTTATTAAAAAGAGGAAACAAATTAACACTAGATAAGAAATGGTTACCAAGAATGAGCTGAATTTTCATCTTTGTGTCTATATATTCATATATTTTTATTTTTGCTTTTAATAGATCTTTCGTATTTTTGTTTTTTAATTAATGAATTTCTTGGCTGTAAAATCAAATTTTATCTAGAATGACAATAAATTTTGTGTTTAATAAACGTTCATGAAAATTTTAAAATGCACAAATATATCAATGACTAATTTGACGTAAATTGAAAGCTAATAAATTATTTAGGCACAAAATCAAATTGTGAAAAGACATAATAGACACTTTTCAAAGTTTAGTGGTTAGCATATACAAAAGTTGAACATTTAAATAAAGACGTATTGGACACTTTTTAAAATGTAAAACCTATTTGACACAAACTCAAAACTTCACCGAATGAATTTGTAATTTAACAAAAAAAAAAAAAAATCAAACCACCTACACTTTTTATTTGATCTTATATCTTATTCGGTTAAAGTATCCTCATCTTAACATTCACATGAGTTAAATGTGTTATAAAAATCTATTATTTAAAGCGATGCATGATTTGATTTTGATGGTTTACCTTGTCGGTATTTTTTTTTTCAAATTCAATTTTTGTATATTTCATTGTGAATTTTCAATAATTATTTTCATAGGGCATGACATAAAAAGAGTAATTTTATGAAGGTTAGTTGAACTTCAAAGCAAAGAAAAGGCATGGGACAATGGTGGGGCTAAGCAACTCAGCCTATGGAGATAGAACGGCGACGTTTCTGGATTTTGCGGGTTGTCGAATGTCTTTGTAGAATTTTCCTTTTTTTTTTACCGTTGGAGGGTTAACTTGTTCAGGTATGATGGGGCCCATGCTCGGATGAATGGAGGACCAACGATTATAATTGATTATTCAACGTTGGTTAAATTATAAAAAATATCCTCGAACTTTGTCATTTGTGATAGTACTCCTATGTTTTCAAAAATAGTAATAACATTCCTAGAACTTTTACAAGAATTTCAAAAGCATCTCTAGAATATAAATTCTTTATAATTTTAGAAGACAGCATCTCTAGAATATAAATTCTTTATAATTTTAGAAGACAATTACAATATGAAGTGGTGTGACAATAACGTATAAAGAAAATTTAGATCATAACATGATCATCTTAGATCATTGCCACAACGTTTTAAGTCTTAATTTTCTTGATTGAGATTCTAAAGACTTTTATTCCCATGATAGTTTTGAGACGTTTATAAAAGTTATAGGATAACATTGCAACTTTTGGAAAAAAAATATGGATATTTTTTTAACATGGGTGAAGTTTAAAGATACTAGTTATAATTATTTAGCATTAAATGAATTTCTACACAATGAAAAAAACTATATAGAAAAATATCAATTTTGTCTTTATACTTTTAAGTATTTGAATGAGAGTCATTTCAAGAAATCTTAAATTTATTTCATGTATTTTTAATAAATGATTTAAAAAAAGTTAGGACAAATTGCAAAAACTACCTATAAAGTATAGTAATTGTTGCAATTATACCCATAATCTTTAATTGAACAATTGAGCCATCAAATTTAAACAAGTGTTAAAATTGTAAGTTTAGGGATCCAATTTTACATTTGTACAAGTTTGAGGGTTCAAATTTTACAATTGAAAGTTTGATAGTATTATTGTAACTACCACCATACTTTCAGGAGTGGTTTTTGCAATTTGTCCAAAAATAAGTAAAACTAAAAAATGTTTTCCAAAAATGTATTTTCTTTTCAACATTTAAAAAAATAAATAAATAAACAAAACACTCATATAGATGGTTACATTTTCTCCGAAGTATTTGTATACACAATTGTTTTTAGTTTTCTCCATACTCAAAATGCTTTGACTAAGTGAAATTACTATAAGAGCCGTTTATTTCACGGACATTATAGATGCCAATGGAGTAGGCATCTAGATAATTGCGTTTGTTTAGCGTTATTGTAAAATGTTTTAGCACTTGGAGATTTCATAGCATTCTATGATACCCGCACGGAGAGTATCTGTAACACCCCGCACATTTTTTTTAGTAATAATGTAATTTCAATAACTTTATTATTTGGAATTTCAGTAATTGTTATTAGTTGGAGGGCATTTTTGGAATTTTGGACTTCAAGTATAAGTGCGGGAATTTAATTGTTAGCGTGAAATTATTCAATTTGAAATTCAAATTGAAAATTAATGGTAGGAATTAATTTTCTTTTGAAACGGAAAGGAATTTAATAGTATAAAACGGAAAGAAATTAAATGTAATTATATTTACTTCCTTTTTTGTTTTATTATTATTATTGTTGTTGTTGTTTTTTTATAAAAAGTCAAAGCCCGTCCGACGCCGCCCAAAGCCGCCGCGTCAGTTTCTTCTTCATGACCTTCGTCCACCACTGCCCAAGCGTCGTTCACTTTTGCCGTCACTAGATCTATCGATTTGGGTAAGATTTTTGTCGTTTGGTTTTGTTTTCGGTTGATTCTTGAATACTCATTTACTTTTGGCATTAATTGGTTGATACCCACTGTATTTCAACTTTGGATTCAAGTTTGTGAAGATATTGAGGTGTTATTCAGTAAAGTTGGAGCTTGTTTTAGCGAGTTTTGGTAAATTTTATGCTTTGATTACCCTCTTGTGGATTAATTTTGATTGTTGAGAAATTTTGGTAAAGTCATTTAGAAGTGATTTTTTTTACGAAGCTACATATGGATAATTTATTTGAGACATTGGTAGTGAAGTATGTATTTGATTCAAGCATAAATCATGAAAACCTAATTTCAAATTATGATTAGGGAGTTGATTCGAGAATTTCATTCAAGATGAAGAAGAATTTGGTTTGCTAATTATTTGGACTTAAAATTGGAAGTTTGGAATGTGAATTCGAATTGGACCACACCTTAGGTAAGGTTATCTGGAAATATTTTGTAATATTTGGGTGTTTGGAATTTGGCCTTAACTATTAATTTTAAAGCTTGGTTTATGTTTAAGCTTGATTAAGGATTCAAGAATTTCACAAAGATTCAATTGCTTTTTGGTTCGACCTAATATCAAGGTAAGTAATCTTACTACTGAAACTGCCCACGGGCCAGGCATTAGATGTATGCTAGCATGTTAAATGAAGGTTATGGCAGAATGACAGCATGAAAGATTGATAATATAACATGATTAAAGTATGTTCTGTTACGAGATCCGAATGATTTATTTATGCATAGACACTTGAATGCTAGTATGAGATGGTATGTGCTTCCATGGTTGTATTTGATCTGATGATGTTGAGGTATACATGTATGTTGTAGAACCATGATGTTGAGGTATATGTGTATGTAAAGCCATGATGTTGAGGTTTATATGTATTTCATAGATTCGTACAGTGATGATCATGATGTTGAGACTGTGCAAATGTCCTTACTGATTAGTTAGATGCCTATTAGATTTTGTGTTTCCTTCGGGATTCACCAGTTTGTATCTCCTTCAAGATTCACCAGAGGTAGTGGGCATACTTAACTACAGTAGGATAGGACTCAGTCTCTTTCTTGTTTCATGTGCATATGTGTCCCATGAGGACTAGAGCAGTTTATATGTTTCACCATAGGTGAGTATCTAGAGGACATAGATGCCCAGCCTGACCCCAGTAGTGGGGTTACTTACTAAGTATTTTATACTCATTATTTCTCATGTTGTTGTTTTAGGTAAGGGTAGAGATGCATCGGCGATCGACAAGCGGAATTCGTGATCGAGCCACTAGGACTAGTTTTTACGCTTCCGCTCATGAGATTTAAAGTTCTTTTCATGTTTCTTTTAATTTTTAGTTTTGATGTTTAAAACTTACTTTGAAAAATGAAAAACTTACTTTTAAAAATGATTTTTCAGATTTATTTATTATCCTTTATGATTTATAGGTACCCTACTATTGATTTAGTATTTGAATTTAATGAAAGTCTTTTGAACGTACTTTATTTAATTAGCATTTATTTCGCCATAACCGAGTGTCGTTTTGAGTTCCATGCATGCATGTATTTAGTAACGGTCTAACTTAAGTCCTAGGGGGTCGGGTCATTACAGTATCTCAAAAGTTTTGGATGTCGTCCTTAAACATGAGTTTTTCAGATTCCCAAGTTGAGGACATCCTCATTTTACTTCTTTTGCCTTTCTTTTTCTTCTCTCTCTATATATTCTTCATTTGCATTATATAACTAAAATAAAGATTGTCAACCATATATATCACCTTTTTTTGGGTTATATCATAGTTCTTATTAATAAATTTACATTAATATCCATTTTATTAAAAAAATTACATTATTATATATATTATTTTGTTGAAAAATAACATATAAACATTGTTGGGGTTGATGCACTAAATCTCGTGGGTTCTGTAGTTTGTAATTGTCATGTACAAACAATTTTATTCATTTAATAAAATATGAGATATTTTATTCGACATTTAGTAGCATTAACCCACAAAACCAATAAAATAACATCCAAGCTTATCTTTTATAGCTTAAACATGTATGTAGAAACATACAGGTAGATCATGTTTACGTGAGAACCTAAATGGTCTGTAGTAGATGGATAAGGCTAGATACCTTATCCTAGTAACACTACGAATACAACCCGCTTTGTAGATATTACAATTGTTGTAAAATGCTGCAAATGATATGATTCTGATCATTCATGTAGAGACATGTGAGTGGGGGTGTTCTATACAAACATGTTTGTATAAGACCGGACCACGAAATGTATAGTCTTTTTATATAACGTCGTGAATAGTAGAGATGTACATTTCACCAGGATGACCATAGGTGACATAACTTGAATCCTGAGTGAGTTGTGAACTTCTACCTATGAAGGCTGTTCTTTGATTTGTATGGGTAAGAGTGGCCAGATTGCCAACTTAATAAGTCTACCATTTTAGGGGTTCATCTGATAGAGAGCTGGGAACACAGCTACACAAGAAGGAATTCACTCTTTCCCTATTGCCAGTGTAAATAGATAAATTTCTCTCTTAAGGGCTGATTCCAAGGCTTGAACAATGTGGCGCCACACCCTCTCTTGGCCCAAGAGGGGTTTGGTCATAGTTAGACTATGACTTATTATTCATTAGAAGGATCATGGTACTTGAGGAGTCATATGCAACTATAGGGGCAAAGCGGTAATTTTGGCCCAACTGTATTTACGAGCAATTTGTGAAGAGTCATCACACTATTGACTGGTTATATTCAATGAACAATGAAATATATTTGTAGTGCAAAGAGTGTAACTGTCGGTCTTTAGTAGAATGGCCGACAGTTAATGGATGTTGAATATTTTAATTAAAAGAGTTTAATTAATTATTCAAGTACCATTGGAATTTTAATCTACAGGTTCATAAAGTCCCCTTTTAGCTTTACATGGATTATTGAGAATTAATTTTGAATTAATTTGAATTGTTCAAATTAATTGAGAGAATTAATTACATGTGATATAATTAATTTAATTTAATTATATATGATATAATTAATATACTGTATTTGATACATTATAATATAAAGTTTATTTTGAGATGAATTAAATATTTGAATATGATTGAAATACTGATTATATGGATGAGATTCATATAATTAAATTTAGTACAAATGTGTTTTATATATTGAATACCATGCATTATTGAGAGGAATAAAACTATAGGACATATCGTATTTGATAGAATATGAAAACTATAGGTTATGTGTTATATTTGATATAACATATAGTTCTATATACATATAATAAGTTCGTTATTATATATATATATAACTATTATCTAAATTTAAATTTAATTTCAAAATTAAAGGGACGGAGTTACAACTCCCTCCCCTTAATTTTCTCTCATCAGACATGCAAGGGGTGATTTTTGTTCAAGTTTCCACGTTTTCTTCTTCTCGACAGAAAATTATAGAAAAAGGGAACTGTGAGTTTTTACTCAGGATAAGGAACATAGAATGATACTCTCGTAAAAAATCCTCTTACACTGAAAAAAAAAAACTTCTCCCTCTCCCAAGAGATTAGCTCAGAACTCTTGAATTCTCACCCTACCCAAAAGAGAATATAGAAGGCTCAACTTGTGGTGGTGTCTTCTCTACTGTTCCTTGGTTTTGGTTCTTGGTTTGAAGTGTTCGTGATCAATTGGAAGGAAATACGTGAAAAAGTTGTTATACAAGGGTAAGTCATTTTCTAACCCTTCTCCCTTTCCTCTTATTCTAAACTTTACAACATGTAAGATTATGGTTTTGCATATTTTTTTTATTCTGTAAATTTGTAATTCTGTATAAAAATTAAAATTGAGACGATCCCACTTCTGCATTCGAACCTCATGGTTCCTTCAAACATAATATAAATGGTATTAATTTAAAAAGAAATTCAAATTAATAAAAACAAATATGTTATACAAGTTCAAACTTTATTAAATTAATTATAAATTAATAAATAGTCGTAAGGGCATTCTTGGAACATTGTGTAAATTTAAGACATTCCTGAGAAAAATCTTACAATACAAAGACAGTTATCAAAATATTCCCCGATATCTACAAAAATATTCCTACAAAACAAACATGATTATCTAAAAATTTCGAACATCTATACTTCTATATATTCATAATTCTGGACATCTAAAGATTCCAGTTATCTAGATTTCCAAAAATCAAACGGCTAAAGGTAACTATTAATATTATGGATATTTCTTTTAACTAAAAAGAGATAAATCCAAATAAGGCATCAGGAAACATGATCGAGGCCAAGAAGAAGTGGCCTCGGATGACCAAAGAAGTAACTAAGCCCTGAGAAAAGAAAAATTGGGTTCAACCTCGATTTGGGATGACCCACGACTTGGCCTCGATCGAGGAGCCCAATATGTTTATGGGTATCCTCACACAACCCTAGTCTGATAGGCCAATGAGATATCTAGTTTGACTTACCTATTAACTTGATATTTAAAGGAACATGAAGCAACCTAGGTTAAACTCTATTATAAATATACTGTTATAATTTCCTAAGAGGTAAATTTGAATTTTACTCTCAAACTCTAAGCTTTCATACAATTTCACTGGTTAACTTAAACATGAGAGTGTGTGTTACAACCACTACTCTAGTGTGTAGGTATTCTATTTTGCAAGTCACATTATTCTCTCCTTAAAATAATTTTATTGTAGGTTTGATGTCATGTGAGGATCATGTGTAATTTCTCTTGTTCATATTTTGAATCAACAAGAATGAAACACTATGAATATTAAAATTCAATTTTCTATTTAAAATACTATGAGCAACTGTTGTCTAGATCAATGTTAGTAGGGGTGGGATGAGGTCGAAGCTCGACAATGTGGTGATCAGTAGAGATGGACACTTTTGATGAATTTTCCAAATTTTAGGACATTTTAAATTTTCATATAACTTTGACAATTTTTTTAAATGGAATCGTGTATGTAATGATGTGTGTTGTACAGATGGAATCATGTATGTAATGATGTGTATTGTACAATTTTTTTAGATAGAATAATGACGCGTGTGCATGTGTGTGTGAATATCTCTATTCAAACAAACAAGTCTCATGATCAATTGTACCTTTTGAACTTTCGTGTGTGTGTGTGAGACTACCTCCATCCAAACAAACATGTTCCGTCATCAATCAAACCTATTGAACTTTTGACACTTAACCTCAAACGTTGCATTCATCAACGAAAGGATAAAAAGGAAAAAGACATTTTATTAACAAATGGAAAAATAGACATTTATTAATAGACTGGGGGTTAAAAGAAAAATGAATTATAGCTTCTTTTAAAAATATATACATATATACACAGATACATATATGCACATGTTGGGTTTTATGCCCTAAAACTCGTAGATAGTAAATGTTATCAATTGACTGTTATCAATAAAGAGTCATCGATGTTAATTCTATAAATTTTATGGTTTGTGTTGTATTCTATTTTTTTTTTTCTTAATAACCCTAAATCCAATAAACTAACATTTAAGGTTGCTTTATGAGTTTTGAACTGTATGTGGAGACATAAAAGGATTAATGTTCAAGAAATAGCTCAAATGGTCTATAGTATAGGGATAAGGTTGGGTACCTTATCTTGATGACACTATGGATACGGCCCACTTTCTATTTGATACGAGCGCAATGATCCAACACATTTGTATAGGTGACACGTGATTCGGGGTATCCTATGCGATGAGTTTGTAAGACCAAACCGCGAAATAGCAACCACTAGATGTAACACCACTGACTAGTTTACTTTAATTAGATGAACTAGGCAACTTATATTAATCCTGAGTGTATTATGAACTCTTGCTCACGAGGGAATAACACAAATTCCTATTTCTCAATGATATCGCACGATCAAGACAATTGGCTAAATCCTGTGAAACCATTTCATAGAAGTTCATTGATATCTTCTTTTTATAAAGCAACTCGACTTCGATTCTTGAATAATCCACATCACTTCTGCTTCTATTGTAACAAAAGATTCCCTTTTTATGTGGATTATATGGAAAAGGCCCGTATCAATAATTATGATTTTACGTATGGACAATTCCTCAATATCTTGTTCATTCGCAACAAAATATTTTTTTTGTGCGGCGGTAAAAAAAAACATGCTTTTTTGGAGAGAGATACTATTTCATCAATCGAGTCACAGGTATCTAACATATTCATACCTAACGATTTTCCACAAAGTAGTGATTGTACTTTGATCTGTATGGGTGAGAGTAGCCATTTTCCGACTCAATATACCTACCATTTTGGGGACAAGACCAAGTGGAGAGCTGAGAAAATAATAATACAAGATGGAATTCACTTATTCCCGATTTCAAGGTAAGTAGATGAGTGTTCCCTTAAGTGGTGTATCCAAGACTTGAATAAAGGGCCCTACCTTCTCATTGGCCCGAGAGGGGTTTCTATTTATTGGTTGTAACATAAACAGATTGTTCATTAAAGGAGCACTAATGAACAAAATACGAAGTTTGATGGAAGCTGGCAGCGCGCGTGAGCTTAAGAAGCGCTGAAGTTTTTTTTTTACCTAGCTTTTTATTTCATTAATTTTAGTATTAATTAATTAAATTTATATAAAAACTATATCTATTTAATTAATTAATTTTGTTTTAAGGTGTCAAAACTTGGTCCAATTTTTTATGTTTAAATTAATTTAATTATGCATTAGATGTATGTTTTAGATTGATGTTTGAATTCATATTACATATTGTATGTCATATAGATTCAAAATTCCCACCTTAGGATAAACATGTTCATGCATCATAATTAAGTATAAGAGTTATATTATAAGGATGTATGATCATATTAAGCATGTTCATGCATCATACAATGTTATAATTGTTATAGTATTTGATGGATTGATGAATATGGATGTTTGATATACATGTATGATTAATATAAGTGTTATATTTATCAAATGAAAATGGAATTTGCATTGAGCATGACATTACTTCGATAAATATAAATGTTCTATTTATTCAATATCATTAGATGCAAATTTATAGGTTTTAATAAAGCATCAAAATATAAGTGTTATATTTTTAATGAGATATATCCAAATCTATAATCAAAAGTTGCAAGCAAACATAGGTCTAAATTAATTTACCTAGACTTATGTCGGAAGTTTTTCTAATGGGATTAGAAATAGGTTAATTTTTAAATTTGTTTTAATGGAATTAAAATGAATTTCGTTAAAAGATTAAATTTATAAAATAATTGCCCATAAATAACCTTTGTCTTAGGAATGTTCTGTCTAAGAGGGGGTATTTAAGCTGACGAAATGTAACACCTCTACCTAAGAATTGACCTGGAAGGTAAATTGGGCAAATATTTTATAAGCATGAGAAAAATGATTGATTTTATTAAAGAGTTTAATAAATTAAATCAAGTATTGTTAAATTATTCAATATAAATGTTATTGATAGCTGGTAGAAATACAAGTTATTGTAGCTTTTTATTTAGAATTATGAGGGCTAACAAGTAGAATATGCGGTGATTATACTAAGAATTTATGTGAAAAACAAGCTTGCGTCGATCAGCATTGAAAATCTTGGCTAACCCAATATTATGCATTATTCTGCGTCAAAATGTCTATTTTTGTAGCTATTGCAGGAATCGATCGCATGTGGTGAATCCCAGAGCGTCGCAAGAGTGATCACATGCGTTCATCGCATGGATGTTGCGGCTACAAAGTAATAACCATGATAGAAGGGTGATCTAAAGCTTGGTGGAATGCGACAGTACTTCGGCAAAAATGAGCATGAACGCATACCTTAGGAGTACCGAAAAGATGATGTTGACATTTCAACTACCGTGCTGTTAGTGGCAGAGGTTCAGAGCAGGACCATCACGCCGTTAGTGGCAGAGATTCATAGCAAGACCATTAATGTTGTCAGCGATCGAGCTCTATAAATAGAGCTTTAGAGCCCAAATTCAAGGTATCCGAGCTTCTACCTTAGGGCAGATCCTTGTGATCACATATGAGAGTGTGAAAAGTGTTAGGATTGATGCTCTAAATTCTCGTGTCCTGTAGTTTGTAAACAGTTTGTACGAACACTTGTGTTGTTTAATATATGATATTTACTTCACATCTTGTATTTTTGCTCAGTCACTTGTTTTATTTGTTTTACCACAAACCAATAAACATAAAATCCCTAGTTATCTGTATGTGACTCAAGCATGTATGTGGTGACATACAAGTGAATCATGTCTTGAGTGATAACCAAAATGGCTTGTAGTATATGGAGAGGGAAACCTTATCCTGGTAACAATATGGATGCGGCCCGCTTTGTGGAATGGTCACAAGTGTTGTGACTTGTCATTGATAGTATGATCCTGATCATTCGTGTTGGGGACATGCGAGTGGGGGCGTTTTATAAAAAAAGTTTTTATAAGACCTGACCATGTAGTGTTAACGTCTCGTTATATAACACCATTCATGACAGAGACTTCACTTCACTATAATGGCCATAGGTAACATGACCTCAATCCTGAGTGAGTTGGGAACTTCTGCCATTGAGGGCGGTCCTTTGATTTGTATGGGTGCGAGTGGCCAGGTCACCGATTCAAACCTCCATTTTGGGGATTCGTTTGATTTGGGAGCTGGGAACTCAGCCACACCAGACGGAATTCACTCATTCCTCGAGGCAAGAGTAAGTAGATAGATAGCTCCCTTAATGGCTGATTTCGGGGCTTGAACGATGTGGCACCACACACTTTCTCTTGGCCCAAGAGGTGTTCTCACATAGTTGGACTATGTTGTATTGTTCATGAGAGGAATCAGTGGTACTTAAGAAGTGAGATGTAACTACAGGGGCAAAACAGTAATTTGGCCCAACTGTACTTACGAGCATCTGTGAAGGGTCATCGTACTCATGATTGGTTATATCCAATGGACACAGAAATATATTTGTGATAAGAAGAATTCAGTTGTTGGTCTTTAGTAGAATTCCTGACAGTTAACGGATGGTAGATCTCATGGCTAAAGAGTTTAGTCAGCTATTCACGGACCGTTGGAGCTTCGAGCTATAGGTCCATTAGGTCCCCTGGATAGCTTGGATAAAGTCGAGAACCAGTATTTGGGTTAATTTGAAATGTTCAAATTGACAAGAGGAAGTTCAATTATATATGGTATAATTGGACTAGTTAATTATATATGATATAATTGGCTAAATGTATGAGATACATTATTTTGGAGAAAATTAGATATAAATATGATTTATGTTAAGTAGAGGAGAAAATACTATAGTAGATATGTGATATCAAACTACAGGATAAAAATATAATATGATTATATTTATTAATTAATTAGTTGGTTAATTATATGATAATTAATCCAAAATTCACGTTCGGACGTGGGTTAGTGGGGCAACGTTGGTTATTGTAACCGATGAGTTAAAATGAAAATAGTTTTCATTTTTTATCAATCGCCCAAGAGAATTCGCAAGCGCACATTGGAGAATTGTAAATGATCACTTACGTAAAACGAGAGCCTATACGATAGTCCTCTCCGCCTAAACGATCGTCTACCTCGCGCTTAAATAATCGCACGCTATTTTCTACATGATCGGATATCTTCTCTAAATGATGGTATAGTGTGCCAATTTTACTAAACAATCGTGTACCTTTTCCTAAACGATCGTTCAATAAATCCTACACGATCGTGTAGCTCCTCCTAAACGATAAGCATTTCTACTATGCGATAGCGTCTTTTTCCCTCCACTTGCTTACCACCTACACGATCTGGTATTCCCCTTTCCTTTATCAAATTCACCAAAGACCACATTTTGGGTTCAGTAAATCCTACACGATCGTGTAGCTCCTCATAAACGATAAGCATTTCTGCTATGCGATTGCGTCTTTTTCCCTTCACTTGCTTATCGCCTACACGATCTGGTATTCCTCCTTCCTCTATCAAATTCACCAAAGACCACGTTTTGGGTTCTCACTCCGAGAATACCCGGAACTCTTTAATGGTATCGTCCCCATGATGTTCATGTTCGCGGTTGTTCGTGTTGCTGCAGTCGACACTTCCGTTGGGCATTGGTGGACCGTGTGGAGGTTTTTCGCTGCTGTGAATGCCGAAGATTGAAGATTGTCTTCAACTGGTAGGTACTCTTTCCCTTATTATTTATCTTGTTCTTAGCATGTCGTTAATTAAGATTTATTTGCATAACTGTACGTTTTGAATGTATATTGTTGTATTTCGGTCACTATGAGATCGGAGCGATCCGAACGCGCTCATGGAACTCTTCGGTAAGAGATTCTTCAAGAAGACATTCTAAGACATTCTTTGAGAGTTCTTAATTCCTTCACCCATTCCGAGTGACGACCAGAGCTTTACCGGAGATAGATCTCAAGAGAGACTAATCCACCGCTTCCATGGCACCATCGGCAACCTTGACACACATTTGATGGAAGCAAGAGATTACCTACATCTAGCTCTCCATCTCTCTTCTATCTCTGTATTGTATTACATTTTGGCTTAATACATTAATACATTTTGTAATCAATGCATCTCTTTATTTCCTTCGGCTTCATCTTCATTAACTTCTTCTTTATCATCTCTTACTTTCATTGCAACGAACTAAGTAAGATTGCAAGAGTATCGCATACTCAATCATACGGTATAGACATATGATGCATGTAGCAAACCACCGAGAGGTGTGCGTTGCACGAGTATAGTAAGTAAATCCTCTTTACTTAGTGTGAGGCTGTAGCAACACTTGTCTATGAGCTGATCAGCAGCGACTAACTGCCCGAGAGGGTAAGTAGTGGAACTCACTAAGCAAAGTAAGTAGTGTTCCTAGGGATAGGAATAATCTTATGTTCAACCATGCTTTATGTGATCATCTTGTCTTATGAATGCATCATTCATTATTTGGACATACTTGGGAGAGTAGTTTAAAAATAAAATCTAGGCTTGGGAGAGTCAGATTGGATCGCATAAGCAAGAGTAGAAACTTAGGAATAAGTTCTATCTGCTATTTACACATCGCATGCGCCCTAGAAATAGGATATAGTGGTATGCGGTCACCTTTTCTTATGTGTATTAGATCGCATAAGCAAGAATAGAAACTTAGATATAAGTTCTAACGACATTTTCGCATATGCATCGCATGTGTATATTTGTGTATAGCATGATCGCATAACTTGTGCTGGCTGGGATTACCTTTACGATCAAGCTTAGTGATGCAGTGAATTCAACCCCTCCACCATTTTATCTATTTTTTTCATGCATCTTATTACGCATTAACATTTGTCACGTCTCTACCAACTCTCATAGTCATACTTCATTGCTTAATTTGCTTAGTTAGGAGTAGGAGTAGTGCATAGTCTTTTAACTCCCTTATTCTTTTATTCATCGCCGCAAAAACGTTACTTCACAACATTTAGTTACAAGTCCTTGAGTTTGACCTCAGATCACCCCGAGAAACTTGATCTCGTTATACTTGGCGAGAAAGCAAGAAAACTTGTGGCAAGAATGCATGGTCGTCGCATATATTCTTAAATGCATCTTGCATATTTCTTAGTCCAATGCATGTTCATCGACGTATGGAGATCAACGCATATCATAAGATGCACGCATATTTATTCTCCATTTTTCCCCCATCAAGTTTTTTACTTCGCAACATTTAGTTACAAGTCCCTGAGTTCGACCTTGGATCACCCCGAGAAACTTGCGATCTCGTTATACTTGGCGAGAAAGCAAGAAAACTTGTGGCAGGAACGCATGGTCATCGCATATATTCTTAAACGCATCTTGCATATTTCTTAGTCCAACACATGATCATCGACGCATGGAGATCAACGTATATCATAAGATGCACGCATATTTATTCTCCATTTTCCACCCATCAGTTATATTGAACAAATTAAAAAGACTTAGATAAATTCATTAGTCAGTTTTTAACTAAATATAATAAAATCCTAAAAATATTATAATACTTTAATGGGAGAAAATTGGTATATGTGATATATCAAATTTCAGCTCTCACGTCCTTAAGAGTTCATATTGTGAGATCCATGCTCGGCTTCGTGTCACCCTGGCATGGCCTCCCATCGAAAAGTATTTGCATGAATCAATAACAAGGTGAATGGGGAACATGTTCAAAGTAGATGGAAGAAGGACGCGTGTCAACATATCCTACGATCTCCTCCATTAGGTTGATATTGGGTTTTATGTCCTAAAAACTCTTGGTTTATAAACAATAAACTTATTCTATTATCAATAAATATGTTATTGAGGTTTATTTAATAAAGTTGTTATTGAATGTATGAATTGCTCATTTTGTATTAGAAAGAACCTAAATCCAATAAACTAAAATCAATGGCTATCACATGAGTATTTGTACTTTATGTGGAGACATAAAAGTGAATCAAGTTCGAGTAAATAGTCTAAACGGTCTATAGTATACAAATAAGGTTGGGTATCTTATCTTGGAAACACAATCAGATGCGGTCCACTTTGTATTTAGTACAAACAGTGTGATTCTGAATTGTTCATGTGGAGACATGCGAGTGGAGTCATCCTGTTCAAAGAGTCACTTTTACTTTATAACGTTGTTTACTATTTAAGACTGACTATTTTAAAGTGATGACCTAGGTAACTTGACCTTAATCCTAAGCTAACTATGAACTCCTATTTATTCGAGATTATCCTTAGATTTGCATGGGTGAGGGTTGGCTCAACAGCACCGGTTCAACAAACGCCTCATTTCAGGGGTAAGATCGGGTAGATAGCTGACGACATAGGGTGTAAGACGGAAGTCACTCCTACCCGCTTTTAAGGATAGTAAAGATGTTGTTTGCTTAAGTGTTAACTCAGAGTCTTGAACAAAGAGTCCCACCCTCTCAATGGCCCGAGAGAGACTCGATTTGGTGTTTGGATCACAAACCAATTGTTCATTAGAGGATTAGTGGGACTTAAGGAGCAAAATGTAATCTCGAGGGTAAAATAGCTTTTGACCTAACCGTTATAACGAACAACCTGTGAAGGGTTGACTTACTGATTATGGTAATATCGAGTGGACAAAAAGAAATCTACATTGAGGAAAATGTAACTATTGGGCTTTAGTGGAGTGACTCAGTAGTTAACGAATGTTGGTTAATTGGGTTAAAGAGTTTAGCCGATTAATCTCGGATCGTTGGAGCCCATGATTTGTAGGTCTGTGAGGTCCCCCTATCAGCATATATCGGACTAAACCTTAGAACAGCGTGACAAACGAATTTGAAGTGTTCGAATTTGATTTTTGGAGTAAAGTGTTAAATATATCTGATATATTTTACCTCATGTTTAATCGTGAATTAAACATAAAAAGAGAGAATATGAGATATTTAAATAATATTTAAATATCAAGACTATAAATAGGGATTCATATTGATTGGGATTAGCGTTGAATTTAATATTAAATTAAATTAATTAAATTATTTAATGAATTATTAATGTTAATTTAATTTTAAATTGATTATTAGAATTAATTTTGAAGTTAAATGGAATATGACAAAGTTGCAACAAAAGTCAAATTTGTTGACTAGGTCAAAATTGGGATAAAGTCAAATAGTTGACTATAGACTTGGAGAGTCAAATATTGACATTTGACCAAGTTAGTGAAAAAAACCAACATTCTTTTGGTAGGAAAATCTATCTTTTATATTTTTAGATAAACTAATGTTGCTAGGTGTTCATCCCACTTGACACTAATCTCCCATTGAGTTAAAGGATTTTTTAGTGTCAAAATCTCATCAACTCAAAATTGCATGATTTGCATGTTTTTTTTCTATAAATAGAAGAGTTATATGAATTTTATTTCTCTTGGCAAAGTGGTTTTTTATGAGATTTTTGAGAAAAATCTAAACCTAATTCTCTCTCAAAATCCTTAACCATTTTTTCTTCAAATTAGTCATTCATCAGATCCCACCATCCTGTTCTAAGGCTGAAGAATAGTCGGGAAGATACTCATGGTAGTCTACAAATCGTAGATGAGGAGATAGGAGCAGATTGGGAAAAGAATTTAGATTATAAAGGTTGTACTCTCTATCATTTATTTTTCAATTAAATTGTATGCTTATTCTTATTAAATTAACATGATTTAGTTTAGATCTTTTATTTCTTCTGGTGTGCATGTGTTTGTTTCATAAGTTGCACCGTGATATTTTTATGGTCTGTCCGCGTGTGACCATTCCTTCGGAGGTTCTGATCATAGGAATCGGAATAACACACACTTCGGTAATGGATAGGGTTTCTTAGGTTAATTTTTAATAGTTGTCTTTCCTTTTGGTAGCTTGTTGAACTGTACCTCCGGGATCCGAAAATGGGAGGGTCACACTTACGAGATGAATTAAGCTAGTTAATGAATCCTTGACCGAAACAACGATAGCTAAAAACTATAGGAATAAGAGTTATTCTGGTATTAGTGATTGGCTTAGATTGTTTCAATTCGAGGGAGGAGTAGTTGATCACCCTTTGGTGGCTGTTTCTCTAAACCTTTGAAGTATCGTTGCAAAATCTAAATCAATAGTTTAATAAGGGTTCTATGATTGCATGTGTTTTTGCTAAATTGATTGGATAATTAAATAATTGTTTGTTCTTCGTTTGAACATGTCTTCCACAATCATTTTCTTGCTTAAAAACAAAAAATTAACCGGTGAAAACTATGCGATGTGAAAATCTAACCTAAATATGATTCTAGTTATTGATGATCAACAATTTGTCTTGATGGAGGAATGTCCTCTAGTCCCCGCACGCAGTGCATCCTAAGCATTGAAGAATGCTTATGACCATTGAACGATGGTCAATGACAAGGCCCAAGTCTACATCTTGGCAAGTCTGTCTGACGTTCTTATCAAGAAGCATGAGGTCATGATGTCTGCGCATTAGATCATGGAGTCCTTCCAAGAGATATTTGGACAATCGTCCATTCAGATCTGACACGAGGCCATCAAATGCGTTTATAATTCGCTCATGAAGGAAGGGCAATCAGTGAGAGAACATGTTCTTAACTTGATGGTCCATTTCAATGTCATTGAAATGAACGATGTAATCTTATTGGTTATGACAAAATACAGTACATCATAACTACCCTCCTGAATGAGTTACAAACTTATCAGTCCCTTATGAAAGGTAAGGGACCAGTAAAAAAATAGGCACATGTTGCCAATTCCAAAAAGTTCTACAAGGGTTCATCCTCGGGAACTAAGTCTACTCACTCATCTTCTGGTTCTAAGAAGATCTGGAAAAAGAAAGGAAGGAAAAAGAAGACTCCTACTGCTGGGAAAAGCAAGGGTAAGGCCAAGGTGGCATCGACAAGGACAAATGCTTCCACTGCAATGTCGATGGTCACTGAAAATACAATTGCCCTAAGTATCTCGTCGAGAAGAAGAAAGAGAAGGAAGAGAATTAGTTCCTTCCAGTAGCTTAAGGAGGGTGAAATGACGCTCAAGGTTGGAACGGGAGACGCCATTTTCGCTCATGCAGTGGGAGCTGCTAAATTGTTTTTTGAAAATAGACTCTTGTTTTAGAAAACTTATACATTGTTCCCAAGATGAGAAGGAACCTTGTTTCTATTGTCTGTTTAATTGAACACTCGTACTCTATTCTTTTTCCTCTAATGAAGCGTTCATAATGAAAAATGGTGTGACTATTTGTGAACCTGAGCCCTAATTTCTCTACTTGAGTATGTTCTCTACCGAGACCAGTATGGTGAGTAGGTTGATGTGGAAATTAATGTGTAATTGTAGAGAAAAGAGTGAAAAGTTTAGAAAGTTTGAATTGAAAGCTTGAATCTTTGGTAAAGCTTGAAAATTTGGCTAAGTATAACTCATGCGTTGGAGGCTAGAAAATTGGCTAAATGTTGTGTCATGCATTGGCCATGCTCATTTTAGAGGTTATTTGGGCATTGAAGGAAGCCAAAGTGTGGCCAAGAGACAAACATGCGGCAGCTAATGTCTTAAGAGGTTAGCAAAGCATGCGGCAGCCTCAAGTTTGCGCGGGCATAGGCGCTGGAGATCGTGTAGCAAGGGAGTGGCACTACATGATGAGGTTGACAATCGTATAGTAAGTGGACAGCGCTACATGACGAGGTAGGCAATCATGTAAGCGGGTGTTGGACGATCGTGTAGCAATGTGGAGAGCTAAGTGATACGGTATGCTATCGTGCGGTAAAATGCGACACTAGACGATGCGAAGAATATCGCTAAACGATAATGCTATGCGATGGGCGATAGTGTTAGACGATGAGGCGTTGGCACTGTACGATCGGCATCAGTGTTAGACGATGACGCTGGGTGATGGCACTATGCGATGGGTGTGTCCGCTAGACGATAGTCGTGCTACGCTAGATGATGGGCGTCAGCGCTACATGATGAGCAAGAACTGTGCGGTAGGCTGTGTGCTATGCGATAGGCACAGGCACTATGCGATGGTGCTATGCAACAGCAATTCTAGACGATGAGCTAGGTGATGACACAAGTCATGGTAGACATATGGTGAAATGTCTTTGCATTGCTAAGGCCGGTGGTACATAATGCTTATGAGGTAAGTTTACGTTGATCTTGAGCAAAAGACTAAGGATGTTGACAAGCAACAAGGACATACATGCGTTGGTCATAAGGGATGCATTAGCAAGAGCCTAGGCGATGATAAGCTATACCATGAGGTGTTGAGTTGAGAACTAGCTTGACCCAAAAGGTTTTATGCATTGATGATGTGCTATGTGCCAAGGAAATCCGAGGGCATGTGGGCGCATAGGACAAGGCTAATAGTATGCGTTGAAAGAGTGTCAGTCATAATCCTAGTTTGAGCGCATAGGCCAAAGGTAAAGCCATGCGAGAGAAAAAGAGCATTCACGGCCAAACAATTTGAGGTTGGATGAACGCATTTGAGGTTGGATGAACACATTTTGAGGTTGGATGGACGCATTTGAGGTCATATGGGCGCATAGGCCATGCAAGGGAGCGATCGGCTAAGATGGCTTGCTACCATAAAGGTGTGGAATGCGCCAATGGTGATCATCTGGACATGTGGCTTGTTAGGAAGAAATCTTGGGCTTTAAGCAAGTGAGGTAGATGCATAAGAACACATGCAATCTAAGCATTATGTGTTGGCTAAGGAAGAGGAAGACACCTTAGATTGCGATGGTATGAAGGTTGCGTTGATAGTGTGGGGAAAAGACAGTTGGACATGCGACCAAGTAGGAGGTGTCGGCCTTGGAGAGATTTTGGACGCCTATAAATAGGGCCAATGACTTCTCTTCAGATCATAACTCAAATTCTCTTCAAAGGACATTAAGAATAGTGTATGAAGGCTAACTGTGAGGAAACTATGCGTTGATGAAATAACGCATGTATTGGTAGCAAAACCATGCGTCGGTCATAAAGTTCCAAGAGAAGGAGATGTTGTCGGACAGTGAAGTCTAGAAATAACATCAACTTGGGACGAGGATATCTCTCAGAATACTTGTGCGTTTGTAGTGATTTTAAAGCCACCTGAAAGCTATGAGAGTCTAGTTTTCAGGATAGGTCTGCCGGAGAAAAAGCTCCAAGGAATCAGGCTAGAGAGTGAAGAAAAGTCAAAAGGGTCAAGCTGTCGGGTAAGCTTGGGCCAGTCTTGATGTTTTGATGATTCTGACCAAACCACGAGGAGTTCTGAGCTAAGGTTTTAAGGTAAACTTTCTAAGACATTTTAGACCATTTTGTATAAGGGAGTATCTCAAGATAAGGCTTGAACTATGAGTAATCTGAGCTTTAAATTAAATATGGATCTTAGGGTTCAAAAGGGAGCCCGAGGTAACCAAGGAACTTCTAAAGATAAAGGTTCCTAAACGACCAAGGTGAGTGACTAAATATTTACAATGTTTTAAAGAAACCACGTTTTAAATAAAGATTATTCTCATGCTAACTAGTTTTACAAAGTGATTTCCAAGCAAACCATAAGTTACGTTTTAAACGCATGCCATGTATGAAAGTTTATTGAAAAACTATTTATGTGTGTTTAAACACACCAAGCATGCTTTAGTATCTTTAAAGACATGTTTTCTATGCATTAAGCTTTACATGCTTTAAAGAGAAAGTCATTTTATGACTAGTTTTACTTGAAACTCGATACTAAGGACATTTTAAAAGGTATCCGACCAACTCGATACCGAAGGACATTTGAGAAGATATCCGAGTAGCTTGATACTGAAGGACAAGTTTTGAGAAGGTGTCTGAGCAAAAGTACCTAAGGTATGACGGTAGTATGGCCACGTGCACGTAGGTAGTTAAAGTCAGAGATTGAGCAAAAGGGTTCTCTCTTGACTAGCAGTTGACATTGGGATTTAACTACAGCAAGGTTATTCTCAACTAAGGAACAATTTTAATGTTTTTTGATAAAAACAGCTTTATATGCTTTATGCTTGGAAAATTTTTATACTATAGTACAAGGTTACTATAGAAATTTATATTTCAGTTTAATCTCTTTATTGAGACTATTGCATGAGAATCAGTTTTCTTTATTAAGTCACTCACTGGGCTACAAGCTCACCCCGTTTTCAAATGTTTTCCTTTCCCCAGGTAACGGTCGAATCCTCAGGAGGTAACTCTGCATCTATTCTGCCACTAAAGGATTGTAACCCGTCTGTTAGGTAGTTACTGTAAATATTGTACACATGTTACAGTTGTTCATATAAGGACTAAGGTTTTGGGCATCGGGACTTGTGAAACTAGTAATGTAATCTCTCTAAATATGTTGTGTGTTTAAACTTAATGAATTTGGCCTAAGAGGCATCCGCTGTGTATGAGTTGCATGTTGGCATCAGAATTATTTCCGCTAGAGTTATTAGGCAGTAAGTGTGAACAAAAGGGTTGATAACTGCTACAGTCATGTCCTTTCCTAGGCTCTGAGAGTAGTTTGGGACGGGGTGTGATACTATTCGTTCAGCTAAATTAGAAGACAACTTATATATGTTAAATCCATTTGAATCAAAAGCATTTTTAAATCATGAAATGTTTAAATTTGCGAATACTCAAACAAAAAAACAAAGAACTTCTCCAAGTAACAATGATACATATCTTTGGTATTTGAAATTAGGTCAGATAATTCTTGATAGGATCAAGAGAAGAGATTGGTAAAGAATGGACTTCTAAGCAAGTTAGAAAATGATTCTTTACTTCCATGTGAATCATGTCTTGAAGGAAAGATGATTAAAAGATCTTTCAATGGAAAATGTAATAGAGCCAAAGAGCCTTTAAAGCTTATACATTTGGATCTTTGTGGTCTAATGAATGTAAAAGTCAAAGGAGGGTACGAATACTTCATCTCTTTTATAGATGATTATTCGAAGTGTGGTTACTTATATCTAATGGAACATAAGTCTACAACCTTTGAAAAGTTCAAATAGTATAGGGCTAAAGTAGAAAACTTATTAAGTAAAATGATCAAAAAACTTTGATCTGATCGGGGTAGAGAGTACATAGATTTAGAATTCCAGGACTATATGATAGAACATGGAATTCAATCTCAACTTTCAGCACCTGGTACACCTCAGCATAATGGTGTATCAGAGAAAAGAAATAGAACCTTATTAGATATGGTTCATTTTATGATGAGCTATGCTCAATTGCGTAACTCGTTTTGGGGATATGTAGTAGAGACTGCAATTCACATCTTGAATAATGTTCCCTCTAAAAGTATTTTTGAAACACCTTTTGAGTTAGGAAGAGGGCGTAAACCAAGTTTATGTTACTTCAGAATCTGGGGTTGTCCTGCACATGTGTTACTGACAAATCCTAAAAAGTTGGAACCTCGTTCAAAGTTATACCAATTTGTTAGTTACCCTAAGGAAAGGAGAGGTGGCATGTTCTATGATCCTCAAGAAAATAAGGTGTTTATATCAACAAATGCTACATTTTTAGAGGAAGACCACATGAGAGTTCGTAAACCACATAGCAAAATAGTATTAAGTGAAGCTACTAAAGAATCAACAAAGGGTTGTTGATGCAGCTGGTCTTTCATCAAGAGTTAATGAAGAAGCCAACACTTCAGGTTAGTCTCATCCTTCTCAATCGTTGAGAGTGCCTCGACGCAGTGGGAGGATTATGATACAACCTGACCATTACTTGGGTTTAACCGAAACTCAGGTTGTCATAACAAATGATGGTGTTGATGATCCATTTTCCTATAAACAGGCAATGAATGACATAGACAATGACCAATGGGTCAAATCCATGGACCTTAAAATGAAGTCTATGTACTTCAATTCAGTATGGGAGCTTGTAGATCTATCTGAAGAGGATAAACCCATAGGGTGTAAATGGATCAATAAAAGAAAGAAAGATGTAGCTGGAAAGGTACAGACTTTCAAAGCTAAACTTGTAGTAAAAGGTTATACCAAGAGGGAAGGGTTTGACTATGAGGAAACTTTTTTCCATGTTGCTATGCTTAAATCTATAAACATTATCTTGCCCATAGCCACATATTATGACTATGAGATATGGAAAATGGATGTCAAGACTGCTTTCCTGAATAAAATCTTGAAGAGAACATTTTTATGTTTGAACCTGAGGGGTTCAGCCCAAGGTCAGGAGATAAAAAGTTTGCAAGCTGAATCGATCCATTTATGGGTTGAAGCAAGCGTCCAGATCTTGGAACATTAGATTTGACACAACGATCAATTTTTTTGGTTTTGATCAAAACATTGATGAACCTTGTATCTACAAGAAAATCATTAACAATAAAATAGCTTTCTTAATACTTTATGTGGACAATATTCTACTCATTGGGAATGATGTAGGGTATTTTACTGACATTAAGGAATGACTGGCAGCCCAATTCCAAATGAAATATTTGGGAGAGGTGAAGTATGTACTTGGGATCCAAATCATTGGTGATCGCAATAACAGAACTACGCTAGCTCTGTCTCAAGAAACTTATATTGACAAAATGTTGACTCGGTATTCGATGCAGAACTCTTATAAAGGTTTATTACCTTTTAGGCACGGGGTAATCTAAGGCAAGTGGGAGATGTGTAATGGGTATATGGATGTCCTAGTTTCTTGTATTTATTTATCATATTCCCACTGTTTTGGATTCTGATATCATGTTCAACCCACTAACTAGAGTTTCAATTCAAGTGGGAGTTTGTTGGGTTTTATGCTCTAAAACTCGTAGATAGTAAATGTTATCAATTGACCATCATCAGTAAAGAGTTATCGATGTTAATTCAATAAATGTAACTATTAGATGTAACACCGTCGACTAGTTAGGTTTCTATTTCAATTGGATGACCTAGGCAACTTAGTCTTAATCCTGAATGTATTATGAACTCCTGCTCACGAGGGATTGTCCTTTGATTTGTATGGATGAGAGTAACCAGTTTTTTTATTCAATATGCCTACCATTTTGGGGACAAGACCAAGTGGAGAGTTGGAAACATAATAATACAAGATGGAATTCACTTCTTCCCGACTTCAGGGTAAGTAGATGAATGTTCCCTTAAGTGGTGTCTCTGGGACTTGAACAAAAGGTCTTACCCTCTCATTGGCCCGAGAGGGGTTTCTATTTATTGGTTGGACCATAAATATGATGTTTATTAGAGGAACACTAGTACTTAAGGAGTCAAAGGTAACCCAAGGGTAAAATGATAATTTGACCCAGTTGGCATTATGAACACTCGTGAAGGACTAACTTGTTGTTATTTGTCTATATCTGTGGACAAGAAATATATCTACAATAAGAAGAGTATAATTGTGGGTCTTTAGTGGAGTGTACTCATAGTTAACGAATATTAATTAACTTAATTAATAAGTCTAACCAATTAATCTCATATCGTTTGAGCTTCTGATCTGCAGGTCCACCAGGTCCCCTTGTCAGCTCATTAAAAGATATTAAAGAGGAATTATTTGAATTGTTCAAATCAATTTGAGGAAATAGTATATTAATGTGATTAATATGAAATTGATTATAGATGTGATCTATAATTTAAATTAAGTTAGAGAGAAATATTTGAATGAGATTCAAATATTTAATTCAAATGAATTAGATTGATAAAGAGTTAATTAGTTGAATTAATAAAGAGGTGGTGCAAATAAACATACGATGGTTATTTTTGTTAATTAAATATATACATTAAATTGGATTTAATATATATCGATGGTTATTTAATTAATGTGCTAATTAATTAAATAAACATTATTTAATTAATTGAACACAAGAGTAAATTGGGAAAGGCTTGGAGAAGAGTTAGCCCTTCTCCATATAAATATCCCTTATGGCCCTTTTAGGGTAAGAATTCATTTGGTGAGATTTACCCTAACCACCAAATACAAACCCTCTCTTCATTCTCTCTAAGAAATCTCTCAACCCCTTTCTCTTCCTCTTCCAATTAGTTAGATACCATCTATCATTCTATTGGAATCTTTGAGAATAACAAGGTTACTCTCGTGGTTATATTCAAGTTCAATTGAGAAGAAGATCGTGCTAAGATTGAGAGGATTTTTCGTGGAACTCGGGAATCTACAAAGGTACGAATAGTTTTTTTCCTTTCTCTAAAGCATGCTATTTCACATGTTTATTCTTCATATATTTTGTTTTAGAACACTGTTTTTGTTTATTAAAAAATCAATTTTCGAGATGCAAGGCGTTTGCACACTTCCACTCGAAACTTGATCCCTACAGCACATACACATATATATATTATTGATTTTCTTTTAACAATTTATTACACTCTTCTTTATTTAAATTTTATACACTCAAATGTATCTTCCCATGTTGAGCAACTGTTTTTTTTTTTTTTTTTTTTTTTTTTTTTTTTTTTTTTTTTTTTTTTTTTTTTGCACTCTTATTTTTCATTTTTCATTCTGTTTATACAAAAAAAAAAAGTCAATATAAAATTACAAAATTGACCCTCATTGAGAAGCTACGCATGATTTAATCAGTTTAAGAAAATAATAATAAAAAAATAAAAATATAATATATCTTAAAAGCTAGGTGTTCTAATATTGATCCTTACATTGTTAAACAGAGAGAGACAAATGATCTCTTTCACTACTGCTTTCGATTGTGCCGCTGGGGTCCCAAATCAAATTCCACTTGCTTCTACTTTTCTATTTTCTATTCTTCTTTTTTTTTCCCCCCTTAAAAAAAAAAAGATAAATGTATGGTGGATTGATCTTTGTCATCGACTTTATTTTTTTTTCAGATGTTGATTTTGAAAAGTGTTTTGCAACACTATGGTATTTTCAATTCTTTTTAATTGTTTTTTTTTCTTTAAACTTAGTGGGTGCTGTCCTTGTAAAGCTATGGAAACATTTTAAAGTAATACCCAATTGTCTCGATCAATGATTATCTTGTTTGACAAAAGAAGAAAAATAATGACAAGAAAATAAAAAGTTAACCTTTTTTGTTTTTTATAGTCTAGATTAGTTCATTGGTGGTTGAAAATAGTATTTTCGATGGTGAATGTTCGATCTTCCATTTTCAATATTCTTTGTTAGTTATTCAAATTTCTGATCTCTTAGTTAATGGTATATGTCAAAATTAGTTGAGTTATATTCACATTAATTTTTTTTAATATGAAATTGTAATAAATATTTATAATGAGTTTTTTCTCCCAAATATTTACATAAATTTTTAAAAAGTAGTCACATAAATAAGTGTATGTGAAATATGAGTGATAATTAATTTGATTTTCTTGATTTGGGATCAATCGAGAACCAAATCAAATAGATCAATTTTATAAAATAAAAAACTAAATTGATATTCAATAAAGACAAAACCGACTCTTTGGTTTTGTATTGATTTGGTTTCATGTTGGTTTATTTTAAATTTTTGGGTCCTATTAGATTTTTCCTTTTTCTTTTAGTTTTATTTTGATCCTTGTCTTGAATTGGAAATTTTTGCTCTTCTCAAATTAAAATTTAGTCTACTTTTTTTAGATTAAAATTTGACATTTCATCTCTGAGTAATAATACAATTTATCTTTATTTCAACATAATAAAATATTAAAAGTTTCATTTAAAAAAAAAAAGATTCAAATAATACATTGTTCATCTACATTTAAGTGTATATATATACTATCGATTCGGTTGGTTAAATTTTGATTGGTTTCTTAATAAAAACCAGTTTTCTTTAAATACAAATTAATATGTCCATTTTGACACTAAAAATCTAAACCAAACTAATGAATTGACTTGGATTGGTTTGAATTTTTTTTTTTTTTGTTACACACTTAATAGGTATTAGGGAGTTCAAATATCAAAATAGTTATTATCTTCTACCAACAATAGTTAAATTTAAAATTATTTTATAAAATTTAATGACAAAATTAATTTTTTTTTAAAAAAACACTAAAACTCGAAATAAAATAAATACGAAAGTTAGAGACATCAAAATTGCATATAAATGCTTTGCCTAAAATGAAATGATTATAAAATGGACAGTGACTATGCAGTCTATGCAAAAAGGCTCTCCCTCAGGCATCAAGAAAGGCCGGAAGCTGGTGGGCCGGATGGAGGTAAATGGACAAAGGCCCATGTTCGTTTTTCGTTTTATAGCACAAGTGAGAGTAAGGGGGAAATTTGTTCTATTTATATTATTTTTTTAACCTCCACGGTTAAAAGGAAAAAGACCAATAATTTTATTTTAACCATTTTCAATTTAATCTCTTTCCAATATTAAAATCGATAGATAATAAACTTGCCCGAAATCTACGATTTATATAATATTTTTTTGGGCACTTTTTGGTCCCTTCTATATTTTACTTATTTACACAAATGTTATTAACAATTAATTATACTTAGTAAATTAATTATAAAAGTAGGTGTATCTTGTTGGGATGTATACCTTATCCATTAAGAACTAAATGGTCTGTAATATAAGGATAAGGACGGGACAATGGTATGATATTGTCTACTTTAAGCATAAACCTGCATGGCTTTGTTTTTTGTTTCACCCTAAAAAGACCTCATACCAATGGAGATAGTTGTCCTCCCTCGTATACCCATGATCCTCCCCTTATCTAATCAATGTGGGACTTTGGTTGCATTTCCAACAATCCTCCCCTCGAACAAAGTACCATCAAGCCTCCCCTCAAATAGTCATCCATTCTTTTAACTCTATCTAGGCTAGCTCCTCTTCACCTGAGCACACCGCACGTTCAATAGCGTTCAGCCACGAATCACACCATGACTACGTCCAAGGCTCCACTATACATTTTTGTTCAGCACTTGATAGGGACAACGACCCTCAAACTATCTCCACAATGGTATGACATTGTCCATTTTGGGCATAAATCCTCATGGCTTTGTTTTTTGTTTCACCCCAAAAAGTCTCATACCAATGAAGATTTGTCCTTCCTTATATAGTCATGTTCCTCCCTTTATCTAACCAATGTGAGACTTTGGTCGCATTCCCAACAGGGTGCTTTATCTTGGTGATACTATGAATACGGTCCACTTTGTAAATGTTACAAGAATTGTAAGTATTACAAGCGATTTAATCCAAATCGTTCATGTGGAAACATGCGAGTAAAGGGTATCCTATACATAGAGTTTGTATAAGACCAGACGAAATGATCAATCTCTCTTTATAACACTATTGATGGGAGAGATTAACATTTTATAGGATAACCATAGGTAACTCGGCATCAATCCTGAATGAGTTGTGAACTTTTATCTACGTGGGCAATCATTTGATTTGTATGGATAAGAGTGGCCCGATCGACTCAATAAACTTACCATTTTTTTGGATTTGTTCGAGTAGGGAGCTTACACAAGATGGAACTCACTCCTTCTCATCTTTAGGATAAGTAGTTGAATGCTACCTTAAATGTTGACTTTGGGTCTTGGACATGAAGGAATCAAATTCCCGATGTAGAAGTCATTGATCATCTTGTGTCAATGATCTTTTTAGAACAAAACATAAAACCAGAAAAATAATACAGAAGCAGGATAAAGAATATTCTATCTAAGCATGCTATATAAATTAATAAAGAGAAAGGAAAAATAAAAAAAACTTACCCTTGAAGAAAATTTGTCTTCACATTTTCCTCTCCCGGAATACAAATTCCTATGCTTTTCATGAACGCAGCAAAAACTCAAGACTCTTCGACGCTACCACAAATGACTTTCTCACTATTTTCAATGTGAGAATCAAGACAAAGTTGTGGGCTTGCCTATTAATTTTGGTGAGGGAGAAGAAAATTTCTTTGAGAGAGTTTTCTAACAGAGAGGAAGAATGCAAAAGGTTTCACTGTGTTTCACATACACCACTTCCAACTGTATTTGTGAACTTGTATATGAGAGAGATGAGGGAAGTTATTTTCATAGAACTCCCTTCATCACATAAAATAACTCCAATTATATTAAAATAATATAATAAAATTAAACCTTATATTATATACCATAAGATATAACTTATAGTATATATTATATCATATATAATATATACTAACTTTATATTCTCTCATATAACTTATGGTTTTAATATCATTCATAATAATTTTAACCTAAAATTTTTATATGGATTTCATTCATATAATTAATATTTGAATCATTTTCAAATATTTATCTCTCTCATTAAACTTTATATTATAATATATGCATATACATTATATTGATTGCATCACATACAATTGATTTCTTTTAATTAATTTGAAAAATTCAAATTAATCCAAAATTAGTTGATTTTCATTTAACCCTTATTGAGCTAGCAAGGGGACTTGACCTACAGATTACAAGCTCCAGTGATACGTGATTAGTTCATTAAACTCTTTAATTAAATTAATCAACATCATTAACTGTCGGTCTCTCCACTAAAGATCGACAACTGCAGTTTTTGTACTGTAGATATATTTCTTTGTCCATTAGATATAGCCAATCAATAGTAAGTTGACCCTTCACAAATTGCTCATAACTACAGTTGAGTCAAAATTATCATTTTACCCCTGTGGTTACATCTAACTTCTTAAGTACCATTGATTCCTCTAATGAACAATTATTCATAGTCCAACTATAACTAGACTCCTCACTGGCCAGTGAAAGGGTGAGGCGCCTCATTATTCAAAACATAGAATCAGGCCTTAAAGGAGCAATTCATCTAATTACCCAACAACGAGAAAGAGTGAATTCCATCTTGTGTAGCTGGGTTCCCAGCTCCCCACTCGTACGAATCCCCAAAATGGTAGGCATATTGAGTCGGCAAAACTAGCCACTCTCACCCATACACATCAAAGGACCGCCCTCACATGCAGGAGTTCACAACTCACTAAGTATTGAGGTCAAGTTACCTATGATCATCCTAGTGAAATGTAAGTCTCTTCAAGTAACAGTGTTATAAAGAGAAACTAATCATTTCATGGTCCGGACTTATAGAAACTCTTTATATAGGATACCTCCACTCACATGTCTCCACATGAATGATCAGAATCAAACTATTTGTAATACTTTACAACAATCATAACAACTATAAAGTGGGTCGCATCTGTAGTATCATTAAGACAATGTACCCAGCCTTATCTATCTACCATAGACCATTCAGGTTATTGCTTAAACATGATCCACTTGTATGTCACCACATACATGTTTACACTACATTAAATTACCTAGGATCTTAGTTTATTGGATTTGAGTTAATTCAAACTAAATGTCAAATAACATAACACTTTAATTTATTAAATCATAAAACCGTGTACAATAATTTACAAACTACAAGACCCACGAGATTTAGGACATCAACCCCAAAAATCTCCCGCTTGTCCTAAAGCTAGTAGAATGTACAAATACAAAATAAAAACAAAGTACAGTACACAAAACAACAAACTAGGGCATACACTATGCGTCCAATAACATCTTCCACTTTCTCTAGATTAAATGATGCATGTCTCATAGACCTAGACTCTCCAGGTGATCCTCAAACACTTTAGCCATGAAAGACTTTTATAAATGGATCATCAACATTGTGTTTTGAAGCGATCTTCGTGATGATCACGTCCTCTTGATGTACAATTTCTCAGTTAATATGATATTTGCACTCAATGTGCTTTACTCTTTTGTGGGTTCTAGGCTCTCTAAAATTAGCCACAGTACCACTATTATCACAATAAAGGGTAATAAGTTTTTACATGTCAGGAACAACTTTCAGATCTATAAAAAAAATTCTTGAGTCATACAGCCTCATTGGCAGCTTCACAAGTTGCTACATACTCTGCCTCCATGGTAGAGTCAGCAACGCAACCTTGCTTAGTGTTTATTCAGACCACAGCTCCTCCGTTAAGAGTGAACACTGATCTTGATGTAGATTTCATGGATTCCCCGTCAGTCTGAAAATTAGAGTCAGTGTATCCTGTAAGGATTAAATCCTTAGCTTCATACACAAGCATGTAGTTTCTCGTTCTCCGTGAAGGAACTCTTATCAAATAGTACCTCTGAGTGGAAAAAAGGTCGTTCTAAACTCATTGTGACAGAATTACCGTATACACAATCAAACAGACAAGTTATATACATTAACAATATATTACATGCATGCTTTGAAACTTTAAACAATAAGAGAACGAAATAGATACCAGTTGAAGAACCCTTATTTGCCTCAAATCTCGTTTTCATCCAAAGACTGCTCCTCTTGCTCTCGCTTAGATCGTCCAAGAAATTGTCCACTAAATTGTCTACCCACAAATGGACTCCTCACGAACTCGACAACAAGGAAGACACCACCACTTGGAACTCTCGGTATTCTCGATGTGAGAATCCAAGAGGTGTGGGCTCTATTGGATTTGGTAGAGGGATGGAGGAAAGTACAATCGTTTACCACAACCAAGCAAGTGGGAGAAGTCGGGTGTCTATCATATAGACAATCAGCTATGCGATAGGCAGTATACACCAATCGTGAGCGAATGTATGGTTCTTTTCAAAATGAAAACAATTTTCATTCTATCCTTCAGTTACGAAAATTGAAAGCAGCCTCTCACTAACTCATTCGGTTACGGAGAAAAGTCGGGCAACAATTATCCCATAATCATTTAAATTAAAAAAATAAATATAATCATATTATATTTATAACCTATGGTTTAATATCACATCAAATGCAACATATGAACCATAGTCTTTTTCACCTCCACTAGATATAAATCATATTTATATCATTTTTCTCTAATTAATGTATCTCATACATCATGTCAACTATATCTATATAATTGACCAGTTTAATCATATCATATATAATCGAACTCTCTCTTGTCAATTTGAACACTTCAAGCTGACCCAAAAACTGATTCCCAATTTGAATCTATTGAGCTACCAAGGGGACCTTATGGACATATGGCTCGAAGCTCCAATGATACATGAATAGCTGACTAAACTCTTTAGTCACGAGATCCACTATCCTTTAACTGCCAGACATTCTACTAAAGATCGATAGCTACACTATTCTTACCACAGATATATTTGTGTGTCCATCAGATATAACCAATCAACAGTACGATAACCTTTCACCAATGCTTATAAGTACAACTGGGCCAATTTACCATTTTGCCCCTGTAATTTCATCTAACTTCTTAAGTACCACTGATCTCTCTAATGAACAATATAACATAGTCCTACTATGTGTGGACACCTCGGGGGCCATGAGAAGATGTGTACATTGTTCAAGCCCCGAAATCAGCCCTTAAGGGAGCAATCTATCTACTTACCCCTGCTTCGGAGAAGGAGTGAATTCCATCTTGTGTAGCTGAGTTCCCAACTCCTAAATCAGACGAGTCCCCAAAATGGTAGGTTTAGGTCGGCGATTGGTCACTTGTACCCATGGAAATCAAAGGACTGCCCTCAAAGGTAGGAGTTCCCAACTCACTCAGGATTGAGGTCATGTTACCTATAGCCATTTTAGTTAAGTGAAGTCTTTGTCATGAACGACGTTATATAACGAGACTATAACACCTTGTGGTCTGGTCTTATACAAACTCCTTTGTATAGGACGCCCCCGCTCGCATGTCTCTATATGAATGATCAGGATCAGACCATCTATAACAAATCACAACAATTGTAACTATTCTACAAAGCGGGCCGCATCTATAGCGATATCAGGATAAGGTTTCCCTCCTATATCCATATACTACAGACCATTTTGGTTATCACTTAAGGCTGATCCACTTGTATGTCTCCACATACATGCTTAATTTACAAACGACATCCATGGATCTTAGTTTATTAGTTTGTGGTAAAACAATTAAAACATCCAATGTTCCATAGACAAAAGTGAAGAAAATATCATATATTATACATCACAAGCGTTTGTTCAAAACTGTGTTTACAAACTACAGGACCCAGCGTGAATTTAGGGCATCATCTTTAACACTCTGAAGATACTTAAAGATGATTTTAACTGCTACTCAGCGATTTAGTCCTGGATTGGACTGATATTTACTGACAATCCCTACTGCATAGGAAATGTCAGATCTAGTACATAACATTGTATATATAAGGTTGCCAACAGTCGATGCATAAGGAATCTGTCTCATTTCCTCAACCTTTTGAGGAATCTTAGGACATTGTTCCTTGGACAATACAGTTCCATGCCTAAAAGGTAATAAACCCCTATTGGAATTGTGCATCAAATATGTGACAAGCATCTTGTCAATATACGATGTCTGAGACAAGGCTAGTTTTTTGTTTTTATGATCCCTGATGATTTGGATCGATAAAAAAACTATGCATCTCCCAAATCTTTCACTTGGAATTGGGCAACTAACCATTATTTAACATCTGTCAGTAAACTTACTCATTCCCAATAAGTAAGATATCATCCACATACAACACTAGAAAATCCATTGAACTGTTGATGATTTTCTTGTAGACACAAGGCTCATTAATATTTTGGTCAAAGGCATAAGATTTGATCTTAGAATAAAATCTTATATTCCAAGATTGAGACACTTATTTCAATCCATAAATGGATCGATTAAGCTTGCAAACCATTTACTCTTGACCTTATTTGAACCTCTCTGGTTGCTGCATATAGATAGTTTCCTCAAGATTACCATTCAGAAAGACAGTATTGACGTCCGTTTTCCGTATCTCATAGCCATAATATGTGGCAATGAACAGGAGAATTTGGATAGGCTTAACCATAGCAACAGATGAGAAAGTTTCTCCATAGTCCACTCCCTCAACTTGGGTATAACCCTTTGTCACCAGTCTAGCCTTAAAGGTTTATATCTTCCCATCTACACCTCTTTTCCTTTTGTAGATCCATTTGCAACCTATAGATTTGACCCCATTAGGTTGATCTACAAGTTCGCAGACTGAATTGAAGTACATCAACTCCATTTCGAGATTCATAGATTCATAGCCTTAACCCATTCATCTTTGTCCATATCACTATTGCATGTTTATAAGACAAAGGATCCTCAACCTCACCATTTGATATGATGGTTAAGATTTCTATTAAACTCATATATTGAGTAGGTGGGTTTGGAACCATCCCACTACATCGAGGCTCCCTCAACTGTTGAGGTGGATGTGCCTAACTAGATGAACCAACATCAACAACTCTTGTTGATGTACTAGCCTTTTCAACAACTCTTGTTGAAGTGTCAGTGGTTTCATTGGAAAGTTCATTCAACACAATATTACTGTGGGATTTATGCTCCCTGATGTAGTCCACTTCTAAAAAAGTAACATTTATCGACACAAATACTTTATTCTCTTTAGAATCATAGAAGTAGTCACCTCTTGTTCCCTTGGGTTAGCCTAAAAATAGGTCCAATTTTGAACAAGATTCTAATTTTTTAGGACTTGCCTTAAACACATGTGCTAGATAACCCCAAATTCTGAAGTGGCCTAAACTACCTTTACGACCATTTCATAATTCTAAGAATGTTTCAGAAACACTTTTGGACAGAACACAATTAAATATATAAATTATTGTCATTATTGCATAACTCCCAAACGAATCAGGTAAATGAGCATAACTCATCATAGACCAAACCAGGTTCAACAAGGTTCTATTTCTCTTTTCTCATACGTCATTCTACTGAGGTGTACCAGATGTCGAGAGTTGTGATGCAATTCCATATTCTATTGTATAGGCCTGAAATCTTAAATCCATATACTCTCCACCTCGATCTGATTGAAGTGCTTTAATGTTTTTATCTAATGAATTTTCAACTTTAGCCTTATACTCTTTGAACTTTTCAAGAGCTTCCAACTTGTGTTGCCAATATAAGAAAGCATAGATAGAATAGTTAACGAAAAAGGCTATAAAAAAAAACCTTTTATAGCCTTTTTCGAAGGTCCTGACCGCCCATGTTATTAAAAGTCTTGGATTTTTTATAGCGTTTTTGTAGAGCTATATTGGATGCTATAATAAAATATGAAGGTATAACTTATTTATTTTGGTATAAAATCATTTAATAACGTTTGTATTTATAACTTTAATCTTTTGCCCTAGTAAGGTTATTTAGTCTTTTCTAATAGCTATAATTACTATAATAATCTTTTGATAACACTTCTTTTTCACTATATAAATTTTGTTATAGCTTTACTCATGGCTATAAAAGGTAAAAAGTGTTTTAAACCTAGGGTTCATTATTTAGTTAAATCCGGCTAACAATTTATCTAAGTATATTGTTAAATTGGTCCAATATAACTCTTATATTGGATAGCTTAACAATATATGATTTTGTTCATTAAACACTTCAATAAACTAAATCATTTATTGCATGCTTATAAAATACTTGTCGAGTTCACTTTCCAAGTCGGTTCCTAGGTAGGGGTCTTCCGTCTCCTTCAGCTTAAATACCCTAGCCTTAGACAAAACCTTGTTTAGTCAAAGGTCCCTTATAGACTATTATTTTAAAATTTTAATTTTTTATTATTTTCAATTTAGTCTTATTAAAAAGAAAATAAAAGATTAATTTATTTCTAATCACATTAAAAATATTTTAACATAGGTCTAGGTGAATTAATTTTTAAACTATTTAAAATTAATTGAAACATATGTTTGTATGCAACTCTTGATTATGTTCATTTTCATTATATAATATTGAGTGTGTGTGCTCGATTATCTCAACCATTAGGCTGAGGTGGTTATATCTTATTTCATGACAATGTTCGTATTTGTTGCCTGCGAAATTAGTTCAAACGAATTCTTAAAAGAAAAACCTAGTTTCTTAAAAGCCTTACCACTAACTGAGCTTCTGGCTCACGTTTTCCAATATTTTGTTTTTTCCCCCAAGTAGCGAAAGGGGACGTTCTGGAAGTGCCACTCGAGGTTAGGATTTGCCACTCTAGCAGAGTGAAACCCTGGATCCTACAACAATAGAGAGTTATTAGGTTTCAGAAAGAACCATAAATGTGGTTGTAAACCTACTTAGTATAAATAGATGTAATTAATCGGTTTAACTTTGAAATTAGACATATCTGTGTTATAAGAATTATTTAGTATACAAGAGTAAAGGGATAGTAGATATCACAAAGAGGTGGTGTCTATCGTCTTCATGCCTCCTTTCGGACTTAAGGAGTAAGAACGGAAGAGGGTGTGACATTTGTAGGTTCCTTAGATCCCTTTGCTAGCTCACTAAGGATAACCATTTAAACTTAATTAATTTAAATTGTACAAATTAAACAGGAGAATATAAATAATTGTACGAGATCCAATTAATATAATGTATATAGAAACATTATAATATAAAGTTAATTTTGAATAAGATTTAAAATTAAACATTATACTATAAGAGAGATATATACTTGAATATGATTCAAATATTAGTTATATAAATGAGATTCATATAAAACTATAGAATAAAATTAATATGAATGAGATTCGTATTAAAACCATAAGTTTTGAGAGAGAATTATATTTAAATATGATTCAAATATAATTCTAGTTAAATATGTGATATTTTAATTATTAATTAAATGTTAATTATTATTATTATTATTATTTAGTTATTTATCAAATTATATTTAATATAAATTAAATAAGGGAGTATCTAATGAATTAGTGGAAGGGAGTTATAACACCTCCTCCAATTACCTTATTTTCATATTTCATTGTGAATTTTGAATAGATGTGATATAAGGAAGATTGATCATTTCAAGAGCTCTCATAATACTCACAAGAAATCTCTCTCACTCTTAAAAGAAATTTATATAAAAATTCTTATGTAAAATACATCTTCCCTTCTCCAAAATTTGGATCCAGCCATATGGTTCTTGCCAAATAATAGTAAGGTAACACTAGTGGTAGTGTCCCTTTAGTTGGTTCTTGATCAAGGAAGAGGGTTTGGAGTTCGTTAGAGGTCGTACGGGAAGGATTTTCGTTAAAGACGGCCTTCAAAGGTAAGATTTTTTTCCTCTTTAAAAGCATGCTTAATTAGAATGTGTTCATACTTCTCTATATTTTTTTGTAAGTTCGTAACATAAATTAAAAGCACACGCATTCACATGGTTTCGCTATAGGATTCGATTGCTTCATATCTATCATAGATCATCACACGTCACACACAATATTGTAACAAGATAAATAACAATGTCAGAACAAACAATTAAACAATAATGAAAAGAAAAATAGATTGATAACCCAATTCGGTGCAATATCACTTAGTTTGGGGGGCAGTGTGACAAAAGAGAAGATACTTCACTAAATAAAAAGTTAAACTATTACAACGTCGTACTTATTTGTTGAAAAGAATGGATACCGAATAACCCATCTTTTTGTAAACAATAATTTAGGCTCCCTTAAGTGTGAAACTCCTCTCAATTATAGTCGCAACCTTTCATTTATTTGCAGGATATTCAATTTTTAGCTTAGTTTAAATGACCAAAGCAAACTCTCATGCAATGAAATATACATACCTCTTTTACAAGAATTTCAACACAACTCAACTAATAATCAGTTCAAAAGTGGAAATCCTGACTTCTCAAGAACACCCAACTAAATATCAACTTCTTTAAAAAATAATCAAATAAGGATCGATATCTTTCAAGCCATTATAAAAGGAAACGAACCAGACAAAACGACGCCGTCAATTTAGATAAGAAAAATATTTTCAGATAGAAATTGCACAAATTGGAACATCATGCTTGACAAAACATAAAACAAGACGTAGAATTGTCAGTAAAAAAATATAGCCAATACCAATATAATAACAAATTCATAAAACTTAAATTATCGATGTTGAGTTGTAAAAACTTAAAATATTGGAGTGTAAAAAGTCTTTCTAACTTTTCCAACTTAAAAGTTGCCCTTTAATTAATTCATAATTGAATTTTCAACATTTTAGAATTCAAATAATTTTGTTACTATAACCTTGTACTATCATGAAGGGGGTTTCTTCAACATTTTTTTCATCACACATAACCTTCCTTCTTTCCTCCTTTTGTTCTCGATTCATTGCTCCCAAAGTCTTTTTAATATCTATAGCATCTCAATATATTTGATCTTCTTTCTTCATTTTGTTCTCTCGATTTATTGCTCTCAAGGTCTTTTTAGTATCCATAACATTTCAATATATTTGATTTTATGTTCAAAGTTACAAAGATGCACGTAGACTTTTTGTTATTATTTTTTATTGTTTTTTTTTATCATTAGTACATTGTTATTTCATCAATAATGTCTATTAGAAACACAATTATTGATTAACCAATTACATGCTTATGTTCATTTTGTTGAAATAGAAAACAATTGCTATCAAGGTCTTTTCAATATCCATAGCATCACAAGATATTTGGTTTTATGCTAAAGTTGCAAAGATGCAAATGGACATTTTCATTACTATTTTTTATTATTCTTTTATAATTGGACCTTTTTAAATATTAAAAAAATTAAAAATATTTACACTTTATAGCAAAAAGTTCCAAAAGTATGAAACACTTTTGAAATTTTTTGCTATAAAGTATAAATATTTTTAAACTTTTTCTATTTATAAGAATTTTTCTTTATATAATCAATACATTATTATTTCGTTTACAACGTTTGTTAAAAAAAACAATTATTGATTAATTAATTATATGCTTGTGTTCTTTTTGTTGAAATGGAAAATCACGTAATTTCATGTTTAAAAATTGTTGATCGATTTTCAATACTGAGTTAATTGATGAACCAATCGTCAATAACTTATTAAAAATAAAATATTGGAATTAAACGTTAAAAATAACTTTAAATACAATATGAAAGTCAAATTAGTAAACTAATTTTAATGAGTTTGAAAATTTCATTACATAACCCAACAAAGAAAAGTCTGGTTAAAAATCTTTAGAATTTTTAATAAACAAATAAGGTAGTCAAAAGAAGTTAACAGTTTCAAAATGACCAAGATAACGTAATAAATCCTTTAAAAAATACATTTTTCTAAGATAAAAAATGATAATATCTATATATTTTTAAAGTGTCGTAATTAAAAAAAGTAAAGTAAGTATGATATAAATAATGTGATTTTATAAATCCATAGAGATTGAATTAATATAATGTGAAAAACTATAATAATTAGTTATCAACCAAACATTTTTATATATTTATATTTTAGCGTATGAACATTTTAGAATAAAGGTATAGTCGTTTAAATTTCATTAACTCTAAATTTGGCTATTATATAAATTTTAAAAACTTGAAAGTTCTATTTTAAAAATGAAAACATATGATAATAATAATTAAAAAAAAAATACTTAAGACTCTAATGATAGAATAAATGATGAAATTAGACAGATTAAAAACATGGTCTAGATATCCCTTCTATCGTTACAAAAAAAAAATCCTCATTTATATATAAACCAAAATGAATTTTCGATACTTTGTATATTTTAAAATTTGATTTTTTTTTTTTATTAATAGTGATGATGTGTTATAATATTATATTTTTTTTATAATTACATTGTTTATCAATAATAAAATAAAATTTTCAATTTTATAATATGTAAGGACTTACCTAAAATAAAACTCAGTTTATTATTATAATATAAAATAAAGTAAAAAAATATATATAACATGTATCACATAGAGTAGTTAAACAAAAACATATTATTATAAAAAGATTACGGATTAAAAGTATCATTTAAATCTAATATTTATTTTTTAAAAAAAAATTACAATTTTAAGTTAATAATTTAATAAAAAATATTAATTACTAATTTAATAAAAATAATTGTAAATTAGCTACATTGAAATTATATTCACATTTAATTACATTGTGTTACTAAACAAATGGTAATATATTTTAAGAATACATGAAATTAATCTTTACTAATTATAAAATAAATCAATTAAATAATATTTTATTTAAATAGTACAAAAATTATATATTTCAATTGAAAAAAATGTGTGCAATGCAAATGGTTTAACTTTATGGAGTGTTTGGCCACTGAATTAATAAGTCTTGAGTTGATATGTTGGAGATGATAAGTTTGTGTTTGGGTATGAGTAAGATGAAGTTTCTCCATAATAGCAAAAAGTAGATCAAGAGGAGAGAATAAAGTTAATAAATGTGAAAAGTAAAAAGAGAATGAGATTTAAATTTTATTGATAAACGTGAAAAGTATAAAAAGATAGGAATATGAAGTTACCGGATGATTGTGAAATTTTTTAAAATAAAGTTGAGTTATTTACACCAACCTAAAAAGTTGGTGGGCCAAAACGGCCCTTAACATAAATATTTAAAGAGATTTCGACATAAAAAGCCTTAAAAAATGGGCTAAAAAAATGCCTATTGGATTTTGTTTTTCCACTAATGTTAGTGGCTATTTACAATTTAGCCCTTAGTCCCACACACGAATATATATATATATATATATATATATATATATATATATATAACTGTGATTCTCTCCTCCATGCACAGGCTTAGGGCTTCAAGCCCATTAATGTTTATTTTTAAAAAAGAAAAATCATTGACTCGTTAATTTCCCATTTCTTCCTCGTCCCTCTCTTTTCTCATTCTTCCTCCATCTCTTTTCTCCTTCTAGCGATTTCACACCCTTTCACCGTTGTCGTTCACCCGTCGGATTCGACTGCCGCCGTCGACCACTGTTCGCCAATCCGTCGTGCGCCATTCGTCCTCATTCACCAGTCATTTGCTTGTCAGAATCGACCGTTCGTTCTCGTTCATCAATCGTTTCCATAATCATCGACTTTCGATCCTAAGCTACTAGTCATCTTCTCGTTGATTTTCTCTCCCATTCATAGTTTGCTCCCTTCGCTTGTGTGCACCAAGATCCAGCCGCTTATACAGATTTGTGGTGCCCATGGTTGAAGAAGAACAAGAGATGAAGATGAGGGGTTATGTGTTATAAACCCCCATATGGAGATGGAGAGATGATGATGGACTTTGTTCGTGTCGCCTATATAGATGTGCCGCACCAAGACCAAGAAGAATTTTTTTAACCCTAGATATATATTATAAACCCCCAAAAGAATATCAATTCTTTTACTTGATATATGTGAATTATATACTGTTGTATATACCGTTGTTTATTTGATATATGTTTTATGTTGAATATTAAGTTAATATGTAATTTATATACTGTGCGATAACTGATAAAGAAATTCGATTAAACAATATATACTCTTAATTTTGTATATTATAATATCTACTGATTTTAATTTTGTATACGTTACAAGGTATATTGACAATGTTTCGAGGTATTTGTTAGAATATAAAAATTAATCGAGATATTTTTTTTTTATTTAGATTTTATGTGTATTGTGATATATACACTTTTTAATGTGTTGGGGTTTTTGATTACTTAAATGGATATATACATTGTAAATGAAATTTATGAAATATATTACGATTTATGTCAAACATTAAGCCAATATTATTTATATATCGTGGTATATTTCATATATTAGATTATACGATGATTTATGTCAAATATTGAATCAATTTATAATTTATATACTGTGGTATATTTCATATATTGGTTATAATATTTTCAAATACCTAACAAAATGTTATGAGGTATATTTTAAATAGCCATGAATCCGCAAAAAAAAAAAAAAAAAAATGAAACCAACGAAAATAAAAAATAAAATTTCATTAAATGCATTTTCTCTCTCAAATTAAATTAAATAAAGGGAAAAATCTCAACAAATAAATGCATTTTTCCTCTTCATTTGAAAATACAAAAAATCATATTAAATATATATTCTCCCCATGATAAATGGGGTTTCTCTCTATCATTAAAAAAGTTTAGAAAATAGGGAAATATATAAAAAAATTGGGAATAAAATAATAAAAGAGTAAATTTGTCCAAAAGTAATACTAAAAGTCTTTCTTGAATAAATTTAAATTTAAAGATATTTTTGAAATATATGACTTAAAAAGATGTTTTATGTAAAAATCTCATGTCATAAATCTCCACCATTCTTATCCAAAATATTAAGAAATTGGTAGAGATTTCACTATTTTCTATTTTAAAAATATATTTTTTAAAAAAATAAAATTTATATTGACGAGGTACATCAATTTTTATTGATGACATTAAAATGTCATCAAATTGCATCTTTGACTTTATAGGTAATGCAATGTTAATTTTAAATTCTCTCTAATAAACTTTCTAAGATTTTATAGATAATGCAATGTTAATTTTAAACTCTAATAATTGTGGCTCTTTAATTGACTTTCATTTTAGTAAATATAGATTTGAAGCGAATAAATTCATGTTGTGAAAAATCCAATAAAGAAAGCTTGATTTTAATTATGTAACAACTTAATTTTGTGATTTATACTTTTTTTTTTGTCATTTTATCAAACTACATAGGTAAGAAAACCTATATAATTTCAATAATATTCTTTACAAATGGTCTAAATCATTAAAAACTATAAAGTATGAAATATTAGAGTGTAAATTACTTATAGCTATAGTCAAATTTTCATCAATATATCGATATTTCTATCAATTTTTTTTTTCATATTTTCATAGATTTTGACATCAACATAAAATTGAATCGATATTTTTATTCCATCCTAAAAAAATTCATAAAATAGAAAAAAAATAAGTAACAAAATATTAGATATGAATATAAATACAATATAAATAATAAACATGCTAATTTATTTAAAAGTATGAAATATTCGTACACTAATTTAAACATATTTTCTAAATATATTTTCGATAATTTTAAAAAAAATATCTATTACACGTTTTCAATATTTTAATCGAACATTTGTATGACATTTTAGATATGTAGCTAAAGAGAGCCGAAATATATTTAATTATCATCCCCGCCATCAGGCCATTCCGACGGGACAATTTTGGCGCGAAATTTGTCTTCCTCCTCTGAGTCTCTCCTTTCGCATCCTTGTTCTTCACTCTGCAGCAATGTCGGACGTCTCAAACCGTCTCAAAGAAATCAATACCCTCATTTCTTCTGGAGTCAAAGCTAACAAATCACTTGCCTACTCCACTCTTCTACAAATCCAACAGGCCTCTAATACAAACCGCACTTCAATTGATGCCCTAGCGGAGTTTTCTCGGGATTCGATACACTGGATCGTCTCCGATATGCACGACGAAGACGAAGAAGTGTAAGGCTTACTTGTATTCATACTTTTCATTAGTTGCTGCTTTCTTCGAGATACCGAGTCGTGTATTTCCTCTTATTTAAACTAGGTTTGGTTGTTTATTGTGATTGAGAGCATCGTATAATTTATTTAACTAAAATTTAGGGTAGAAACAAAGTATATGTTACGGTATATGAACTATTTGGCTTCTTATTAGTATGCAATTGAAGGTATATTTTAAGACTGATTCGGATTTATTTACATTTGTTTTCTCCATATTTAGGCATTTAATGGGCTGAAAATGGGTAATATTGTGTGATTTATAGTGTTATATTTTTCTTCATTCAGTGCGGCACAGGCATTGAAGTGCTTAGGATTCATAATTTATCACCCATCGATTGTTGCTGCCATTCCGGGTATGTATTTAGGACCCATTTGGATTGACTTGAGAAAAAAGTATTTTTCAAAAATCTCATTTTTATATAAACACTTTTGATAAAAAGGGATTAAAATACACTTGAAAAGCTATTTTGAGCGGTTGCCAAATACTCCAATTTCTTCCAAAATGGCTTATTTTATTTTTATTTTTTTTTAATTTAAACACTTGAAAATGTATTACAAACATACCCTTACATTATAGGTGTTGGAATGCCTTGAATTTATTAGCTGACGCTTTGAACTACCAATTATAATGGCCCTCGAAACTTATTCAAAATTCGTATTATCTACGATTAAGGCTCTAAGGTTTAGAAAAGTACGTTATATAAACTCTCTAACTCTAATAGTGCCATTGTATATTCAGAAAACATTCTATCTAATAATATTGTTCTCCCTCTGCTCCATGGATATAGCTAACACACTGTTAGTGACCACGTATATCTGTGTATTGATCTTTCTTTACATTTTCTATTTTATATTCCTTGTCGTTTTCGTAACAATAGGGATTTTCTTACAATTCTAACTGTCAAGTGGATACCTTCTTCACTTTTAACTGTCAAGTGCTTACCTTCTTCAATGTTAACTAAAAAAGAGCTAGTCTGGAAGCACTGATTACCGTTCATCAGCAAAAGGTGTTGGTGCTTGAGTAGAAATATTTGAATGCTTGTATTAGTGAGAAATGCCCATGGCTATGCTTTTCTTTTACCTTTCATATACTCAACTGTTTTAACAACTTATTACATACATCCATACACTTTCTAAATGTAATTAGCTATAGAGACTAGCAGAAAAGCAACGACCAGATATGCTGATCTCAAACATCAGTACTGGTATGATTATTTTGAATATTTTACTCAATCTGGCTGGCTCTTGAGGCCTCTAACGGCAATATTGTTGAGAATTAATATTTTCTGCTATTGACTACTATAGAAACAAGTTTTCTTATCTTTTTCTTTCTTATCCATGTTCCAGCGAAAGAAGCAAACTTTATTTTTAAGTCATTGGCAGAACTAATCAATAGAACTAAACTAAAGGTTTGTTCTAGGCTCCAAAATTATATTTTCATCAACCACTCTGTTTATACCCTCTTTCTAAATTTAACTTATAATCCACCTATTTGGTTGCAGTCAGTGTGTAACTTAGGAGTGTGGTGCATATCCATTCAACAGCTTGATGCAGACATTCTAGCTGTGCACTTCCAATCTTTGTTGCTGGCTGTTACTTATGCCCTCGACAATCCGAATGGGTCTTTGTCGACCACTTTTGAGGCTATGCAGGTACAAGTTTAGGTCGATGATTATATTGGAGCTTTTATACGTTATCTATTCTACCGGGATATGGGGTAGCCTTGGTTAGTGGTTACAAGCTGTTACTTTCTGTCAAGTCCAGAATTCAAACTTCCCTCCCCCATTATCTGTGTCCTGCAAGTCTGTCTCTCCAATACTGACGTGTTAGGAATACTCTGTATCGTTTGCTGGAAACTAAGATACTGCTGTTGCTACCTGGGTACTTTCTTAGATTGACTTCTTCAATGCTAATTATTAGGACATAGAAAATTAAAATTTCTCTCTCTTACTTTCGTTACTATTTGCATTTGTTACTGCCAAAAATTGGCTTAGATAAACTTACTTCTAGCTGTATTCTTGGATTTTCCTAGGGTGAACCATGCTATTTTCCTCGGCTAAGTAGCCATTATGGTAGTTGAGCACTAATCTGATACATACTCAATGGGCATTTGAAGGAAATGCAATATTATTTCATTACCATAGAAAGCCGTCAAACCATACAAGCTCTTAAGAGAGGCCTTCCCTCCTATCAGCACTAATCTGCCTTTCTTTACTCAACTACTATATACTCATACTCCTCGCTTAGTTCCCCTAGTTGCTTTTTAGTGTTCTATCCTCTACAACCAATGACAAACTCATATGCTCAGAGAACCATACTACCCCAACGGCTCTATACTACTACTATTTAATGCACTACTATTCAGTTTTCTTCATGTGCTAACACACTCTTTTTGGGCCCATTACTTTCTGGCTTTCACTAGGCGCACTCCCCTGGAACATTTCTCTGTCATGGAATAAGTGAATTGAATGGGTAGTTTAATCTTGCACCTATGATTATCATTATAGGGTACCTTCTTAACTTGTATATATGGACAAAACATGAGCATACAAGCACTATGAACACATTGCATGGTATCTGGTTTGTTCAATATCCTGTATTAACCATAAAGCAGTAATTGAGTCTTTCATGATGACATCTATAGTTCTAGACTTCCAGTAAATTCACAATTATGGTTAGTCCTCTCCAAATTGACATTAAAAATCAATGAAATTCAATATATTAATTAAATTAATAGCTCTAGTTAAACTAGTTATTCTAAGAGTTAATCAGTGAAAAATTGGATGTTTTGGATCTGTACTCTTAAACTTATGTACGTAAAAAGTAAGTTCAGGATGATACGGCCTAACATGTTTTTGAATTTGATAAAATTTTTAATCCAAGGTTGCTTCATTGGTTTCAATGTTTAAGAAAACTTGTCTGTAGTCATGAAGCAAATGGACTTTAATTGTCTTATTCTCTTACTAATTTGTGATTTGTCTTTTAATGCTATACATTAGGCTATTACAAAGCTGGCAGCCAAATTAAGTGATAAAATGAGAGAGTCATCCAATATATGGGCTCCTTCTATATACAGACGACTTCTTAGCTCCGATAAAAGAGAGAGGGATATGTCGGAGAGATGTTTGTTGAAGATCAGGTCCATAATATTACCTCCTCCGCTAGTTTTGTCCAAGGTACTCATTATTCTGTTTTTATTGTCTTAAATGTCATAATTTTTTCTGTTAGAAACAATCTTTCATTAACGAGATAGACTATACAACAAAGAGACAAAGGCCTCTGCACTCTAGTGGAGTAACAAAAACTCACTACTTGGAGGTAATGTAAGGCGGGCATTTACTAATATATTTTTTGATAAAAATGAAAAATTTTCATTTCTAGTCTCCACCATGCAATGTATTAGTGATTCTAAAGGTAACAAACTATGTAATCTCAGTTATCTATATGGTAGAAAATGAAGAATGTCTACATTTGTTTCTATATACCATCTCCCTAGTCACTTTTGTGCTCACTCAACTTATTTACATGCTCCCTTTTGTTGTCAAGGTACAAATATCACTAATCTAGATAAGGCTGTTGGGAAGCTTTGGCCTGAAATAAATTGTATATTTTTTTCTGGGTGTTAATTGAGAAGTGAAAATAGTTTTTCCGTTAAGTTGTTCCCACCTGGAGCCGTTTGGCAAGAGAGTTTTGAAATTTAGCTTCTTGTTTGATGAATGCCAATTGGAACAATGTTTAAATCTCCTTTGCTTGAGCGAGTGGGAGAATATCTGGTTTAGGTCTCAAAATTCCTCTGATGCAATGTTTCTTATTTGAAAATAATGCTATCATTTTACTTCTCTCCAAATATAAAAAATTGAAGAAATGTCATAACTCCAATTTTTTTTAAAAATGCATTCATAATTCACTTTAATTGTCAGAATTGGGATTGACTCCTTTCTTTCAATGAGGAGTTCTTTTACTAGAAAGATGCAGTTTATCTGTGTTGTCACATATTCACATTTGACTTTCACAAACAAGATATCATAAACAATCTTTGTTGGGATTTAGAAAGACAATCTGTCATGGTTGTTCAATAGTAGGTCCAGATGGAAGTCTGGAAATTGGCCCTACTGTGCCATAGAATCAAACATTTGACCTCAGTCTAAGAAGTCTTAAAACGGCATACGAAACAATCTGGAAACCAATGTTTGCTCACCATGTGAAGCATCTACAAGAGATCGTTACTAGATATTTTGATAATTCATTTCTTCCATAAAAATTTCGTCTCTTGTAACTTGATATGATGCAACCAACAACCATTATCAGTCGATGGTTGACACAATAAGGGCAAATTAGAACACTCAATTCTTGGGGAAAATTAAGGTGGAAGAAAGAAACATGGGATGCTTGCTTATCTTACTCTCTTTTTCAGAAGCCTGGGATAGCCCCCTGAATATGTTGTCTTGTTGGGCCAGGCCTATCACCTGGGTATTGCTTTAGAAAGATAAAGTCATAAGAATATGAAGCACTTAATACTTAAACATGTCTATATACTAACTTCTGTACTTCAACAGGCGCTTGTGAAAGATATGAAGGAATCATTGCTTATTGGAATGGATAAGTTATTAAATCTTGGAATGAAGGTTCAGACTATTGCAGCTTGGGGATGGTTCATCCGGATACTAGGATCTCATTCCATGAAGAACAGAAATTTGGTAAATAATATGCTTAAAATTCCTGAGTGGACATTTTCAGATCATGACCCTCAAGTTCAGATTGCTTCTCAGGTACCTGGTCTGAATTGTATATTTTATGGCATGCTCTCGGAAGTAAAAAGAAAAGAAAAGGTTAATGACATGCAAATATAATCTGCGAGCCTTCAAGTTCAAAATAAAACTCCGGAGATTGTTTAGGGCTTAGTTAACAGGATAATGATCCTTGTATCAATTGGGTGTCTATGAAAGACTTCTGCACATGGGACTAAGGTAGGCTGCAAACTTGAGACTACAAGTTTAGGTGACCCAGAAAATCACTGGAGAATCAAACTTATGTTAGCTGTTCTTATAAAAAGGCATATATTTCATTCATGCTTGATGAGAGTTCTGTTATTAATATTTATATATGAATCTCGTTCTCGGAAAGATTTTGATACCTTGACCTTGCAGGTTGCATGGGAAGGTGTAATTGATGCTCTTGTTCACACTCCAGCTCTACCGTGTGAGATTAATTTGGTCAAGGATAAGGACAGCAATCAAACTGTGCAAACATTAAATGGGAATAATTGTGAAATCCAAGCAAATGGGTTTTCGAAAAGTATAAAGCTGATCATGGTGCCTTTGGTTGGTGTCATGCTGAGTAAATGTGACATATCTGTTCGCCTTTCATGTTTGAACACATGGCATTATCTGCTCTATAAACTTGACTCATTTGTAAACAGTCCATCCATGATAAAATTAGTGTTAGAGCCTATTCTCAAGGAAATTTTCCGGCTTAATCCAGATAATGAAAATATCAGATTGTGGACTACGTGCTTAAGTTTGCTGGATGATTTTCTATTGGTGAAGTGTTCACACATGGATAATGATGTAACTGCCCAATTATGCGACAAATCAGAAGCGGGGACATCCAAGATTGAATATTCAGAAACTGGTAAAAGGTCTTGGAAGCAGTGTCCTATAAGGTGGTTGCCATGGAATCTAAATCATCTGGACTTTCATTTAAAAATGATTTGTGTTATCACCAATTCAGCATCAATGGAGACCTTCAGCGATGAAAATAGGACTTTTGCATATGATGCTTGTCAAAGGTTATTTAAATCTGTCCTAAGTGGACTCCAATTAGAGCTAAAAAAGCCATCTGCTAATTATGATGATGTTATGTTTGGTTTGAGGGAAATTTTAAAGTTTTTAAGACATCTGTCTGATGATATAATTGGTGATATCTATATTCACCATCATTTACATTATGCTGTCCTTCACTTTATTGAGGCTGTCACCAAGGAGTTAGAACCTTCTATACTAGGATCCCCTCTTTATGAGGTTGAATTAGACCTCAAGGCAATGGATGCAGTCCAATCGGTCAACCACACCAGCTATGAACAAGTTCTTGGTGTCCCTTCTATATCTTACATGGATAAGGTATCACCTATAGTTTATTTAGTTGTAATGTACAGTTTAGTTGCAGTTCGGTCTACTTCGACAATGTGCCTCACGGATTGCATCCTTAAGGAAATGCACATATATTTTGAACTTGTATTTTCTTCATTTATACCTCCAGATAATCTACTTGCAGCTATTTTAGTTCTGCACAAAAACATTATGCCCAGTAGCCTGAAGATATGGATAGCAATAGCAAAAGGTTTGATGGAGAGCAGTACTATGAGGCATCATCTCACTTTGAAAACCAAGTCAGAAATTAAAGGGGTGAATGCCATATGCCTTCTCCTCTCCTACCCTTTTGTTGTATGCTCTTCAAAAGAATTGTGTGGCTCTCCGCTGGAGAGTCCTGAGCTTGAATCTGTTGTCCAAGTTTGGAAGTCGCTTTATAGTTCTGTGAACACATTGCAGCTTGACAGTTCCATGAGTATCAGTTTTACTGAGGGTTTGGCTTCTATGTTAAACGGATGCCTCAATGATCAAAGCATGCCTGGGTGTGGGAATGAATCTTGCTCAAGTTGTGAAGGTTTTAGTGCTGATTTCCTCTCAATACTAGTTGACATTGTCATAAACATCTTGAAAGGGCTTCAAATTTCCAAGAGAAGATCAGATAGAGATAGAATTATGAGAGAAGACAGTAACTGTGAAAAATCCAGCTTCAGTAGTTCTAGCTTGAGATTGGCTGCTAGGTAAATGGAAACATTATCCTCTTGATTCTGGTGAAAGACCAATAAAATGGTTAACTTTACCTTTCTCATCTCTTATAATTTTGAAATAGATCCTGAATTGGAGTTATTTATTCAGCTGAAAGGCTGTGCTTTTAAGAATAATGAAAGATAAAAAGAGAACTCCAGTTCCATTGAAATCTTTGCTTATGGAAACTTACAAATCTAATGTTCTGGAATATGTGTTCTTTTTTTTCGGGAGAGGTTAATGAGGCACCTCTGGAAAATGCAATATAAATGATGATTAATATTTCTATAAAAAAATGCAATATAAATGACAATTAATGTTCCAAGTGATACTAATCTGTTCTGTCTGCGTATTGTCTATCCTCATCTCTCTAACTCTTCAGTTTCTTGTTCTTCTCGTTCCTGGTACAGATTTATTGAACTATTATGGATAAAGCAAGGAAAAAGTTCATCAAGTTGGCTTTCCAGGTATTTTGTAACAAATGTTGTAATAATCTGCATGTGCAAGTTATTCCTCTTTGCATTTTGCTTGTATTAATATCTCACCCTAGTAAGAATGTTGCAGAGTATTTTCGGCATTGGCTCAATTTGTCAGCTGCCTTCACTTGAAACAAGATATATATGAGTTCATAGAGGTAAATAAATCTGGTTTCATCCATCTGATCCAAACATATTGCAAAACACACCTTGGTCATTGGGATCATGCATTTATGTGAGGCATATTAGGACAGTTTGTTTTCGCATTCTTTTGATTGTGGTGGTGATTATGATCTTGAAATGTTCATTCTTTCACTTCAAAACTACATTATTGCAATCACCTTCACCGTTGACGTTAGCATAGATTTAATATGGCTGAACTATGCTCAAGAATGCAGGACTTAAATAACCAGTTTTCTCATTTTTTTTCTTGTGATTCAATCGGTAATCATTATCCTGAAATTCTCTTCTTTACGCCTTTGTAGTTTTAAGCTGTTGTAGTCAGTCTCTCGACTGACATTATTTAACACTTTCCTTTCATTTCCAGATTATATCCTCTCCATTGCTTTTGTGGTTGACCAAAATGGAGACATTGGATGAAAACATTAACAGTGAGCTTCAAATCCTTTGGTCTAAAATCATTAGTCATTTGCAAAAGGGTTGCCCTTCATTAGCCTTTGACTCTGCCTTTCTGAGGCTTATGGCACCTCTACTCGAAAAAACTCTCGATCACCCGAATCCCTCCATTTCAGAGCCGACCATTATGTTCTGGAGTTTCTCATTCGGTGAACATTTACTTGCAAGTTACCCTCAAAATTTGCTTCCTGTACTACACAAGCTATCAAGAAATAGAAGAATAAAACTCCAGAAGAGATGCTTGTGGGTAATTGAACAATGCCCTGCAAGACAAGAAAATGCTGATCCTCCCTTTAGCCACAAAGTGAGTGCAACATCCATCAAGAGCTCAAAAAGAATTGAATTAATGACAACTACAAATCATGACAAGCACAAGGAGGATGCCTCGAGGTCTAATCCGAAAAGGAAGAAGATCGAATTAACTCAACATCAAAAGGAAGTAAGACGAGCTCAACAAGGACGGACACGGGATTGTGATGGACATGGTCCAGGCATTCGGACGTACACAAGCCTTGATTTTTCACAAGTAGTTAATGATTCTGAGGAAAGCCAAGACACCCAAAATCTAGATTCCATCTTGGGAGATGGCAAGAGCTGATTAACTACTTTCTCCAAGGCCAAATCTAATAGTAAATCTCACCCAACAAAGCCATGTTGTAAATAAATTGCCTTTTATTTACTTCCCATTCGCCTTGTAAAATAGCCGTCATAATTATCTTTGCTTTTTCTAGCATGCTTGGTTATTATTTGCTGCATCATTAGTAATTTTAGTAATTTTCTATTTGACCCACTTTTTTGGTCGATAATGTACAGGAAAATAAATTAATTTTATATTATCCTCTCTAATTAATTGGTTTTGTAGCGAATCTTAATAAATTAATCTATCAATTGGTAGATTCAACCCAAGTTCTTACACCAAGATTGCAAAAACTCCAACGAACTTACGAACCTTCATGAAAATTAAATATGATTGGCCATTTATTAATTTACAAAATCTAGTAATAATTAGACATTTAGATTAAATGAATGCATTAAAATATTATTAATTAAGAGAAAAAGAAAAAGTTAATAAAAGAAAAAGAAGTAGAGAAATTGAGAGTGCGATTTTCCACTCCAATTGGGTCAACTTGCTTTCCCAAATTTAGTTGACCATTCGAGTATAGTTTTTATTTAAGCTTTTACTTCATTCTCTTTCTGTCCTCCTTCGAAAAATAGACGCATTTCAGCAAAACACAAGAAACCAGGTGTCCTCCTTTGCAATTAATCCACACTTTAGGGTTTCAAAAACCTTCAACTTCCATTGCTTTCGAGCTTCTTCTTCTTCTTCTTCTTGATTTCGTAGTTCAAAATCCCTCGCTTTACTTCTATCGCACTGAGAATTTTGAACTTCGAAATTTTAGGGCTTCTTTCTTCTCCCCTTATCCGTCGACTCATTTCCTTTTTTTGCAACCTGGCCCTTGATTTTGTTTCTTTTATTTGGATCCATTCATGGACGCTCGAGATTCATCTTCCTCGACCGCCCCGAATCGAGATGGGTCCTCGTCGGCCGTTGAGGATGACGGTACACTTACCATCACCGCCGCTCTCGCTAAGGAGGCTGCATCGCTTTTCCAATCGGGCAAGTATGCTGGATGTGTAGAGGTCTTGAACCAGCTGTTGCAGAAGAAAGAAGACGATCCTAAGGTTCGATTTTTCTTCCACCATAATCTAATTTAGTTTCTTTGTTTTTTTTTTTCGTTGAGTGTTAAAGCTTACTGTAGAAATGAATTAATCTATTCTACGATTTCGTTAATTCTTTGTGTGTATACGTGCAGATGCGGTTTAGTCTTTTGAATTCAGTGATGTGAAATGTTGAGCTTAGAAATAATTTAGGGCGTTTTTTTTTCCGTTCCTTTTTTCCCCCGCTTTAGAGAATGTCGAGATTTGAATTATTTGAGGATAATATACTAGAAATATGTGGAATTTCATTGTATCATTTGATTATGCCTAGGTTATTCTGAGAGGAAGTGCAAACGGGTGGTGATTTTCAGTGAATGTTATCATTTTCCTTGGGTTTTATGATCATTAACAGGAATTTAGGCTCGGGTGGTAGTTTCTGACCGTACATTATTCATTTTTGTTTGTCACTGGTTAATTTGAATGTTAATCCTTCTAGTCACGGAATTGTTACCTAAACCTCTGATGTGAAGGTGTCGCCAATAGAATTTCCCTAGCAACTGATGGCCTGGAAAATATTTGGGGTTCCAGCTGCTTTACTAACAAGCATCGTTGATCAACTCCACTAAAGGCTCCATAATCATTTAAGGAAGATGGGTTTTACAAAATACTGCGTTTTTTTAAACAGCCTGTACTCATTCCCATCCCCTGATTCCATACTTTCAATTTCTTGAGCTTTTCATTTTTGAAGTATGAAAAATCCAAAGTGGAGAAAAAATAATGTAACAATGAACCTGCCAAGTGCTGATGACAATGAGATATTTGGTGTTTTTGTTAGTCTGTCCATTTAGATGGTTGGTCCTTCTTTATCTTCTAGAGCTAAGATTTTATGGTCAAATGTAGTTAAAGCTTTGGTTTATGAGGCTTGGTTTGAACGTAATCAGAGAATTTTTCATGATAATTACAAGGATTGGTCAAACAGATGGGGTTCAGTTCGTCTTTTAGCTTCTTTTTGGAGTTCGCAATCCAAGCTCTTTGAAGATTATTCTATTCAGGATACTTGCCTTAATTGGAATGCCTATATAATCAAGTATTTTAGATCTATTGTAATCTCTGAAATCTCATTTTGTATTGGATAGGATGAGGGTGCTATGGATGTGTCAACTTAGTTGAGATATCCGGATGCATTTCCTGATCCTTAGTGGTTTATTTGGTTCATGCCTCTTTGTAGTTTGAGCTTTGCTTTTTTCATTATATCAATGAAAAGTTCTGTTTTCATTTTTTTAAAAAAGTATAACTGTGTTCAGATTTCACATTGTTGGCAAAAAGAGTGTTGAGTGGAATCTGGTTGGCGGTAATTATATTCCACACCTATCTTACCAACTCCTGATCTTTGCTCTCAAGCAAAATTTGATTGGTTATTGATGATCGATATAAAAAAAATATTGCCATGAAATTAAATCAGCTTCGTTAGACACATAATAGTATGTGGAAGTGTTACATGCATACGCCAACAATACTGCTATCCTCAACTCCTTGGCAGTTTATGTACTTTACCTGGATCCATTTTACTTCTCTAGGAGAAAGACTAAATCCTTTTTCTTTTATTAATTTTGGTAATAGCTCAGTCTACAACTTTGGCCTGTTCCTTAATTATAGGTATTCAATGGTTTGCATATTTATAGAGTGGCTTTGGATCCGAGAATGAATTATGATAGGTGTTATGACAACTCTTTTATTATTGTTTTTGTTGGGCTGTGGGGAAGGTTTGGGAGGGGGTTGCGGCGATTCCTCTACCATACTTATTTTTTGAGTTGTTTAACCACATTAATTTTAGGCAACGATATCTTTAGTTTTCAATATTTAATCAATTGGTACTATTGCCAGTATTTTGTTTTAAGTTTTTAACTTGACGTATTCTGATGGGTGTCTCTTGATATACATTTACTTTGGATTCTTGGTGACTGGTGATTTTCTATGTTTATGTTGACTTCAATCCAATCTTTAGGACTGCATCTTTTATAAGGAGCTTAATGGTATCTTGGTGTCATTTGTTTGTTGTTACTAAACAAGTTAGTTACATTGAGTTTGGCTGTCTATGTACTTTAATTTTGATGCTTTATTTGGCAATTTATTAATATGTGTGTATATATGTGTGTGTATATATCTGCCAGCATTTCATTTATAGATGCCTTTCTCAGGTGCTTCATAATATTGCCATTGCTGAATACTTGAGGGATGGTTGTTCCAATCCAAAGAAGTTGCTTGAAGTATTAAACAATGTCAAGGTATGCCGTTAGTTCCAAAGTCATGCACGCCTCTTAACTGCCAAAATAAATTTGTGTTCCTGGTAATATTATATTATTTTCCTTCCTTTTGGAAGAGTTGTTTTGGAGTGAGAAGAACTCTGAAGCTCTGAATGGAGTTTATCTTCATTCATCTGAAAGAGAGGGAAGATGGAACTTAGAAGGTTGTGGTTATCGCATTCCTCATACACATTTTTTGAACTACGAAGTCAACTCTAAACTAAAAGCTTTTAGGTAGAGGAAGACCTGGATATTTTCTTTGGAAATGTGAGTTTGCAAGGTCCGTTTGGGATTCCTTCGTTTTAGACATACGTCTTCTTGATAACTTGTCATAGGGATACTAGTGATATGATCAGAGAGTTCCTCCTCCATCCCTCTTTTTATGAATAAGATCGGTTTTTATGGCTTGTTGGGGTGTGTGATATCTTGTGGGATCTTTGGGGAGAGAGGAGCAATAGAATGTTTTGAGGTTTGGGAAGTTGAGTGTTGTTTGGTCTCTTGTTAGATTTCATGTTTATACGTGGGTAGATCTAAAAGATCTTTTGTAACTATTCTGTAGATACTATTTTGCACAATTGGATTCCTTTCCTTTTGTATCCTTTTGAGGGATTTGTTCTTTTTTTAGTATGCCCTCAAATGCTTTCAATTGCTGCTTCATAAAAAAAAACCAGTTTGGGGTCTGGTAGAATGAAGGAAACAATTGATAGGTTTTGAGTAATGTTTTAAATGGTCATTGAGGCTTACACCTCTTGTTAGAAGAGGTTTAAGCTTCTGTGAAATGACATTGAAACTAAAAGTCATCTCATTTAGTGATTAGAAGAATAACATTTCTTTGGCTCATTCTTAAAAATTATAGACTTGAGTTGTAATGAATTGAACTATTACTACCTTTACTACTAGGACTTTGAAAACATTGAAACAAAACTTTATGGTATAAGTCAATTCCATTAATAATAATAGTAGTGATGCCAAGGATATCCTTTTAGAATTTTTGTTTGAGTAGTAATTGACATTTTTTTTGTGTACATTTGTATAAACTATTTTCTCAATCAATACCTAATCATAGCCAAACCGAGCAATTGGCATTTGAGTGTGCTGGAAACCACGAGGTTCGTGGTTCGAATCACTCTACCCCAATTGTACCCAAAAAAAAAAAAGGATAAATGCTTAACATCAAGCAATACCTAATCATACTAATTAAATTTGATTAAATTTGATTTTTCAGGATTTCTGAAAATTTTTTAGTCATATTTGCGGATTGAGACTTACCTCTTGCTTCTTCAAGAGAAAAAGCCTTCTAAAGCTTTGGTTTTGAGAATTTGCCATCCTATTAAGCCTAGGAAAGATAAAAAAACTAATCGACATTTATTTTTATTTTGATACTATAATCACTTCATTTTATAGTTCTTTGACTGAAATTTTGAATCGAGAGAATGCTGCTCCCCACACTCCCATATTCACTTTTTTGGTATTTTCGGCCATTGCATGATGATGTACACATACTTATCTTTCTGCCAATTCGCGTGGATGTGCTTGTTCAGAAGAGAAGTGAAAACCTTGCAGTTTCGTCTGGAGAACAAACAGATGCTAACCCTGAAAATAAGAGTACTTTGGTTAAAGGAAATAACGTGTCTGCTCACCAGACTGCTGCAAATAATGCCAATATGGTATACATGGAAGAGTTTGATGCCTCCATTGCTATCCTAAACATTGTAAGTTCAATGCATGTCTTGGCCAGTTAGTTGAAAAATATTTTATTATTGATTTGATCATGATAATTTAAAATATCTGTCTACAGGCTATCGTGTGGTTCAATCTTCATGAATATACAAAGGCGTTAGCAGTTCTTGAACCCTTATATCAAAATATTGAACCCATTGATGAGGTACTGGAGTTTATTGATTATATTAGTGATGGGAATTCTCTTTTAATTACTCTATTGATATGCAGACAACAGCTCTTCATATTTGCTTTTTGCTGCTGGATGTTGGATTAGCCTGCCGTGATGCAGCATTGTCTGCGGTAAGTAGTCATGTTAGAGTTTTGTATATTTTGCTAGTGTAAACTAATTTTCTTGAGACAGTACTGGGAGAATTCATTGTATTAATCTGAAAATAATACCTCTTACAACCTAGGGACCCTATTTAAAGGCTACAAAGCAGCATTTATTCCTTAACTAACAGTAACTAAACGAAACAGTAACTTAAACCTTTAACCAAGATAAAAACATAAACAACCGAGTAATGTTAAAACAGAAACTGAAAATTCTAGAACAGAGAACCCTAAGCCAAAGCCAATGGACTAACTGATTTTCATTTACTTCACTTACGTACTTCAAATTTTAGCATGTTGCTTGAACTTGTTACAGAGAACCCCAAGCTGAAGCCAACGGACTAACTGATTTACTTTATTGGCAGAATTCAAATTTCAGTAGTCTTGTAGTGTCAAATTTTAGTATGTTTCTAGAACTTGCTAACTTGTCCTATAATGTAGGAGAATTACAGTTGGTCGTAGGTTTACCAATTCTTGTAATTAAATCTTAATTTACAAAGCATGTTCCAAAGTTTTTATTTATATAATGTATGAACTTTACAAGAGAAGGGCAATATCCAAGCCAACAAAGTTACAAGAGATTTCTCCAATTGGTAAAAGTAGATGTAAGATTAAAAGAACTAAAGAAAGATGTACATTTGCACCAAGACATAGCAAGGTAGATAATATTTCCCATAAGGTTGTCAAAAGATCTTCCCTTTTGATTGAAGAGGTGGTTGTTCCTTTCCAACCATTTAATCCATAAATCCATAAGAAAGCTCTAATCAAATCGTCCAAATAATCCTCTTTTCATCCATGAATGAGTGCTAGATGAGGGCGTATGTGAGGCTAAGCTCATTGGGGATACTAGTGAACCATCCGAAGGAGAGAGAAAGCTTGTTTCAAAATAATCCTCTTTTCACCCTTAGCCCCTTTCATCCTCATTGTCATTGCTTTTAGGGTCATCCCTACGCCTGTTGCTGACCATCCACCACAATTCAGCCTTGTTGCCATCGCTAGTGGCTAGTGGGTGACACTGGCCTTCACCAAGTTTTTTTTTTTTTTTAATCTTTTCCCTCTCTCTTTTTTCGCTCTTTTTAAATCTCCTTTAATTGAACTTAAATTTAGTATTACAACAAATTAATTATGCATTATCATCACGTAGTTACTTGGTATCTCGATGCTAAATTTACATATAACAAAAAAAAATATAAAAAAATAACGTATCCTCAACGTATCTGTATTTTAATTTTTTAGAAATTGGCGTATTGCCGACTAGCAGTGGGGGTCTTCTGGCCCCCAAAGGCACGTGTCGTTGGCTAAACCCTCGCGGCAGATGTGTTGTGGGGGCTGCCTTGTAACGTAATTCCTCACCGAACGATGGGTAGAATCCTTTGTAGACGACTTAAATACGCGACAGAATATTTAAGTGGCAGAGTGGCCTTGCTGGCACGATCCACTGAGATTTTAGCCTTTCGTCACTCCGATCTACCCCTCCCTAGAAATTGGTGTATTGCCTCATCTTATCGTATCTGTAACTCGAATTTGTATCCATATCTATGCTTCATAAAATGTGTTGGCTCCAAGATAGAAGTCTTCTTTCAATTTTCTCAATGATAGGATTCCAAAAAGATAAAATCCTTGGCTTGTCAAAAAGAGGCAAATCGAGATAATTGCAATGGCCCATTTTGCAACCATATTTGCAAGAAATCAATTCAATAACTTCTTGTGTAGAGTTAATGCCCGCAATCTCTGATTTGTCATGGGTGACATTCAAGCTTGAAGTCTTCTCAAAATAGTTAACAAGGCCAAACAATATTTTAGAAGCAAGTGCATCCAACTTTGAAAAGTGATTCATCATCAAAAGTGTATCAACTATCATGAGCAAAAAGGAGGTGTGGACCCAAAAAGAGCTTCTTCCAACATATCCCTTTATCACTGACCCAAATCAACATTCTACTAAAACAATCCATCATAACTACGAAAAGGAAGGGAGATAATAGATCACCTTGTCTAAGGCCCTTTGTGGCACGAATCTTTCCCCTAGGATGCCCATTAATGATGATAGAGAAGTTTGATGAGGACACACCACCCTTTGTCCATTTTTTTGCCATTTTGCACCAAAGTCTTTATCCTTGAGGATGAGATTGAGGAATTCCTAGTCCACCTTATCAAATGCTCTCTCAGTGTCTAGTTTAACCACTAAGCACAATCTTCAATGACTTAATTGGCAATTAATGATCCATCAAGGATTTGTCTACCTTCCACAAATGCTGATTGGAATTTAGGAATGGTGCAGGGCAGGGTCTTTAAAGGCCATCTAAGAGAACTCTTGGCAATGATCTTGTATTGTATTGACAAGAGATGTGGCTAATGGGTTTGTAATTGCCAACCATACGACATCAATCTTCTTAGGAATAAGGCAATATGTTATGTTTGAACATGCATTCTTAAAAAAATCTTGAAACACACTCTTAATGTCCCTTGAGGATGTTTCAATATATATTTTTTTTATAGAACTTTGTCGTCAAACCATTTGGGCCTGGAGATTTACTAGATCCGAGGTCCTTAATAGCCATATGAATCTCTGTTTCAATGAAGGGGGATTCTAGGTTAGATGCTTGTTGGGGGAAATGGGCTCCCAATGATTGATTGAAGGTAGAAATGATGCAAACTCTAATTCAATTTCACCCCAATTACAAGATTAGTTAGTCAATATGAAATTATGTGTTGCCCCACTGTTGATTAGCAACAGTCACCCCCTACTATTTGACTGTGACCCTCTCAACTTCATAGTTCTTGAATTCATCAACCCCACGGCTAAAATCAAAGATAACTCTACTATTGGTTCCATTTTAACTTCCTTAAGCTCAATCGGCTCCACTAGTTCATTCTCGTATTGAAATACTTCCCACTCTTCATTGTTCTCATGCACCAACAAAATATGCAACTCCTTCTGATCTCGCACCATACACTTATGGCCTGCAAAGTATCATTCGTTGCAACGGAAACATAAACTCTTCTCCTTCCTAGTTTGAAACTCTGCGTCCGACAATCATTTTCGATGGCCTTTCTCTTTTGTTTCCCATCGTCGAAATACCTCGCAGTGTAGACGTCCTCATCGTCACTACCTCGTTCGTCTTCACACCTTCTTTTGCTGCAATTGGAACAATATTTTTAACCATAGTAGTTTGGGATTGGGCCTTACCTACTGTATGTCCATAGAGGCCTGCTTCTGCTTTCGTTAACTCCATATTCTCTATTAAGGGCTAGCTTCATCACACTCGCAAGCCCACTGGGCTCCCAACACTCCACTTCTGCCTTGATCCACGACACGAGCCCATTCATGAATGTCTCTTCCAATACTTGACCAGAAAGCTGTGATATTGGCGCCACAAGCTCATCGACAAGATCTCGATACTCTTCTACTATCGTCTCCTACTTAATTGCAAGAAATTGACTATACACAACCCCTTTTCTGGACTATCACAATCGCTCCAACAATCTTGTCTTTAACTCCTTCCAATCTTTGAACGACTCTCGCTCTTCTTTAGAATGACACCAATATAGTGCGATTCCTTCAAAACTGATGTCAACCACTCCAACTCCATCAACTTATGAATATTGAAATATCGGTTGACTTTGAACCAATTCCTCGGTAACTTTTACGAAGTCTTGTTAGTTCTTGATCCATTGTGTCAAGACGTTCTTCCATTCTCTTCTAAGCCATCTTTCCAAATTTCCCTAGATTGTTGTACTTTGGTACCAATTTGATAAGAACCGATCTCTAGGAGTATTATTCAAACTGAGAAAAGAAGCCCTAAGGCTAGTTACAACCCTTAGCCTCTCTTGGAAGCTAAGATTTGATTCTCCCACCCTCGAAAGACGACTCTAAACTGAAAATGAAAACTGATTCCCTTCCGTTTCCCCCTCTCACAAATATTCTCTCCTTCCCCTAACTAACCTTGGGGCCCACTCGTTCACTATTGGATGATGAAGCTTCTATTAAAAAAAAAAACTATTGGATGATGAAGCCACACTACCCACTACATTTTCGAGTCCCTTTTTACCCCTCCGATGATTTTGTAATAATATTGGTGGTCTAACGGATGGCCATTAATGGTGATAGAGAAGTTTGCCGAGGACATACAACCCTTTATCCATTTTTTGCCATTTTGTACCAAAGCCTTTATCCTTGAGGATGAGATCGAGGAATTCCTAGTCCACTTTATCAAATGCTCTCTCAATGTCTAGTTTAACCACCACGTTGTGTTTCTTTTTTCTGGCACAATCTTCAATGACTTCATTGGCAATTAATGATGCATCAAGGATTTGTCTACCTTCCACAAATGCTGACTGGAATTTAGTAATGGTGGAGGGTAGGGTCTTTTTGAGGCGCTAGTGTAAGGCTGAAAGGGCTTTTTTGTAAATAACTAGCTAAAAAAGATAGGGGTTAATTAATGCTAATTGTTAGCTAATTGTTAGTTGTTATGATAGTTAAACATCTTGTAACTAATTTTCTCTATAAATAAAATCCTTCTTTCCCATTTTGAGAGAGAATCATTTCATTCAAGAATTAATCTAAGTATTGCACCAAATTTAGTATCAAAGCAATCCAAGATTTGGGGATCAATGGCCGGAAGAAAAGCCAATAAGCCGATTGGTGGAGATTCAAGAGGGGGAAGAAACCCCCACCCTCTCTCCAAAAACTACAACGAGACGCTTGCTGTCCGTTGAAGACTCATTGGAGGGAATTCTTGGTTCGATGAACTACCGTCAAGAAATGGTGGCAACACTTGTGAGAAGGATGGATGCTTTAGTGGCACTGACCCAAATTGAAGAAGATGCTCCAATGTTCAATCAAAATTGGGGAAGAAGAGGAAAACGTGGAGCTGGACAGCCAAGAAACTTTCAATCTCAGCAAGAAATTCATCAAGAAAGGGTTTCAAGAATGCATAGGCATCTCCAAGAAAACCCAAGAGGACGACCACATGTTTAAGAAAGATCCCAAGAAGACCAGATTGGGATTCTTCGAGTGAAAATGATCCAGAAGAAGAATATTTTGATGCAAGAAGGGACCGAGAAGGAAGATATGAAGCTAGAGGTGATCCATATGACTTCAAAATGAAGATAGACTTGCCGTTTTATAATGCTAAGTGTGACATTGAAACATTTCTTGATTGGATTAAGAACACGGAGAATTTCTTTGGTTACATGAATACACCGGATCACAAGAAGGTTTGATTGGTTGCCTTCAAGTTGAAAAGAGGAGCATCCGTGTGGTGGGATCAATTGGAAGTAAATCGGCAAAGACAAGGCAAGAGGCATATCCGAACGTGGAAGAAGATGAAACGGTTGATGAAAGAAAGATTTTTTCCTCCCAGTTACGAGCAAACACTGTACAATCAGTACCAAACTTGTAGATAAGGTCCTCAAACAGTAGCTGATTTCATGGAAGAGTTCCATCGTTTGGGAACAAGAACTAATTTGGCTGAAAACGAACAACACTTGATAGCATGGTTCATTAGTGGGCTGAGAATGGACATCAAAGAGAAGGTAAAACCTAAGAAGCATGGACATCGACACGGTGACACGCCGATTTTCAAAAAAGTAGGACACGACACGTCGGGAACACGTTTTTTTTTATTAAAAAAATTAAATATATGTCGTGCAATAAACACATTGTGAAATATTCCATTTAAAGACTTCATTAACAACCATACAATTCATGAAAATGATGATAATAGATAAGATGACTAACAGTCCAATGTCATAAGTCATAACAAGTTTTAGTAATTAGTTCAACACCACAAAAGTTACAAAACCACAAAATAGAATCAAAGAAGTCAAGCCTTCTACATATTTTCTTCATTCTTGTCCAATGCCCTCTTAACTACTCGAAGCTTCATTTTGATCACCATCATCAGTAAAAACTATAGCTTCCAATTCTGGTTCGTCCAAAGATAAACTAGCTACTTCAAAATGAAGCTAAACTTGCCGTTTTATAATGGTAAGTGTGACATTGAAACATTTCTTGATTGGATCAAGAACACGGAGAATTTCTTTGATTACATGAATACACCGAATCACAAGAAGGTTCAATTGGTTGCCTTCAAGTTGAAAAGAGGAGCATCTGCGTGGTGGGATCAATTGGAAGTAAATCGGCAAAGACAAGGCAAGAGGCCTAACCGAACGTGGAAGAAGATGAAACGGTTGATGAAAGAAAGATTTCTTCCTCCTAGTTACGAGCAAACACTGTACAATTAGTACCAAAATTGTAGATAAGGCCCTCGGACAATAGCTGATTTCATGGAAGAGTTCCATCGTTTGGGAGCAAGAACTAATTTGGTTGAAAAACGAACAACACTTGATAGCACGATTCATTAGTGGGCTGAGAATGGACATCAAAGAGAAGGTAAAACCTAAGAAACATGGACATTGACACGCGACACAGCGACACTGACACAGTGGCACGTCGATTTTCAAAAAAGTAGGACACTTCACGTTAGGGACACATTTTTTTTTATTAAAAAAATTAAATATATGTCGTGCAATAAACACATTGTGAAATATTCCATTTAAAGACATCATTAACAACCATGCAATTTATGAAAATGATGATAATAGATAAGAGACTAACGGTCCAATGTCATAAGTCATAACAGTAATTAGTTCAACACCAGAAAAGTTATAAAACCACAAAATAGAATCAAAGAAGTTAAGCCTTCTACATATTTTCTTCATTCTTGTCCAATGTCCTCTTAACTACTCGAAGCTTCATTCTGATCACTATCATCAGTAAAACTATAACTTCCAATTCTGGTTAGTCCAAAGATAAATTAGCTACTTCAAGCATTCTCGCATCTTCAAATGAATCAAATGAATCTCCAGCAATGTCCTACATTTTCGTCTCTCCTTTGAAATATTTAGGAGTTCTTGATAAAAGATGTAGATTGCTATGGATGTACACCAAGTCTTTTGCACGTTGTGGTGTCATCTTGTTCCTTCTCATGGAGTGCACAAATGAATATGTACTCCAATTTCGCTGAACACGAGGAAGATGAAGGTTGAACAAGTAACTTCATAGCTAGTGACTGTAAAGTTGGAGTAAAGGCACCATGGATGCCCACCAACTCTTCGGAGGCATATTATATCTGTCACGTATGGAATCATGTTTAGCAAACTCTGCAGACATTGTAGAGAAATTGGCAAATTCAATGTTCACTCTTGTGCGCTCATCCTTTGAACTAAAATATCTCCTGATACACTTCATCCTCTCTCTTGATACTTCTAAAGTCTTTATGTGGTGGGAATCGAGTCTTGTCTTCTTCAAGCCATTATGCACTATAATACCTAAATAAAATTACAAAATATACCTAACTTTAGTGTGTGCTTAGGAATTGAAAATATAAAATAAAGATCTAAGATGTCTTAGAATACCTTAGATTTAGAGAATATGCCAAACAATGGAGATGAGTGTTATTTTTATTCCAACGATCAATCAAAATTTGATGTACCACTTCATAAAAAGATGGGATTCATCTGCATGCTTTCCTTCATGTCTATAGATATATGTACTCCACTTTCACTTTTTCAATCATGGTGCCCCGCGTATCATATACCAAATGGAGGCAAGGTTTGTCCGTATCATAATCTCTGATCATATTATAAATAGGAGCAGTAAAAGAAAGAATATAATCAATCTTATCCCACCAAATATCATTAAGTACCAACTCCTTTACACATCTTGCTTTCACCATTCATCTTCTCTATAGCATCCCCATTTATCACTGATAACCATTGTTTGCAAACCACCCTTAATGAGTTTAAATCTTCTAAGCATGATGATGGTAGATGCAAATTGTGTTTCTGCTACTTGCAAGTAACTTCAAAGACACAAACTCATTGAACATAGCAAGCCTTGTAGAATGGTTCATGATAAAGTGCTTGACTAACATAACATCATCTGAAATTTCAGAAATCCAACTACACTCTGCAAATACATGTTGATTACTATCAATATTTCTTGCAGCACAAATATTCTTCAAAGCTAGATTGAGAGTATGAACTACACAAGGTGTCCAAACTATGTTGGGGAAATGTGATTCAATAATTTGTCCTGCACCCTTACAATTTACAGCATTGTCAGTGATTATTTGAATCACATTCTCATGTCCCACCTCATTTATAACTTCTTTCATCAAATTTGCTATGAAGTATTTATCTTTAGTCTTGCCTGAGTAATCTATAGCTTTAAGGAACATTGATCCTCCTATTGGCCAAAATCAAATCAAAGTTAATCCAAAGACAATAACGAGAAGTGTTTTTTTCTTGTGAAGGAGATTGCATTCCTTGGCTTCCTATTGGCCAAATCAAATCAAAGTTAATCCAAAGAAGATTGAAGCAATCACTCATTGGCTAACTCCATCAACAATGAAAGACATCCAAGCTTTCCTTGGCTTGGCATCATTTTATAGGAAGTTTATTAAAAACTTCATTAACAACACCAATAATTAATTGTTTGAAGAAAGTCACATCTTTATATGGGGTGAAAAGCAACAAACCAGCTTTGTTTGTATTAAAAAGAATCTGAGCACCAACCTTGTTTTGAAGTTACCAGATTTTTCAGCTCCATTCGAAGTAATAGTTGACGCATGTGTCATGGGGATTAGTGGTGTCTTGTCTCAGCAAGGCCATCCAATAGAATATTTTAGCGAGAAGCTCAGCACCTCGAGGCAAACTTGGAGTACTTATGAACAAGAGCTATATGCTCTTGTCCAAGCATTAAAACAATGGGAGCGATACTTACTATCCAAGAAGTTCTCTTGTTGACCGGTCACTTCTCATTAAAATACTTGCAAGCTCAAAAAAATATAAACCGAATGCATGCGAGTGGATTTCATACATCCAACAGTTTGATTTTGTTATTAAGCATCAAGCCGACAAAGAAAACAAGGTTGCCGATTTGAGTCGAAAGAGTTCTTTGCTAACCATTCTATCAACCAAAGTGATTGCATTCAACCACCTTTCATAACTATATGAAGAAGATTTAGACTTTGGGAAGGTATGGTACAGTTGCACTAATCACATAAATTTAGAAGATTTTTATATTGTAGATGTGCCATATGCCAAAGAGCCAAGGGACTTCCACAAATGCCAGCTTACACACACCTTTACCTACACCCACAACCATTTGGGAAGACTTATCAGTTGATTTTGTACTTGAACTTCCTAAAACACAATGGGGATATGATGCAGTTCTGGTACTTATTGATTGTTTCAACAAGATATCTCATTTTCTAGGTTGCAAAAAAATGAATGATGCGGTCTACATTGCTAACCTCTTCTTTAGAGAAGTTGTTAGACTTCATGGAGTGCCTAAATCCATCGTTTCGGATAGAGATGTCAAGTTCCTTAGCCATTTTTGGCATGTTCTATGGAAGAAGTTTGAACTACATTGAAATTTAGTACTACTTCTCATTTACAAACAGACAGTCAAACGGAGGTAACCAACAGAACATTGGAAAACCTTATACTTTAAGTGGCTCAAGACCTAAACAATGGGACTTAGCCCTTGCACAAGCCGAGTTTGCCTTTAACAATATGAAGAACAAATCATTTGGAAGATGCCCGTTATAAGTAGTATATACTCAAATTCCAAAACTCATATTTGACCTTGCCAACTTACCCTCCTTTGTGGATGTAAGTAGTGAAGCTGAAAATATGGTGGAAAGAATACAAGAACTACACAAGAAAGTCCACGATCACTTAGAAAAAACAAACTTTGTCGTACAAAGAAGCCAAGGATAAGTCAAGAAGAGAAGTAACATTTGAAGGAGATCTTGTGATGGTTCATTTACGCAAAAACCAATTTCTCACTGAAAATTATAATAAATTGAAGGATAGACAGATTGGACCATGTAAAGTACTAGCAAAATACGGTAGCAATGCTTAATAAATTGAGCTACTAGAAGATCTTCATGTCAACCCCGTCTTCAATATTGCTGATTTGAAACTATATTATGTCTTGAATGACTTTCATTTAGCTTCTTAGCTCACTTGAGAACGAGTTTGATTTGGGAGGGGTGGATTGGTGTAAGGCCTAAAGGGCCCTTTTGAAAATAACTAGCTAAAAAAGATAGGAGTGAGTTAATTGCTAATTGTTAGCTAACTGTTAGTTGTTATGATAGTTAGTTAAACATCTTATATTTAATTTCCTCTATAAATAAGATCATTCTCTCCCATTTTGAGAATCATTCCATTCAAGAATTAGTCTTTTGGTATTGCACCAGACGCTCTGAGAGAACTTTTGGCAATGATCTTGTATTGACAAGAGATGAGGCTAATGGGTCTACAATTGCCAACCATACGAGCATCGATCTTTTAGGAATAAGATAAATATATGTTTTCTTTTAAACATGCATCAATGATTCTGGTCTTAAAAAAAAAATCTTTGGACACAATCTTAACCTTGAGGATGTTCCAATTTTTTTATAGAACTCTGTCGTCAAACCATTTGGCCTAGACATTTACTCGATCCGAGGTCCTTAATAGCCATATGAATCAATGTTTCAGCAAAGGGGATTCTAGATCAGATGCCTGTTGGGGGAAATGGGATCCCGATGATTGATTGTAGGTAGAAATGATACGACCTCTGATTCAATTCCACCCTCTGTCAGTAAGCTATTTCCGTCTCCGGACAGCACCTCAAGAATAGTGTTTTTCCTTTCTTTAGCACTCTCAAGACAATGAAAGTAACTAGGGTTCATAATCCCATCTTTCAGCCACCTGTTTTTACATTTTTGCCTCCACAAAATCTCATGAGCATAAGATTCAGATGCTACATTCAGGAGGAAATGTTTTAAGTAATATGGTTGCGAGATTAGTTAGTTTTATCCTTCTGCCGTGGGACAGTTGGGTTGCTGTAATTTCTGTGTATATCATGCGGTGTGCTTTCTCTCTTATCTGTATTTTTAGGAATTTGTACCATCTGTTCTTGGTGTGTATATATTCTCATGTTGTTTCTAGACTCTTTTGTCTTTAGTGGAACTGAGTTCTGTTGACAAATGCGTGATGATATATTGAAAATGGGGTTCTCATGTATTTTTTGTCAGGATGTTCTACTTTATCTCGAAAAGGCTTTTGGGGTTACCAGTACAAGCCAAAGTGAAAATGTTGGTACAGGGGTACAACAATCCACAAACGTGGTTGCAAAATCTTCATCCATTCCTACCAATGCTTCTGCCTTTGAATCTTCCAATTCAGATTTAGCTGCAAGTGTCAATGCATCGGAAAATGCTCTATCGAGAACTTTGTCAGAAGAGACATTTGAGTACGAGTCTATGTTATCAACACTGGATATTGGTGGACAGAATCCAGCAACACAGACTGGTTTTTCATCTTCGAACGTTCTTTTAAGGATCCCAATTGATCGATCTTTATCTACAGTTGATCTCAAGCTTAAATTGCAGCTATATAAGGTTCGCTTTCTTCTTCTCACTAGAAATTTAAAGCAAGCGAAGCGTGAAGCAAAGCATGCCATGAACATTGCTCGTGGGATAGATTCATCCATGGCTCTTCTCTTGAAGGCTGAACTTGAATATGCCCGTGGCAACCATCGTAAGGCCATGAAGCTACTACTGGCTTCAAGTAACCGGACAGACATGGGGATCTCAAGCATGTTAAACAACAACCTTGGCTGCATATATAACCAACTTGGGAAGTATCATTCATCAACAGTATTCTTTTCCAAAGCTGTATCTAATAGTACAGCTCTCTGGAAGGATAGAAAACCAACTACTGTTTCACAGGACAACTCTCTTCTTATCATCTATAATTGTGGTGTTCAGTACTTGGCTTGTGGAAAACCACTTCTTGCTGCTCGATGCTTTCAAAAAGCCAGTTTGATTTTCTATAACCGTCCTCTGCTGTGGCTCCGTCTTGCCGAATGCTGCTTAATGGCTTCAGAGAAGGGGCTTCTAAAGGACAACCTTGCAGATTCCGATAGATCAGATATCAAGGTTCATGTTGTTGGAACAGGAAAATGGAGGCAGCTTGTATTGGGAGATGGAATTTCGAAAAACGGATGTGCATATTCCTCTGGAAGAGAAGATGGGCATTTCAGCAGCGAAGGACAACCTAAGCTGTCAATTTCTCTTGCTCGGCAATGTCTCTCTAATGCCCTGTACTTGTTAAACCATTCTGAGACAAGCTTTTTGCATTCTGTCTTGTCCTCCAATTCTTCCTTGGAGGAGAGAGATTCAAGTGAAGTAGCGACTTCAAGGAGAAATTATAAGAACTTACATTGTATTGATTCCAAGGCCTCCGCCTCAACTCTAGGCTCAAGTCAGGTAACTGCAAACGGTGATGCAAAGGAACAAAAAGGTGCTACTATTCAGGAACTTGTGCAAAACTCCCTCTCCTATTATGATGAAATTTCTCGGAGAGAAAACCTGTTGATTAAGCAAGCACTTCTTGCAAACCTGGCTTATGTGGAGTTGAAACTTGGAAACCCGTTGAGATCTCTGACAATTGCAAGGTCTCTTGTGGAGCTTCAAGAAAGTAATAAAGTTTATACATTCTTAGGCCACGTTTATGCTGCAGAGGCTCTTTGCTTGCTAAATAGAACAAAAGAAGCTGCCGACCATTTATTATACTATGTATTCGAAGGGATTGATTTCAAATTGCCATTCAGTCAGGAGGACTGTGAACTATGGCGAATAGATGGGACTGCTGATCTTGAAGGCGCAAACGGAGGATCGACGACTGCTAATAATTCATCTCAGGAGGATGCTCATCACATCAAGTTCCTAAGACCAGAGGAAGCACGGGCCGTCCTCCTTGCAAATTTTGCCACTGTTTCGGCTTTACAAGGAAATTTTGAAGAGGCACAACAGTTTGTATCAGAAGCATTATCGATTATGCCGAACAGTCCAGAAGCCACTTTGACTGCAGTTTATGTTGATCTCGCTCTTGGTAAGTCGCAGGAAGCTGTTGCCAAATTAAAACAGTGTAGTTGTGTAAGGTTCCTCCCCAGTGGATTGACAATGAAAAGATCATGATTGTTATTAGTATAACTGGTGGCTTTGTATTAATGTCCTGCCCTCATGTTAGTACTAGTCAATGGGCTAGTCGGCTAGATAGTAATCTTTAGGAGGAACATATAATATAGCTCACGTCAGAGAATAAAATTAATGTTCAATTTTTTTTTCCTTTTTAATTTTGATCCCTAGGGTTCATTTGTAGTTGTGTATCTGCTTTTTTGGTTAGTGGAGATGCTATCCTATTGTTACCATGAACGTTAATAGAGCTTTTCTTGAGAAAGAAATTGAAGAAAAAAAGTATTTTTATCTTCTCTTTGCCTGTGTGTCCTACCCAAGCCCCCCCCCCCCCCCCCCCCCCCAAAAAAAAAAAAAAAAGAAAATAAAATAAAAGGACCAAAAAAATGATAAACTGTTGCTTCCTCTTTTTATTCATTGAGCTACTGTTAGCATTTGTGTTATCCTTCCCAAATTTTTCTGGCGGTAAAATTTTTCATATCTTCTCTTGATGAATTTCGTGTTCACGCCGGAAATTTGTCTTAATTTGTTTTCTTAGTGGAGTCCCTCTATTGTTAAATAATAAATGTCGTGTGGAAAATTTTCTATCCTACCGTAGGGGGAAAATTTTCCCTTTAGAGACCAGTTGGATTATCGAGAATATTTTTATGATGTCAGATCACAACTTCAGATATCTTGCAGGGCACTCAAGCTCACGCCCTTTACTCAATATTTTAAAGTGAATATTGAATATGTATTCTGAATTTTTATTTTGTGATAGTAATTCGTGGATAGTAAAAATTAAACAAATTAGTTTCTGCTAAGCTATAACATGATTTGTATATGGGTAGTAGGACAAATTTCAGTGTTACATTACATCATCTTTGCAAACTTCAGAAATTTGTCTTTAAAAGCAAAGGAGAAGGAAAATGTCTAGGGACAATTTCAGAAGTTGATGAACCAAAATGACAAAATTGAAATATTATCCTATCCTTTGTAGTTTGTGATATGGAAGGGAAAATTCTTCAGTTAGAGGGGCTAGATGGTTTTAAGGGTTGAAACTTGAAACAGTCGGTTTGAAGTCCTCAAAGATACATAGTCTTAAGATTTCTGAATGCTAAATGGAAAAGTAATAAATTGATGGGTGGTTTAGCTGCCAGGGTAGTTAGGGTAGTTTGACTTTGACTTGTCATGTACATGGAATTCATCACACTATTCACTACCAACATGGTTAGAGAATATTATTCTTAAGACATTTACCTGGATTTTTTTTTTATCTGCAATGAAAATGCATTAACTCAGGCAAAACCAAAATTAAATACTCTTTGATAATGGAGGACACCCCAGGAAAATCATCAACAAAAAAAAAAGGCTCTCAACCAAAAGAATAAAGTCATGCACAGGTTGGAGAAGAGAAAAAGGAAGGTGTACAACCAGTGTGTTTAAGAACCTAGGAAAGGTCTTGGCTAATTATTTAAGGAGAGTGCTTCCCTCGATCAATTTTGAAGCCTAATGAGCCTTTGTTGCAGGGAGGTAGATTCTTGATCAGGCCCTCACTACGTACAAGGTCATTGAGAATTATATAGTTAAGAAAAAGAAAGGTGAGATTTTCAAAATTGACTTAGAGAGAGCTTACGATCATGTTGACTGAGATTTTTTGGACAAGGTGATGGACAAGAAGGACTTCAGGCATAAATAGAGAATGTAGATATAGAATTGTGTTAGGAATGTGAATTATTCGATCCTTATTAAAGGCTCCTCTAAGGATTCGATTTTGGTCCCTAGAGGCTTGAGACATGAGAATCCTTTATCTCCTTTCCTTTTATTTTGTTGGTTGTGGATATTTTAAGCCGTCTCATCTACAAGGGGTAGAAGGAGGCATTCTTGAGTACTTTAAGGTTGGCTCTAAGGATGTGGCTATTTCTCACCTTCAGTTTGCTGATGACATGATTTTCTTCTGTTTTGGTAAAGAAGGATATTTCCTTATCCTCAATCACATTTTGGGGTTATTTGAGAGGATGTTGGGACTTAAAATTAATAGAAACAAGTGTTATATTTTGAATATAAACCGTGAGTAGGAAAAGCTTAATAGATGGGCTAGTTTGGTGGGTTGTGATGTTGACTCCTTCCCTTTGTTGGACCTTAGCTTCCCCTTTGGAAGTAATCTGAGAGCTATCTTGTTTTGGGACTCCCTCCCAATGAGAACATTAGAAAGAGATTGGCTTCTTGGAAGAAAAGTGTTTTCTCCAAAGTTGGAAGACTGACGCTTATTAGATCAGTGTTGAGTGGAATCCCTATCTATTACTTTTCTCTTTTCAAAACGCCCGTCCTGGTTTGCAAGAGTATTGAGAAGCTTATGAGAGACTTCCTCTGGGAAGGAGTAGAGGAAAGGAAAGGAAAGGATCTCATTTGGTTAGGTGGGACGTTGTGGGGAAACCTGTGAATCAGGGGGGAGGGGTTAGAGATTTGAAATTCAAGGTTACACAACAAAGCTTTGTTGGCTAAATGGCTGACAGTTTCCCCTCGAACTTAAATCCTTGTGGCGGAAGATTATTGTGAGCAAGCACGTCCCCCATCACTTTGAGTGGGCGACAAAAGGGATTAAAGGCATACACTAAAATCTTTGGAGAGTTATTTCTTTTCATCTCCTTTCTTTTTCCCATCTTGTTTTCTGTGATGGGAGGTGGTAAGAAAACATATTTTTGGGTGGGAGATAGACGTCACTCCTCTACGTTTCCTCGATCATATCATTTATCCTCATTAAAAAAATTGTCGAGTGTCGGAATTTTTGGTTTGGTCGAAGAATTCAATTTCTTTCTCTTTTGGTTTTTGTTGGTCTTTGTCCAATAGGGAAACGTGGAGGTGACATCCCTTCTTTCATTGATTGAGGATTTCGACTTTAGGCTTGGGAGAAAGAATATTCATGTGTGTGAGTCCTTCCCCCATGGAGGGTTTCTCTTATAAGTCTTTCTTTAGGGTTTTACTAGATCCCTCTCCCACGGTTGAGTAGGTCTTTGACGTTCTATAGAGGATTAAGACTCTGATAGACCCCTCATATTTAGAAAATATGAAAGGAGAATTAACAAAAAGAATAGCAAGGGGGATATAAATGTAAATGAGGAAGAGAATAAAAGTAGTTAGAGATGGGACCACTAGGGGAGGAGGGAGAAATCTGTTATCTATGGGTAACTGATTTAGTATAAAAATATGAGGTAGGGGGAGGGATAGATATCGAATTTTCATCTTAGAATTAAGCTTGTAAGCTGTAAAGAGGAGGAGGTCTCGGCTTCCTAGGCTATTTTGAGCCAAAATAGTGAATACATAACTGAGTTACTATCAATTTGGTATCAGAGTCATTCGTTCTTGGGAAGGGTATGGTGAAGAAGATGGAAGCAAGATTATCAACTGTGGAAGAACAACTTACTTTGCTACAAGTAGGAATGGAAAATAGGATGGATCTGCGGTTTGGGGAGATGTAACAAATCACTGAGAGCATGATGACAACAAAGATCGAAGCCTTGGGAGAAACTCTGGAATAGAAAATGATTCGTGCATTGTAAGTATGGTCGAAGAAATCGAAACTACTCAAGGAAGAGGAATCAGGGTTATCGGAGAAAGCGGTGACGGATAGAGGGAAAAAGCCGACAAGGGAGGATATCGGCGAGAGAAGAGAAGTGCCATTGTTCGATATGAGGTTGTGAAAACTGGAAATTCTGATATTCAAAGGGGAGATAGGAGAAGATCCGATGGGTTGGTTTCACATAGTAGAAAGGTATTTCGTAGTTAATCGTTTATCGAAGAAGGATAAAATCGAAGCTGCGATTCTGTGTTTGGAAGGAGAAGCGTTGGAATGGCATCAATGGAAGGAAGAGAGAACACCGATGAATACCTGGGCAAAGTTTAAGGAGCAGCTCCTGCTGCGCTTCCTACCGGTCAAAGAAGAAGATTGGAGAGCCCAGTTCCTTACTTTGAAGCAAGACGGCAGCGTTCGTGCATATCAGCAGTGATTCGAGCAGCTTTCGGGACTGTCGAAGGACCTTTCAGAAGAAACGTTGGAAAGTAAGTTTGTTAGTGGGCTGAAAGATGATATCCAAATCAAGATGAGAATGTTTAAGTTAATTGGGCTGAAGGAGAAGATGAGGATGGCCCAGATCATCGAAGACACGGAGGAAGCCCGAAGGAAGAAATGGGGCAGAGGCAGCCCAAATCCATCGAAGTCCACGGAGGTGTCTTTGAACTCGGGGCTTAATACAACCATGGGTCAACTCGGCCCTACCCCGAAATAAAACACACAATCGACCGCCCGAACAATTTCTCTCAACCCGACCTGCGGTGGTCACACTAAAAGACGTAAATGGTAGATCATTCACGACTGGCGCATTCAAAGGACTGTTTGACAGCGAAATGCAGCATCGGAGGGACAAGGGGCTATGCTATCGATGCGAAGAATAATATACGCCGGGGCACCGATGCAAAAGAAAAGAATTGAGTATCCTGCTGTACCACGATGAGGAAGAAGGAATAGACGAAGCAGAAGAGGAGTTAGGCGAAGTTGAAGTCCCGGCGACCACTACGCTGGAATCTATGGTGGTTGAGACTACCGATCACGAAGCGGCAGAACTTTCCCTCAACTCGCTGGCAGGAATTGACTCGCCCCGAACAATTAAGGTCAGAGGAGCTATCGGGGACAGGGATGTGGTCGTTCTCATCAACAGCGGAGCATCCCATAATTTTATCGATAAGGAGCTGGTATCGACCCTGAAATTACCACAGACGCCCACGACAAGCTACGAGATCATGTTGGGGACAGGAACTTCAGTGAGGACGACGACTATCTGTAAAGGGGTAATTCTTAATCTCCCTAACCTCACTATTATCAATGACTTCTTCCCTTTACCTCTAGGCAGCGCTAATGTAGTGTTGGGAGTACAATGGCTAATGACTTTAGGACGGGTTGAGTGTGATTGGGGAATGTTGGAGATGGAGTTTCAAATCGGAGATTGGCGGGTGCATTTGAAGGGGGATCGCAGTCTGATGAAAGCCTAAATCTCTCTGAAATCAATGATGAAACTAGTTAGAGAAGAGGGCCAAGGTATATTACTCGAGTTGAATTCTCTTTTGACCACTGAGAGGGAGGACGGAGGCCAATCGAAGGAAGAACACCGACCAGAAATCCGAGAAATTCTAAGAAAGTACCAATCAGTCTTTCAAGCAGTAGAGGGGCTACCTCTAGTATGACACCATGAGCATCATATTGAGCTTAAGCCGAGGGCAGGACCGGTGAATGTCAGGCCATATAGGTATCCACAGTTCCAGAAGGATGAGATTGAGAAATTGGTTGAAGAGATGCTCATTGCCGAGATTATTCAACCGAGTGTAAGTCCTTTTTCCAGCCCTGTATTATTAGTAAAGAAGAAGGATGAGAGCTGGCGATTTTGTGTTGACTACAGAGCTTTGAACCAAGTCACGGTACCGGATAATTTTCCTATCCCAATGGTCGACGAACTCCTAGATGAATTAGCCGGAGTACGAGTCTTCTCCAAAATCGACTTGAAATCCGGCTACCATCAAATTCCGGTGGCCCCTTCAGACGTCCACAAAACGGCATTCCGCACCCATGAAGGCCATTACGAGTTTCTAGTCATGCCATTGGGATTAAGAAACGGCCCGTCAACGTTTCAATCGGTAATGAACGATCTTTTACATCCATACTTACGAAAATTTGTATTAGTGTTCTTCGATGATATCCTAATCTACAGCTCTTCATTGTATGATCATGTGCATCATTTATCCTTGGTATTGCAAGCATTGGAGGATAACCAGTTCATGGCCAATCTCAAGAAGTGCACCATTGCGGTAAATCAAATCGATTACTTGGGTCATATAATATCAGAGGACGACATGGCTACAGACCCATCGAAGGTGGAGGCCATGCTTCAGTGGCCAACTCCGACCACAGTAAATCAACTAAGGGGATTTTTGGGGCTGACCGGATACTACCGCAAATTTGTAGTTCATTATGGGTTCGTTTCTTTTCCATTAACGCAACAGCTCAAGAAAGACAAGTTACAATGGGATAAGGAAGCTCAGGAGGCCTTCAAAATCTTAAAGCAAAGAATGGCCCAACTCCTTACCCTCAAGCTCCTTGATTTCAACCAAGTTTTTATAGTAGAGATAGACGCATCAGGGATAGGAGTTGGAGCGGTATTGATGCAAGGGGCCGACCGGTAGCCTAATTCAGCAAGGCTCTCCCACCAACGCATCGCCTCAAGGCTGCATACGAGCAAGAGCTGATTGCCATAGTCATGGCTGTGCAGAAATGGTGGCCCTATCTGTTGGGAAGAAAGTTCACTGTGCGGACAGATCAGAAGAGCATATTTCTGTTGGAGCAACATATTATAGCAGGGGAATACCAAAAGTGGGTGGCTAAATTGATCGGGTACGAATTCGATATCGAATACAAGAGGGGGTTAGAGAACTCGACAACCGATGCACTGTCTAGATTACCTACCACGGTGGAGATGTCGATGCTCAGCATGATAAGCTCACTCAATCCGACGATATTCACCAACCAAGTCGAACAGGATATGGAACTAAGAGCTATCCGAGATAATATTCGAGCAGGGCAATCGCACCCCCAAGGGTATACACTACAAGGAGGCCTTCTACTATATAAGCAGTGCATTGCTCTGCCACCACAGTCACCCACCATACCATTTCTCTTGCAAGAGTTCAACAATAATCCAATCAGGGGACACAACGGGGTAGTTAAGATGTATCAGCGATTAAAAAAAGAATTTTTTTGGACAGGCATGAAAGCAAGGGTGAAGGCGTTCATAGGAGACTGCTCAGTCTGTCAACAAGCCAAGTATCTAGCACTAGCGTCTGCCGGACTGCTACAACCACTGCCTATTCCTGAGCTCACTTGGCAAGATATCAACATGGACTTCGTGGATGGCCTGCCAAAATATGAGGGCTATAACTCAGTTTTGGTGGTGGTTGATTGGCTATCTAAATATGCGCACTTCATTGCCTTCCGCCACCCATATACCGCAGCAACCGTGGCTGGTCTATTCTTAAACGAAGTTGTACGACTGCATAGAGTACCGAGGAGCATCATATCGGATAGAGATAAGGTGTTCACTAGCTTATTTTGGGAAGAGTTGTTCAAACAAATGGGGACACAACTCAAGAGAAGCATATCCTACCATCCACAAACGGATGGACAAACGGAAATGGTCAATCCGGGATTAGAAGCATACCTCCGATGCTTCACCATGGAGACACCATCTCAGTGGCATAAATGGCTAGCATGGGTTGAGTACAATTACAACACGTCCTACCACACAACCATCAAGCAGACACCTTATGAAGTATTATATGGAAGACCAACACCTCCACTAATCTATTATAAATAGGGGAATGCAATAGTTGGGGAAGTAGATGTATTACTAAAGAACAGAGATGACATGCTCAGACAATTGAAGAAAACATTAGAAGCAACCCAACAACGAATGAAGGCCCTAGCAGACTCTAAACGACGAGAAGTGAACTTTGAAATTTCAGATTGGGTATACATCAAGCTGAAGCCATATCGCCAAAGCTCTTTATTGGTCCACAAGCATCCCAAATTAGCTCCACGCTACATTGGCACTTTTCAAATAATCCAAAAGATTGGACCAGTAGCATACAAACTTGACTTACCCCCGATGTAAATATACATCCTATAATACATGTTTCACAATTGAGAAAAGCCGAGGGGACCTTGCTGCTAAGATTTTCATCACCAACAGTTGGACTATTCGGGAAGCAGCTCAAACTAGTGTCGGTTTTGGGGGTCCGGAAGATTGGCTCGACCATATCATCACCTAATGATTTCGAAGTACTCATCCAGTGGGAAGACTTACCAATCAAAGATGCAACATAGGGAAGGAGGAGCACAGATAATTGACCAATTCCTGGACTTTCACCTTGAGGACAAGGTGGTGCTTTGGGGGGAGGGTAATGATAGACCCCCCATATTTAGAAAATATGAAAGGAGAATTAACAAAAAGAATAGGAAGGAGAGGGGGGGAGGGAGGGGGTTACAAATGTAAATGAGGAAGAGAATAAAAGTAGTTAGAGATGGGACCACTAGGGGAGGAGGAAGAAATCTGTTATTAATTTTTTATTTGTGGGTGACTGATTTAGTATAAAAATATGAGGTAGGGGGAGGGATAGATATCGAATTTTCATCTTAGAATTAAGCTTGTAAGTTGTAAAGAGGAGTAGGTCTCAACTTCCTAGGCTATTTTGAGCCAAAATAGTGAATACATAACCAAGTTACTATCAGACTCCTAACAAAGTCAAGTTCTTTTCTTGGCAAGTTTTGCTTGGTCGTAGATAAGCTCTTGAGAAAGATGCCTTCACTAATGCGTTCTTTATGCTACATCCTCTATCAAAGGCGGAGGAAAACCTAGATCACATTCTCTTGGAGTGTCAGTTTGTAAGATCTGTATGGAATGAATTTTTTCATGAGTTTGATTTTGCGCTTGCTCGCTAGAGGGATGTTCATGATGATTAGGGAGTTCTTCCTCCATCTGCCTTTCAAAGAGATTTCAAAGAAAGAGGCCATTTTCTTTGTCTTGCGAGGATGTGCACTTATTGTGGGATCTTTGGGGGGAGGGGGAGAAAAAGGGAACAACAAAGTGTTTCATGGTGTAGAGAAAGACCCTAACGAGTTTTGGTCCTTGGTGAGGTTTCATGTTTCTCTTTGAGGTTTGGTTTCAAATACTTTTTGTAATTATTTCCTAAACAATATTTTACTTAGTTGGAAACCCTTTCTTTAGGGGTTTTTATGGGTTTGATTTTGATGCCAAAAACTTGTTGTGTTCCTTATTTATGCGTTTTGTTGTTTTGTATGCGATGATGTTAAATGATTGATTGATAGCCAGATGTTGTGCCTTAACTAAATGAATTGAATATATATATGAATGAATGCAAGTTTCCTTATCTAAACCCAAATATAAGTTTAAACAAAGTTTTTTGGTGAGTCTAGGATCGAACATATGGACTTATACTAAAGATGTGTTTGGACTCGAAGAATGATTTTATGTGATGAATATCAATTGATGCGTTGAATTGATATTTGTCTAACTAAAATGGCTACTAAATAATTACAAGTGACCGTGGTAGTGGATGATGGTTGTGGTGGATATGAATAATGAGGATGTGATGCGATGATGATATGCGATGAATGATGAAGTGTATGGCGTTGATGATGTTTGCAATCACAATGAAAACAACTTGCATTGAAGTGAAGGAAAAAACAAATTCTAAAGTAGGGTTAAGAAGATTTACTAACATTCTCTTAAGCAATGCATAAGTAGGCGTTCACGTTACCAACTCTTGAAATGAAAAGCTAACCTCTCGATATTTAAGCCACATTTATTTTATGTCTAAGACACATGATCAAGTTGATTTTAAACAAAAGACTAACTTTATCTCTAAAGCCATTTCTTTCCTTGTTTAACGAGTTCCACAATCACTTACTCTCTCAAGCAGTTGATTATTTCTACTTAAAATCAAATTGTCAAGTGGATTCAAGCAATAGATTAAGCACGCATCAAACAAGATGAACTTTCACTTATACACACATGTAAAAATGTTAGATCATTCTCCTTAATCTAGTGGAAGTTTAACTGCTCATAATGGAGAGACAAGCAAGCATGGATATATGGAAATGAACAAAAATCCTATTTATATTAAGAAATAATGAGTTCTCGATCTTAATATCTTAACATAAATTGAAATGGATGAACAATAAGATTAAATGGAAAGAAAGAAGTGTGTCAAGCTGTCAGTTGCAATCTCTTGATTCATTTGGCTTTAGTGTTGGTTGGTTCTAAGTGTGAAGGTGGTGGAGCTCTCTCACTTTTTAGAGAAGAAGATTAAGCTCTCACTTAGAATTCTTCAAAGAAAGCTCAAAAGGTTGAAGATGATGAAAGATGTGGAGGAGTTTTGGCTGAATTTTGGTCAATCTCTTGGTGGAAAGTCGTAACTTAGCTTGAATTTCGATGGGCTATTTATAGGCATTAAAAGGAAGCTTCTCAGTCTATTTCCAAGGATGATCTGATACCTTGCATTTAATTCCATGCTCTGCTGCGCCGAATACTCATGTTACAGGTTCATTGGTTCTGTCACAACTGACTCAAAATGAGCTACCAACTTGTATCTTGATTTGACATCCACCACCCACACGTTTGTCGTTTTTTACTTCTTCGTTGCATAATTCTTTTCATCGCATGGTACTTCTATGCTTGCAAGATTTGGAGCTGATTTGATTCTTATACGTTCATGGCAGCAACTTTTGTTCCATGGCCGACTTTTGCTTCTTTTCATAGAAATTCTACGTTCAATGATATTAAATTTCATAATTTTCAGGATAATGAATTTTGTAAATATATGATCGATAAACTTGTTTATTTATATGATTTTCATTTCAGGTTGATACATTTTCCTCTGAATTTTCCTAATTATTCTACATAAAAGGTTACAATAACTTGTATTTCTACAAGTTATCATGTATGCCCTAGTGTTCGTTCATTTTTTTCTTAATGAAAGCAGCTATTTCTATAAAAAAAAATTGAAGAAGAAAAAGGCACAAAGAGAAAGGTTGTGCACAAAAAAATTACAAGATCTAGTACGCTTGGAGAATGTGAAATCACCCAACTCGATAGCAATAGCTTCCAAATCCTCAGACACATTTTCAACTTCAATTAGGTTCATAAACCTTGTAGAAACAAGGGAGATAACTTCCACATCATCTGATTCTACAAAAATCGAAGAGGGGGGTTGCCAATCTTGAAAATATCTTGAAGACCTTCTCTGATGAGACCATTAATGCCAATAGCTTAATTGATTTAAACAACCTACTCTTTTGTATCTTGCGCAGATAGGAGACCAGTTAAGGGCTATTTGTGACATTGAGTTGAGATTATGATATCTGAAGTTCATATATCTGTGGAGTTCGAATATCTGTAGAGTTCATATGCCTGTGTTTGAGGTGTAGAATTATTTGATCTAAGTTCATATGTCTATGTTTAGGGTACAAAGTTGAGTTCATATGTCTAGGTGTATCTAGTGCAATTTTTTGAACTCTAAATATTCTGCTTTTATGACGACTATTTTTGTTTTGAAAATTTTTTATTCAATAATTCTACCCATCTTTGTGTTGAATAAAATATGGATTGCTATTTTTGTTTGTTTGTTTGTTTTTTTTTTTTTTTAAATTTTTAACGTTTTTCTTTTTTTCTTGAGGGTAATGAACAACCATTAACTCGCAACATTTCTTGCAGGAATATAGTTATATAAAATGGGAAAACAAAGAGAAATCAAAACTTTTGAGTCCCAATTTTCTCCATGAATTTCATCATCATCTTATTTTTTTCTCTTCTTCCTATTGTTGCTTTGAATTTTTACTTTGTCATGAAATTTTTAATTGGATCTCCCTCATCATCTTAGAGCCAATGGAATGCCACCACGTTTCTTCATCAATTTTACTTTCAATTCCTCCAAATTTGGAGGACCATTAGAGAACAAATCTCAATTTTTTACTATTTTTTGTTAGAAAATGTTCTAGAAAAAATCTTCATTTTATGGTTTTTTTTTTTTTTTTTTTTTTTTTTTTTTTTTTTTTTTTATGGTACATACTATTCAACTACATATATACTTTTCCAAATATTATTAACACTCATTTGATATTTTAATTCAATTAAATAAAAATATATTTTACGAATTTCTACGTTTGAACATTGTACTTAATGTAGACAAAATACTATTATTTATATAATCAACAACACTACAACATACTTTAACATTCATCGGCCTTATAACAGTTGAAAGTGGTTATTGAAGTTCATTATCAAAGGTGATTTTTCGCTGGAGTTTGTAGTTGGAGGTGGTTGTTGGAGCCTGGAGTTGTTTGCATGAAGGTGGCATTGGAGTTGGTTTTTGGAGTTTGTTATTGAAGGTGATTTTTAGAGTCAAAGTTGGTTGTCGAAGTTTGTCGTGGGAAGGTGGTTGTAGAAGTTGATCATCGAAGATGATTTTTCTTGAAATTTATAGTCGGATGTGGTTGTCGGAGCTCGAAGTTAGTCACATCCCGTGTGAAAGCGTCTGAATGCTCAAGCTTCAAAATTCATTGAAGAAAACAAAAATAAAAACCAATTTAAGCATGTTGTATATTGAAGACAAATTTTGAAAAACTGACTTTTGAAGACTTTTCTTCAAATGGATCTTTCTTAAATGTGTTCGAACACTACCACTAACAAATTCCCACTATTCTTTGATAGAATTATGGCTTGTGGGAGCCCTTTTGGAAGAGTGATGAGAGGAAGAACTTTTTCTAGAGTGGATTTAGAAGAAAATCACTTAGTTTTATTATTTTTTACGCTGAGTTAAGAGAGAGGGTTAGTTACCTCTCTCTCCCATTAACTCCTTATAATTTCCCACACAGGGAGTTATTTTTATTTAATATATTATAAAATTAAATCATAATTTAATGTAAAATAATTAAATAATATTTAATAAATCTTATTAATTAAATATATAAATCATATTTAATATATTTTCCTCTCATAAACTACAGGTTTAATATGATCTTATTCATATTAATTTTAACCTATAGTTGTAATATAAATCTAGTTTATATTATTTAATATTTGAATCTTATTCAAATAATTTATTTTTCTCATATAATAAAGTTAACTTTGAATCTAATTCAAAATTAACTTTATAATATAATGTATTCATATACATTATATTAATTGTATCATATATAATTATATTTGCTAAATAATTTGAACAATTCAAATTCATCCAAAACTTTAATAATTCTATTTTTACTCTTTAGCTAGCGAGGAGACCTAATGGATCTACAGATTAGAAGCTCTAATGATACATGATTAATTAATTAAACTCTTTAATTAAATTAATCAACATTAATTAACTGCAAGTCATTCCACTAAAGATTCACAACTGTAATCTTCACACTGTAGATGTATTTTTTGTGTCCATGAATATAACCGTTATCAGATGGGTTAAATTACCGTTTTACCCCTGTAATTACCTCTAGTTCCTTAAGTCCCACTAATCCCATATTGAATAACCTATTTATGGTCCTACCATAAATAAAATCTCTCTTGGGCCAATGAGAGAGAAGAGGCTTCATTGTTCAAGATCTAGAGTCAACACATAAGAAAACAATTCATCTACTTTTCCTAAAGACGAAAAGGCGTAAATTCCATCTTGTGTAATTATGTTTTCAACTCCTCACTCAGTCTTGTCCCCAAAATGGTAGGCATATTGAGTCAACAACTCGATTCACTCTCAGCCATACAAATCAAAGGATAGTCCCTTTAGGAAGGAGTCCATAACTCACCCAGGATTGAGATTGAGTTACCTATGGTCATCCTATGAAATATTAATCTTTTAAATCAATGGTATTAAAATGAAAGATCAATTATTTCATGGTTTGATTGTATACAAACTCTTTGTATAAGATACCCCCACTCGCATATCTATTACATGAACGAACACTTAAAACACTTGTAACATTTACAAAGTGGGTCGTATCCATAGTGTTAGCAAGATAAGGTACCCAACCTTATCCATATACTGTTTAGGTTATTACTTGAACACGATCTAACACATACTGTTCAAGTTACATTAAATAACCATGAATCTTAGTTTATTGGATTAAGTTGTGCAAGACTAATAAATGAATAAAATACCTCTTTATTAATAGACAATAACCGCGTTTACAAAAAATACAAACTATGAAATTTAGGATATAAATTCAAAAATCTCCCATTTGTCCTAAAGCTCTAATGGGGTGTATATAAAGTAATTATTATAGTACAATATAGTATATAATACAATAAACTAGATCATACACTATATCCAGTACATATCTCCCATTTTCACTAGACCAAATGATGCATATCTTACAGACTTAGACCCTCCAGGTGATCCTAAAAAACCTTAGCTATGAGAGCTTTTGTAAATAGATCAACAATATTGTGCTCCGAAGCAATCTTCATGACGATCATGTCTTCTCATTGCACAATTCTTGTATTAAGTGGTATGTAACATCCCACATCTTTTTATTTATTTATTTATAATGTAAAACTTTTCCCTTTTCAGTAATTGCCCTTAATTGAAGGACATGTTTGGAATTCTGAATTTAAAGTATAAATGCGAGGATTTAAGTGTTGTCGTAGAATTTATTAAAAAATTATTCAATTTAAAAAGTTATGGCAGGAATTAATTATTTTTGGAAAAAGGAAAGGAATTAAATAATATAAAGTGGGTTAAGGAAAAGATATAATTAGAGTTATACTATTTTCCTTTTATTATTATTATTTTTACTATTTTTTTATTATCATTATCATTATTATTATTATTATTAGCATTTTTTTTTTAATAAAAAGGGCCCCCCCTCCACCCCTCACCTTCTGCCTCATCACCCGGCTCCGTTTTCTTCTTCTTGGCACACCCAACCGCCACACCCTTAGTCGTCGTGCGCCTCCAATTCCGACCACCGTTCGTTGCTCGTAGCACCGGCACGTCCGCTTTTAAACTGTCGATCCACTAGTTCAAGCCCCCGCGTGCCACCAGTCGCCCAGCGTCGACCCTCCCTCCAATGGCTTGATCGCCATTCGTGGGTTTCGGCCAGGACCAGATCCTGCGGTCAGACCACGACAGCTCTCGTCAGCGTCACCCTTTCAGCCGTACGTTCCGTTCCACGCAGCAACCAGAAGCTCTCCAAGCTGCTTGCTGTGAGCTCCGTCCAGCCGGGCCGCTCACGCCATACGCCCCAGCACTCGCCACTGCCGGTCGCTCGTCGTTCCCTGCAGCGTCGAAAGTACGCTTTGGTCTTTGTTCGAAATCTTGGATTAAGGGTAAGTGTAAATTGTTTTGGTTGGATTCCTTGAGGATTTTGAGCAGTCACTAGAGTTTGGCCTTAAATTGTTGGTTCACGTCATGTTTTGGATGTAGGGCAAAATTTTTAGGTTGTTGAAGTTGTCGTCCAACCGAGTAAAAGGGGTAGTCGACGAATCTTGGTGAAGGGTAAGGCTCTAAACTTATGTGGGTTGTTAAGCATGTTGTATGTTTATGAATTTCTCGATTTAAGTTTGACTGAACTATGGACTGCGGCCTAAAATAATTTGCCATGATGTTGGGTGTTAGGTTTGGATCTTGAGATGTCCTGGTGTCTTTGTTTTGATTGTTTTTAAGTTTGATCCTGTGGGCTTTCGGTTTCGTTGGACAAGGAAGAGGTTGAGCTGGCTATTTTCTGGAGTTTGCGAGTAAAGGTAAGTAATCTTATCATTGGAACTGCCCACGGGCCAGACTCTAGTTGTATGCTAGCATGATAAGTGTATGTTATGGTAACTGTTACCATGTTGATTGACAGTATGACTTAAATCAAAGTATGTTCTGGCACAAATTCTGATTTGTTTACATACATACCTAAGTGCTTGATCGTTAGTATGTGATAGTATGTGTTTTCATATGTCGATGTCTAATCTGCTGGCGTTGAGGCATACTTGTATGTTGTGGCTTTATGATATAAGTTATACATGGATGATGTATAATATGTTGTTAAGAATTATGGGTATGTGATGCAACCATGGTATTGAGGATTTTTATTATGCTTTAAAACCGTACAAATGTTGAATCTTAGCATGTTAGGACTGTGTGAATATCCTCATTGATTAGTTAGATGCTCACCAGTTTTGTGTTTCCTTAGGAATTCACCAGTTTGTGTTTCCTTCGGGATTCACCAGTTTGTGTTTCCTTCGGGATTCACCAATTTGTGTTTCCTTCGGGATTCACCAGTTTGTGTTTCCTTCGAGATTCACCAGTTTGTGTTTCCTTCAGGATTCACCAGTTTGTGTTTCCTTCAGGATTCACTAGTTTTGTGTTTCCTTCGGGATTCACCAGTTTTGTGGGCATACTTAACTACAATAGGATAGGACTCAGTCTCTTATATGTTACATGTATTTTTATGCCATATGTGGGTATCTAGAGGACATAGATGCCTAGCCGGACCCCAGTGGTGGGGTTACTTACTGAGTATTTTATACTCATTCTTTCTTATGTTAATGTTTCAGGTAAGGGTAGAGATGCACTGGCGATGGCGCAGCGGAATTCATGATCGAGCCACTGAGACTAGTTTTTACGCTTCCGCATCATGAGATTTAAAGTTCTTTTCATGTTTCCCATAATGTTTAATTTTGATGTTTGAAACTTATTATTAAGAATTGTTTTTCATATGTACTTATTAACCTTTATGATTTATGGGTACCCGATTATTGTTTTTAACAATTACATTTAATTAATGTCTTTTGAACTTCTCTTGTTTTTAATTAGCATTTATTTCAAATGACTGAGCGTCGTTTTAAATTCTTTGCATGCATTTATTTTAGTAACGACCTTACCTAAGTCCTAGGGGGTCGGGTCGTTACAGTTGGTATCAGACCCCATGTTTTGGGTTCTGTAGACTGACTTACTATGTAAGTCTAGATAGTCCCTGTGGCCAGTAACGAATTCCTCGTCATCGCCAGGTACGTTCTACTAACGAAAGTTTCCATGTGTATATGAGGACAGTGATGTAGTGTTTTAAACACATGATGTCTGAGAGAGACCCAGAAATAGTTAGCTAACGTACAAATTTATGACAGGACATGGCACCTAAACGTAGAACAAGGAAAAAAATTAGAGAAGAAATACCAGCAGAGAGAGAGGGGAGTAATCAAACTGCTCCGGCGGCGCCAATTTCGCCTACGACCCAAGTGGATGAAAAGGCAATGGAAGCCCAAGTTAGTGAAGCTGTTGTAACCGCTTTGATGGGGAAGCTGCAGGAACTGATCTGTAGCACGATGGCAGGACAGCCTGCTCAGACTCAAGCTCAGGAGGAACCAGTGCCACCCGAGCCGTTACGATAAACCCGTCCGTAGGACAAGGATACGCAGAGTCTGTCTCTCGAGGCCAAACATTTACGGGATTTTCGGAAGTATGACCCTCGCCCCTTTGATGGATCGTTGGGATACCCCACCAAGGCAGAACTGTGGTTGTCATCCATTGAGAAAATTTTTCGTTTTATGAGATGCCCGGAAGAGCACAAATGGCAATGCGCAGTCTTCATGCTGACTGGTAACGCGGCAATATGGTGGCGTTCGGCAGAAAAGATGATCGATATTGGAGGTGACCTTGCAACCTGGGAACAGTTCAAGGAACGTTTTTATGAGAAGTACTTTTCGGCCAACACCCGATACAATAAGCAGGTAGAATTCTTGAACCTGAAGCAGGGCGTTATGTCAGTGGAGGATTACGAGCAAGAATTTGATAAGCTGTCTCAGTTTGCTCTTGAGCTAGTGGCCACCGAGGCAGAAGGACCGAGAGATTCATCCACGACCTGAGGAGCGGGTTGCGAGGGATGGTGCATGCCTTGGATCTTAAGACTTATGCCGCGGCATTGCGGGACGCTGTGAGGATTGATGCCGACTCCCAGGGGGGAGAAGAATACAGGAGGTCATTCGGGATTGGGACCTCCGCAGGGCAGAAAAGGAAGGCTGAGCACAAGACTTTTAAACATCAACAGAGGGGTCAGAACACCGTACATTCTCCACGTTAGTGGGGACAACAGAGTACCCAGGCTGGGAATGGTAGGGAAGATAGACCGATATGCACCACTTGCGGTAAGCAACACTGGGGACGTTGTTTACCCAACTCTGGGAATTGTTTCCGATGTGGCCAGAAGGGACATATGGCAGATAGATGCCCAAGGAAGAATGCGCCTGAGCACAGGAGCCAGCCCGTAGGATCGTTCCAGGGAGGCCCGAACCGCCAGCAATAGCAAGGAAAGGTATTTTCTACCACTCGGCGTGAGGCCGAGAAGTCAGACATCGTGGTGACAGGTACACTTCCCATTTTGGGACATCATGCTTTTGTTTTATTTAACTCTGGTTCTTCGCACTCATTTATATCGGCTATATTTGTGATACACGCCATGTTAGACTCAGAACCGTTGCCTTTTTCATTGTCTATTTCCACTCCCTCGGGAGAGATCATGTTAGCTACAGAAAAGATAAAGGCATGTCAGGTAGAGGTAGCCAATCGCGCGTTAGATGTAACCCTGATAATTTTAGATATGCGCGATTTTGATGTTATATTAGGCATGGATTGGTTAGCTGCTAACCATGCCAGCATAGATTGCTCTCGTAAAGAGGTTATCTTTAAGCCTCTTACAGGAGCAGTTTTATGAAGGCCAGCAGGCTATTTGACCAAGGAGCCTGGGGCTTTATGGCCAGTGTGGTAGACACCAGGGAGAATGAAGTTACCTTGACTTCAGAGCCAGTAGTGAGGGATTTTCCAGATGTATTTCCAGAAGACCTTCCCGGATTGCCCCCGCAGTAGGAGATAGATTTTGCCATTGAATTGGAGCCAGGCACAACCCCTATTTCAAGCGCCCCGTACAGGATGGTCCCGACAGAGTTGAAGGAACTGAAGGTCCAATTGCAGGAGTTGTTGGACAAGGGTTTCATCCTCCCTAGTGTGTCACCATGGGGTGCACACGTTTTGTTTGTGAAAAAGAAGGATGGATCGTTACGTCTGTGCATTGACTACAGAGAGCTGAACAAGGTGACCGTCAAGAACAAATATCCCCTTCCCAGGATCGATGATTTGTTTGTCCAGTTACAGGGAGCTACGGTATTCTCTAAGATTAACCTCCGGTCAGGGTACCACCAGCTGAGGATAAAGGACAGTGACATACCCAAGACAGCCTTCCGTTCGAGGTATGGACATTATGAGTTCACAGTGATGTCATCCGGCCTAACGAATGCACCAACAGTGTTCATGGATCTGATGAATAGGGTGTTCAAGGAATTCCTCGACACCTTCGTGATTATTTTTATTGATGATATTTTGATTTATTCCAAGACAGAGGCCGAGCATGGGGAGCATTTGTGGAGAGTTTTAGAGACATTGAGGGCCAATAAGCTATATGCTAAGTTTTCTAAATGTGATTTTTGGTTGAAGCAAGTGTACTTTCTAGGGCATGTGGTATCCAAGGAAGGTGTCTCCTGCAAAGGTGGAGGCAGTTACGGGTTGGGCTCGTCCAACCACGGTCAGTGAGGTACGCAGCTTTCTGGGGTTAGCAGGCTACTACAGACGGTTTGTGAAGGATTTCTCTCGCATAGTCGCCCCATTAACTCAGTTGACCTGGAAGGGGGCAACATTTGTTTGGAATGAGGCTTGTGAAAGTAGTTTCCAGGACCTCAAGCAAAGGCTGTTTCAGCCCCAGTTCTCACAGTACCGGATGGATCAGGTGGTTTCGTCATTTTCAGTGATGTATCCAAGAAAGGGTTGGGATGCGTATTGATGCAGGAGGGTAGAGTAGTTGCTTACGCTTCACGTCAGCTGAAGAAGCATGAATAGAATTATCCCACACATGACTTGGAGTTAGCAACGGTGGTTTTTGCTTTCAAGATCTGGAGACATTATTTGTATGTAGAAAAGATACAGATATTCACCGACCACAAGAGTTTGAAGTACCCTTTCACTCAGAAGGAGCTAAACATGAGGCAACGAAGGTGGTTGGAACTATTATGACCGTGAAATTTTGTACCACCTGGGGAAAGCAAACATAGTGGCAGATGCTTTAAGCAGAAAGGTGGCCCATTCCGCAACTCTCATTACTGGACAGACTCACTATGCAGGGAACTGGAGAGGGTAGAGATTGCAGTAGTCGTGGGGAAGGTCGCGGCACAGTTAGCACAGTTTTCGGTGCAACCAAGCCTAAGGCAGAAGATTATTGATGCGCAGCGAGACGACCCTTATTTGGATGGGAGAGTTCGTAGAGTGGAGTCAGGCCAGGATAGAGAATTCTCTGTGTCAGCAGAAGGCGGCCTCTTTTATCAGGGGCATCTGTGCATGCTGGCGGTTTGTGACATTAAGGATGAGCTGTTGTCAGAGGAGTTCCCTATTCTCAGTCCACCCCAGCAGCACCAAGATGTACCAGGATCTGAAACGTTACTATTGGTGGAACGATATGAAAAGAGAGATTGTGGAGTTCGTCAGTAAGTGTTTGGTGTGCCAGCAGGTGAAAGCCCCGAGGCAGAGGCCAGCAGGCTTGTTACAACCATTAAATATACTAGAATGGAAGTGGGAGCATGTGTCTATGGACTTCATCGTGGGGTTGCTTCGAATAGTTAAGGGTTTCACTGTGATATGGGTCGTTGTAGACAGACTTATGAAGCTAGCAGATTTCATCCCTGGAAAGTCCACCTTTTCAGTGAATAAGTGGGCACAGATATACATGAAGGAAGTGGTAAGATTGCATGGAGTACCCGTGTCCATTGTGTCGGACAGAGACCCTCGTTTCACGTCTAACTTCTGGAAAAGTCTTCAGGTGGCATTGGGGTCCTGGTTAAACTTAAATACAGCGTTTCACCCTCAGACAGATGGGCAGACAGAGAGATTGAATCAGATATTGGAAGACATGTTGCATGCCTGTGCCTTAGAGTTTTCCGGAAGCTGGGATGCTCACTTGCACTTAATGGACTTTACGTATAATAACAGCTACCAGTCCACTATTGGGATGTCACCCTTTGAGGCCTTATATGGGAAGAGTTGCAGGTCCTCTGTGTGTTAGGATGAGGTAGGAGAGAGGAGATTGTTAGGACCTGAATTGGTGCAAACCACAAATGAGGCCATACAGAAGATCAGGGCTTGTATGCAGACAGCCCAGAGCAGACAGAAGAGTTATGCCGATGTAAGACGTAAGGACCTAGAATTTGAGATTGGGGTGAAAGTGTTTTTAAAGGTGGCACCCATGAAGGGTATTCTGAGGTTTGGCAGGAAAGGAAAGTTGAGTCCGAGATTCATTGGACCTTTCGAGGTCCTGGAATGAGTTGGCCCTATAGCTTACCATTTGGCCTTGCCCCTAGCATTGTCTTCAGTTCATAATGTCTTCCATGTTTCGATGCTAAGGAAGTATGTGGCAGACCCATCTCATGTAGTTGACTACGAGCCCTTACAGTTGAATGATAACTTGAGCTACGAGGAGAAGCCCATAGAGATTCTTGCCAGAGAAGTAAAGACATTGCGCCGTCGGGAAATTGCTTTTGTGAAAGTTCTGTGGTAAAACCACTAGTTCAGGGAAGCCACCTGGGAGTGAGAGGTTGAGATGAAGGCCCAATACCTAGAGCTTTTTCAAGGATGAACTTTCGAGGACGAAAGTTCTTTGAGGTGGGGAGAATGTAACATCCCACACCTTTTTATTTATTTATTTATAATGTAAAACTTTTCCCTTTTCAGTAATTGCCCTTAGTTGAAGGACATGTTTGGAATTCTGAATTTAAAGTATAAATGCGAGGATTTAAGTGTTGTCGTGGAATTTATTCAAAAATTATTCAATTTAAAAAGTTATGGCAGGAATTAATTATTTTTGGAAAAAGGAAAGGAATTAAATAGTATAAAGTGGGTTAAGAAAAAGATCTAATTAGAGTTATACTATTTTCCTTTTATTATTATTATTATTATTATTATTTTTACTATTTTTTTATTATCATTATCATTATTATTATTATTAGTATTAGTATTTTTTAAAAAAATAAAAAGGGCCCCCCTCATTTTCTCCCTCACCCACGCGAGCCTCCGTTTTCTTCTTCCTTGCTGCATACCCAGCCGCCACACCCCCAGTTGCCTTGCGCCTCCAACCGACCGCCGTTCGTCAGCCTCAAAGCACCGCACGTCCTCTTTCAACCGGTCGAACTACTGGATCCAGCCCCTACGTGCCACCAGTTGCCCAGTTGTCGACCTCCCTCCAATGGCGTTGCTCGCCATTCGTGGGTTTCGGCCGACCAGATCTCGCCAGTCAGATCACGCCGTTCGCCGTCGCGTCGCCCCTTTCAGTCGTTCGTTCCGTCCGCGAGCAACCAGAAGCTCTCCAAGCCTCTGCCGTGAGCCTCCGTCCAGCCGGGCCGCTCGCCAGCTGCCCCAGCCTCACCACTGCCGGTCGTTGTCGTCCCTGCCGCGTCGGGTCCGCTTTGATCTTTGTCGAAATCTTGAATTAAGGGTAAGTGTAAATTGTTTTGGTTGGATTCCTTGAGGATTTTGAGTAGTCACTAGAGTTTGGTGGATTCCTTGAGGATTTTGAGCAGTCACTAGAGTTTGGCTTTAAATTGTTGGTTCACGTCATGTTTTGGATGTAGGGCAAAATTTTTAGGTTGCTGAAGTTGTCGTCCAACCGAGTAAAAGGGGTAGTCGACGAATCTTGGTGAAGGGTAAGGCTCTAAACTTATGTGGGTTGTTAAGCATGTTGTATGTTTATGAATTTCTCGATTTAAGTTTGACTGAACTATGGACTGCAGCCTAAAATAATTTGCCATGATGTTGGGTGTTAGGTTTAGATCTTGAGGTGTCCTGGTGTCTTTGTTTTGAGTGGTTTTAAGTTTGATCCTGTGGGCTTTCGGTTTCGTTGGACAAGGAAGAGGTTGAGCTTGCTAGTTTCTGGAGTTTGCGAGTAAATGTAAGTAATCTTATCATTGGAACTGCCCACGGGCCAGGCTCTAGTTGTATGCTAGCATGATAAGTGTATGTTATGGTAATTGTTACCATGTTGATTGACAATATGACTTGAATCAAAGTATGTTCTGGCACAAATTCTGATTTGTTTACATACATACCTAAGTGCTTGATCGTTAGTATGTGATAGTATGTGTTTTCATATGTCGATGTCTGATCTGCTGGCTTTGAGGCATACTTGTATGTTGTGGATTTATGATATAAGTTATACATGGATGATGTATAATATGTTGTTAAGAATTATGGGTATGTGATGCAGCCATGGTATTGAGGATTTTTATTATGCTTTAAAACCGTACAAATGTTGAATCTTAGCATGTTAGGACTGTGTGAATATCCTTATTGATTAGTTAGATGCTCACCAGTTTTGTGTTTCCTTCGGGATTCACCAGTTTTGTGGGCATGCTTAACTACAATAAGATATGACTCAGTCTCTTATATGTTACATGTATTTATGTGCCATATGTGGGTATCTAGAGGACATAGATGCCTAGCCTGACCCCAGTGGTGGGGTTACTTACTGAGTATTTTATACTCATTCTTTCTTATGTTGATGTTTCAGGTAAGGGTAGAGATGCACCGGCGATGGCGCAGCGGAATTCATGATCGAGCCACTAGGACTAGTTTTTACGCTTCCGCATCATGAGATTTAGAGTTCTTTTTATGTTTCCCGTAATGTTTAGTTTTGATGTTTGAAACTTATTATTAAGAATTTTTTTTCATATGTACTTATTAACGTTTATGATTTATGGGTACTCGATTATTGTTTTTAACAATTGCATTTAATTAATGTCTTTTGAACTTCTCTTGTTTTTAATTAGCATTTATTTCAAATGATTGAGCATCGTTTTAAATTCTTTGCATGCATTTATTTTAGTAACGGCCTTACCTAAGTCCTAGAGGGTCGGGTCGTTACATGGTATTTGTGCCCTATATGCTTTCTTCTCTTGTTACTCCTAGGCTCCATATATTTAACCATAACACCACTATTGTTACAGTAAAGAGTGATGGTCATTGATATATTTGGAACGACTTCCAAATCAGTTAAAAACTTCTTGAGCCAAATTGCTTCCTTAGTATCCTCACAAACAACGTACTTAGCCTCCATGGTTGAGTCAGCAATACAACCTTGCTTGACACTCCTCCATATTATAACTCCTCCATTAAAAGTAAACACTGATCCTGATATGGATTTTCTAAAATCCTTATCTGCATGAGAATTAGAGTCAGTGAATTCTGTAAGGATCAAATCCTTAGCACCATATACAAACATATAGTCCCTTGTTCTCCTAAGATACTTAAGAATTGTCTTAACCGCAGTTTAGTGATCAAATTCTGGATTAGATTGATATCTACTGACAATTCCTTCTGCATAGAAAATATCTGGCCTAGTATACAACATAGCATACATTAGACTACCCACTACCAATGCACAAGAAATCCGTCTCATTTCTCAAGAGGTGTCTTAGGACACTGTTCTTTAAACAAGATAATTCCATACCTGAAAGGTAATAAACCCTTATTGAAATTTTGCATCGAATATTTGACAAGTATCTTATCAATATACGACACCTGAGACACGACCAACGTTTTGTTCTTATGATCCCTGTTAATTTGGATTCCAAGAATAAATTGTGCTTCTCCCAAAATTTTCATTTGGAATTGAGCAGCCAATCATTTTTTAACATTATTTAGAAAACCTACATCATACCCAATGAGTAGGATATTATCCACATATAAAACTAGGAAAGCTATCGAACTGTTGACGATCGTTCAACGCGCTTTGAGTAACGCATGCCATGCGATTATGTAGCTAACGACTGTGCGATGAGCATGATAGTCTACACGATCGAGTAGTAAGTGCCGAGTATCGTATACCAAGTGATTGTGTAGCTACTGACTATACAATGAGCATGATAGCCTACATGATCATTTAGCACATATGCCTTGCGTTGAGTATCAAATACTCTGCGATTGTTTACCTTCGAGCGTCTTCACAATCATGTATCCAATGCAACACGATCGAGTAAACTATTTACACGATCGCGTAGCATTAGCTATGCGATCGTTTAGTAAATACTATACGATCAAGTAGAACATTTCTACACGATCACATAGCCAAATCTAAACGATCATTTAGCTTGAGTTACACGATGCGACCATCGATTCGTCTTTTCCATCGAAGCGAACAACAACTCCTTGCATTTGAAGCTTCTTCACAAATGACTAGAAAACTTAAAAGAATACAGACTCGATTGCAAGTTATATGTCTAAAAACGCAAGGGCCCTTACAAATTAACTTTTGTAAAAGTAAATGAAAGCATTAAACAGAGACAATTATCCCGAAACATCCATCAACAACATCCACAAAACACTTAACACTTAAACGCATTGTAGAATGTTAAAAACCACCAAGACTGTAAATGAAATTCAATACAACAATGGAATTTGGAAATCAGAACAACCTGACTCTGATACCAATTGAAGGAACTCAAATTATAGAGGACCTTTGAGTGGAAACGGATCGTCTAATCACCATTGTGAAAGAATCATGCGTTTACAGTCATACACAACAAATTATGCATTATATCATAAATTACAACATGCTTTGAATTAAATACAAAGGTTTAAGAGATAATACCTTTGAAGAACACTTCTTCAAGAAAATCCTCGATCGTTCACCAATGCGGCGAATAACTCGATCTCTCTCGAACAGCAACGAGCAGAAATTCGATCCTCGAAAAAATCGGACACTACCACAAGATTACTTGGTATTATCGGTGTGAGAATCCAGGAGTGGTGGGCTCTGGCTTATTTTGGTTTGAGGGAAGGTTTAGAGTGGAGCAGGAAGACGATCGAGTAAACGATAGCACGGTCGTGTAGAAGATGAAGTCTATCGCATAGACTCGATACTCGATTGTTTAGATAAGAAAGCTATCATATAGTCTCTCGATGCTATCGTGTAGTAACTCGATTGCTAATAATGCGAGACGTGTGAGATTTTGAAATCAAATTTCATTTTATCCGAAAATTGCCATAAAACCTTGCAACTACCCACTAAGGGTGGTTATTGTGAAAAAGATTTTTAATTATCAAATAATTAATAATTATAAATAAATATGATAACTAACTTATCATATTATATTTATAACCTATAGTTTTAGTATTGCATCATATACAATATATAAACCATAGTTTTTTTTTATGACATTTAATATAAATCATATTTACATTAAATTTAATAACTATGAATCTAATTCATAGAAATTATATTTGAATCATATTCAAATATTAGTTTCTCCAATCAAACAATAATGTATCAAATACATTATGTCAATTATATCATATATAATCAAATTCCCTTTTATTAATTTGAACATTTCAAATTAACCCAAAAACTGATTCTCCATTTCAAATTAACCCAAAAACTGATTCTCAACTTGAATCCATTGAGCTACCAAGGGGTTCTTATGGACTTGTAGCTTGAAGCTCCAACAGTATGTGAATAACTGACTAAACTCTTTAATCACATTATCCACCATCCGTTAACTGCCGGACACTCCACTAAAGACCGATAGCTGTACTCTTCACACTATAGATATATTTCTGTGTCCATTAGATATAACCAATCAACAGTATGATGACCTTTCATAAATCACTCGTAAGTACAATTGGGCCAAATTACCATTTTGCCCTATAGTTACAACTAACTCCTTAAGTACCACTGATCTCTCTGATGAATAATAGATCATAGTCCCACTATGACTAAACCTCTCTCGGACCAAGAGAGGGTGTTGCGCCACATTATTCAAGACTTGGAATCAGCCTTTAAGGGAGCAATTTATCTACTTACCCCTACTTCGAGGAAGGAGTGAATTCCATTTTGTGTAGCTGAGTTTCCAGCTCCCCAATCAGACGAATCCTCAAAATGGTAGGCTTGTTGAGATGACGATCTGACCACTCTCACCCATACAAATCAAAGGACTGCCCTCATAGGCAGAGTTACAACTCACTCAGGATTAAGGTCATGTTACTTATAGTCATCCTAGTGAAATGAAAGTCTCAATTATGAACGACGTTATATAACGAGACTTAACATTTCGTGGTCCGGTCTTATACAAACTTCTTTGTATAGAATATCCTTGCTCGCATGCCTAATACATGAATGATCAAGATCAGATCATTTGTAGCTCTTTATAACATTTGTAACACCTACAAAGCGGGCTATACTCGTAGTATGACCAGGATAAGGTATCCCTTCTCATCCATATACTACTAACAATTTAGGTTATCACTTAAAACACGATCCACTTGTATGCCTCCACATACATGTTTAAGTTACAACGATAACCATGGATCTTAGTTTGTTGGTTTGTGGTTAATGCAACTAAAATATCAAATATTTCATAGACAATGTGAATAAAATATCATATATTATAAATCACAAAATGTTTGTTCATACAAATGTTTACAAACTATAGGATCCTATGAGATTGAGGGCATTAACCCCAACAAACAGGTGGTTCAAAAATTTCATTAGGGTTTCTAGTCATGGCTATAAAATCATGCATGTGATCGGAAGAATCACTTGAAGTAATTTTTTCAATATTTGGATAGAATTCTTCCTAGGTCCAATCAGGTAAGACAATGTCAAAGTAGATGAGCTTACCTTTTCTTTTCCTTTTGGTTCATCAATGAATCTTGCCTCAGAACGTCTTTGTTTTGCAAGGGAGTAAAAAATTGATTTCATTCTACTGAGAAGGGATTCCATGCACAAGAACTCCATATTTGTTGATTGAAGCGGGAGGAACATCTTTAGGCATATGCAACTTTCGTTTGGCCTTTCTTTGTGTCTCACCATTTTTCTGTAAGAAGTGTAGTTCCTTGACGAGTATTCATCATTAGAGGAGGCTTAGTATGACAAGCAAGCACACAAATTTTGTAAGGAGATGGTTGAGAGAAGGAAAAACCCACGATACAATGGGGAGACTTGCCACGATTAAACTTCCAACAATTCAAATTCAAAAAGCAATTTAAAAATAAAACACTTTTAGACTTCCTTGAACTCCCAATAACCGTCATTAAGGCAGTTTATTTGCAACAATAACTTCATAGGCATGCTTGATGGGTTGAGATCCTCAGCTAAACGAGCAAAAAATTTAATTTTTATGCCTTCAAGACACAAAGACCCAAAGCTGCCATCGGGGCCTCAAAACGATCAACATTTAACGCCTTGGTAAAGATGTCTACTAATTGACATGCTCTATCTTGATATGCTTACCTTCCACAAGGTCATGAATAAAGGCGGTGTCTGATTTCCATATATTTGGTACGACTTATTGAACTGGTTTTTTGGGTATATTAATCGCACTTATGTTGTCACAATCTTATAGGACATCATATTCTAGTAACATTTGCTTCATCCAGATCAGTTGAGTGTACCTACTCCCGGCTGCAATGTATTCAGCTTCAGCCCTTGACAAGGAAACACAATTTTATTTCTTGCTGAACCACGAAATCAAGTTGTTACCCAAAAAGAAACAACCTCCATAAGTACTCTTTCTATCCTTTAAGTTGCCTGCCTAATCATCATTACAACAGCCAACTAATGAGCTACTTATGTCAAACGTATATAGTACACCATATTCGCATTTTCCATTTATGTACTTGATTATCCTTTTTGCATTAAGCAGATGTTCGTTTTTAGGACAAGGTTGATATCTGGCACACATCTACAACAAAAGTAATGTCTGGCATGCTGGCTGTTAAATACAACAAGCTCCCAATGATGCTTCTATATAGGTTTTCATCAACTTGTGTTCCACTCGAGTATTTTGACATTTTCACAGGAATTGGTGTTGGAGTTCTTTTGACACTAGCACTATCCAAGCCAAACTTCTTCATTAAACTCTTGGCATATTTACTTTGAGAGATAAAAATTCCCTCATTTAGTTGCTTTATTCGAAATCCCAGAAAATAGGATAGTTCTCCTTCCATGCTCATCTCGAATTCTTCCTGCATTTGTCTCACAAAGAGCTCGACCATTTCTTATGACATCCCTCCGAAAACAATATCGTTAACATAAATTTGAACTATCACAAAATTCTCATGAGAATTTTTTACAAAGAGAGTCTTATCAACTTCTTCTCGACTATACACATTGTTGACAAGAAACTGGGTTAATTGTTCATACTAGGCTCTGGGTGCCTGTTTGAGTCCATAAAGAACCTTGTTAAGTTTATACACATGGTCAGGATGAGTAGGATCCATAAATCCTTTAGGTTGAGCAATGTACACTTCTTTCTTTAGATATCCGTTCAAAAATGCATTATTTACATCCATTTGGTATAGTTTGAATTTCAGAAGCCAAGAAATACCAAGCAAGAGTCTAATAGCTTCGAGTCTCGCAAAAGGAGTGAAGGTTTCATCAAAGTCCATGCCTTCTATTTGAGTGCACCCTTGAGCCATTAATCTGGTTTTATTTCTAGTGACATTGCCATTCATATCTGTCTTGTTCTTGAAAATTCACTTTGTCCCAATTATATTCATAGATTCTGGTCTGGGAACGAGAGTCTAAACATCGCTCCTCAAAAATTTCCCAAGCTCTTCTCGCATTGCATTGACCCAACATTCATCTTCAAAAGCCTTTTTGACACTTTTTGGTTCAACAGGGGAAGTGAAGCAAATATTATTGATCATCTTAAGATAGTTGACTTTATCTTTCCTTCTGGTTTTCACCCCTTCTTCAAGATAATCAATTATGTTACTAGAGGGGTGATTTTTACGAACTCTACTAGAGGGTTGCTTGTTACTACCCTTTGTCTGCTTAGAAACATTCAGGTTGTCTTCCACAGGGATTTTCGTATTCATGTCAGATGACATGTCAGATGAGATGTTAGGGACAACAGTATTGACAAGAGGAATAGTACAAAAATCTTCTTCCTCTGCAGAAGTAGAACCAAAGGAGCCACCATCATCATCAATTATAACATTAATGGAATCTATTACAGTTTAAGTTCGTTTATTGTAGACACGGTCAACTCAACTATTTGTGAAATATCCAAGAAAAATCTCTTCCTTCGACTTAGAATCCCATTTCCATCTAGCCTCTCTTTCAACAAGAATGTAGCAAGTACTTTAAAAAAATTTGGAAGTATTTCACAGTCGGTTTCCTTCTTCTCCATATTTCATAAATTGTGCTAAAGGTTCTTGGTTGTAAAATAACTCTATTGTGTATGTGAGCTGTGTTTAGGGCTTCTGCCAAAAACTGGAAAGGTATATGTTTGGCATGCAACATCGCGCGAGCCATCTCCTAAAGAGTTCAGTTCTTCCTTTCGACAACTCCATTTTGCTAGGGAGTGATGGGGGCTGAGAATTCATGGTGAATTCCAGCTGACTCGTAGAACTCAGTAAACTGAGAGTTCTCAAACTCCCTACCATGATCACTTTGACTTTGTATTATATTCAAATCTGTTTCACATTGTAATTGAAGACAAAGAGCTTGAAAAGCAGAATATATATTTGATTTATCTCGTAGAAAGCGAACCCAAATGTATTTAAAGAAGTCATCAACAACAACTAAAACATATCGTTTGCCTCCCAAACTCTTTGACTGTGTGGTACCCATAAGATCCATATGAAGAAGTTCCAGAATGCGAGATGAACCAGAGTGACCTGTCTACTTGTGAAGAGTATGAGCTTGTTTTCCTGTTTGACAATCACCACATATAATTCCAAAGTAAGCAGATAAAGAGGGGAGTCCAAATATATCATTTTTGCTAAGAGCCTTCTCTAGTGTTTTCATACTCACATGTCTAAGGCGTTTGTATCATAAGTTAGCTTCATTTTACCTAGAGAGATGACAAACTTGTGAAGAATTATCAGAGCACCATAGATAATAGTTATCAGAAGAATGCGTACCTATCATGACAAGAGCTTTGACCTCGTTTGTAATAACACATTTATCTCTGATAAAACTCACATTCAGCCCTTGGTCACACAACTGACTGATACTAATAAAATTGACTGTAAGCCCTTTAACTAACATTACATTATTCAATTGTGGAAGATTCGAGTAATTTAGTTTTCCTTTCCCAATGATCTTACCACAAGCATCATCACCAAAAGTGACATTTCTTGAGTTGATAGATTTGAGATTAGATAAATAGCTCTTTTTACTAGTCATATGACGGGAGCTTCTGCTATCAAAGTATCAATCTTCTTTGGCAGAAGATCTGAGGGAGGTCAAAACAACATTGCATCTGTTTTAAACGTTCTTCTATCTCTACACCTGTTTGTTTTTTTTTTTTTTATTTTTGTCTTAGACGGTAATTCTAAGAGAAGTGGGGAGCCCATATGGGATAAGTGGGTCTGTAAAGAACTTTTAATAACTGAAAGCAAAAAGGATGTTTATGTCCCACTTTGCCATAATATTGACAAATCCATCTCTGTCTGAATGTATCGTTGCCTTTCCCAATAGAATTGCTGAAGAAAGTACTTGTAAAACCATAGGACTCTGATTCTCGAGCTCTAAAAAACTCAATCTTTTGCTTCCCTTTAGTCTGATTATTATAATGACTAACTCATTTTGAAAAACCAAGCCCAGAGTTGTCACCAACCCTAGAACTTGAGCTTTTAAATATTCTGTTTGGAAGTTTACCATGTCATTTATTGTATCAAAAGCATGCTAAATAAGTTAGTTTAATTTGCTAAGAGTTGAAGTAGTAGATAAGTTAAATAGGAGAAAAATTTTCAAAGTACTTAAGCCTTGAAAATCGAAGAACTAAGTCTAGGGTTGAAAAATATTCTAAGTGTTGAGACTTGAGCTCTCGGATGAAATTGTGGAATTCTAACACTTTAGTAAAATTTTGAAGTGTTTAAAAAGGAAAATGAACAATGTGAGAAGGTTTGTAGCATGTGCCAAGAATCCTTTGGCAGGCAGCTTAGTATAAGGCTTGCATTGGCTTCATTAGAGGTTAAATTGGTTAAGGATGGGCGACCAAGTATGCGGTCGAGTGCCCAAAATTGTGCGTTAGAGGGGCTGTATGACTTAGGTGGCAGAGTGTGCTACCGAATGCCCAAGGTAAGACGCTGAGGGAGGTTGTCACACTACAACAAATATCACATACGATAGTAGGCCAAAAACGCTATTGTAGACTTTTGATAGCATTTTTGTAGATGCTGTCATAGGCGATGTTTTGGAATGTCCAATACTTTTGATAGCATTTTTTATCTGCTATAATGTGTACCATGACATTTTTTATTGCAGAAATATCATGCTATGGAAGCATTTCATAGCGTAAGCCAAAAACACTATGTTTTCTCTTTCATAGCGTTTTTAATAGCATGAAACAAATACTGTCAAAACTATTTTATAGCATGAAAAGAAATGCTAAGATAACCATATTGTAGCATTTTAATAGCATGAGGAAAAACTATTAAAACGTTTTTATAGCATTTCTTATAGCATATAAGAAACACTATTGTAACCATTTTATAGCATTTTTCTCCACGATGTCATAGCTGATGTTACTAAAAGTAAAAAAAAACTGATTATAATGTTTTTTTCAATGTTACTGAAGGTGATATGAAAATCCACTTTCAATTACAGATTTTTTTTTACATTTTATAGCATTGGCAAAAGTGTTATACTTTATACTCGGGAGAGATGCAATAATATATATTTTAAATATTATTTTTTTGTTCATATTTGTAGCTTTTTTCCCGTATATGATCAAAAGTTAATTTCCACTTAAATTTACATAGAATCTTTAAAGTTCTATCATATAAAAATAAAATACTACATATTAATCCCAAAAGTTAATTTAACCAATATTTTGTGCTCGAAATACATATATGAATTAGCTCCAAATTCAACATTGATAGGAGTACGTTTATGTTTTTGCTTTACGAATATGATATTTTCTGGGTATTTCTAATAATATCAAGTGTTATTCCTATTTTGGCATTTCTAATTTCTGGAGTTTTAGCCCCTCTTAGCAAAGAGCCAGAGAAACTTTCGAGTTATGAATCGGGAATAGAACCCATGGGCGATCCCATAAAAATGGAGTATATATAGTACAAAAAAAACATTCACATGACCAAAAGTTACCACCATCAAAAGTATATTCTAGTTTTCCTATTTTGGAAAGCATCCAATACAATTATGCTTCCTAATATATGTAGCTCTTGCATGTGCCGCCGCTTTATTCACATAATAAAAACAAAAATATCATGATTTTTATCTCATATAATACATCAAGTAATAAACCATATTAATAGTATTATTCACATAAAATACTTCAACCAAGTTGGGAAAAAAAATTGCTTGCATATTATGACTTTGTCAGTCGGCCAAGTAATAGTGGTGCCTAATATATCATCAATAACCAATGTGGATGAAAGCCAAAAGAACATAACCAAAATAGGTTTTAGACCATTTCCAAATTTGCAAAGCCTCATTTCATCCACCTTTAAAAATAAAAAAGTACAAAGCAAGCACGGATTTTTTCACTCATTGAAGTTTTAAGTTAAAAACTTACTGAATTGAAATGTTAAAAAAAGATCAAGGTCATCTAAATCATTCCATGTTTCATCCATTTTTTTTTGGTAGGGAAAGACCGTTACTCATCAAAGCTGTCATTTGTTAGTAGGGGAGGAAGACCAACCATTTCATGTTCCATCCATTCTTCTTATGGAGGCCAAGTTTGACATTGCTCTATCATTACAAAAACAACACCACCAATATTGTCACTAACATTGCATCTACTTAAACATTGTCTTCCTCAGAAGTAAATGACACCAACCTAAAGATAATAAAGAGTAAAAGAGTCCCAATTAAGACATAAGAAAATCACTTATATTCCAAAGCATCCTTAAGAGCCAACTAAATTTTCAATCTGCAATTTAACTTGCGGAGAAAAAAAAAATCAAAATATATAACGAACCCAAACAAGACCTTAAAAAATGAAGGTAGAAAACCCGTTGTATACAGAATAAGTAGTTTTTAGTACTTTAGCTCTGTAAAAAGAATCCAACAACAAATATATACTTTTATTCAACAATAGCATCAAGAATACACCCCTTCTAAACTTTCTAGAATGCTTCGGTACTAGTGAAGAATGACAAGCAGAAAAAATAAAGATGATCACAAGCAGTATCACATCTTACAAAATTTAAAAATTTCGAACACTAACCTGTCTGGAAGGGAGCAAACTAGAAATCCAACTTTCAGTCTCCTTCACACCCACATCAAAACAAGGACTAATAACTCCACAATTGTTCAGCCTTCTGTTTAGTTCAACAACATTTTTTTTTTTTTTCAAATCTATGATCATTGACATACTTAAATTCTCCAATATATTTTAAATATTAAAGCCAAAAGATGAAATTAGAACAAAAAAAAAAAAACCCTTAATTAATAGCCATTATTGTCGTGTCAACAAGTTTTGTTCATGCCAAAGAGGCAACAAAACTGAAATGATCAACAAGATGCTTGAGGAATTCAAGTGTTCCAAGCTAATGAGAGAAACACAAACAAGACAAAAAAAACCAACCAAAAGACCAGACAAACCAAAACTCAACTTCAAATAAAGCCTGAAAAAAAACCATAGCAACCAAAAACTGAAATGTTAGAAGCATAACAAGGCCTAGGATAAATACTTTAGTCAAGCCAAAGACAAATACACATTAGACCAAAAAAAATCCAAAATTAGAACCCCCACCTTAAGGTTTTGAAGAGGCTCTTTGTTCAGTTTTTTAAGAACTATACATATCATCTTTTAAAACCTTCAACCTTCTAAGATCGAAAGACGAAGTGTTTAGTCTCGTTATATAACACCGTTCATGATAGAGACTTTCATTTTACTAGGATGACTATAGGTAATATGACCTTAATTCTGAGTGAGTTGGGAACTCCTGCATATGAGGACGGTCCTTTGATTTACATGGGTGCGAGTGGCCAGATTGCTGACTCAAACCTACCACTTTAGAGATTCTGATTGGAAAGCTAGGAACTCAGCTACACAAGATGAAATTCACCCTTTCCCTGAAGCAGGGGTAAGTAAATAAATTTCTCTCTTAAGGACTGGTTTCAAGGCTTGAACGATGTGGCACCACACACCTTCTCATGGTCTAAGAGGTGTTCACTCATAGTAGGACTGTGATGTATTGTTCACTAGAGGAATTAGTGGTACTTAAGGAGTTAGATGTAACTACAAGGATAAAACGGTAAATTGGCCCAACTGTACTTACGAGCGATCTGTGAAGGGTTACCGTACTGTGATTGGTTATATTTGATGGACACAGAAATATTTCTTTAGTGAGAAGAGTGCAACTGTCGGTCTTTAGTAGAGTGCCCGATAGTTAATGGATGGTGGATCTTGTGATTAAAGAGTTTAGTCAGCTATTCACGTACCGTTGGAGCTTCAAGCTACAGATCCATAAGGTCCTCTTAGTAGCTCAATGGATTCAAGTTGAGAATCAATTTGAAGTGTTCAAATTGACAAGAGGGAGTTTGATTATATATGATATAATTAAATTGGTTTAATTATATATGATATAGCTGATATGATGTATGCAATACATTAATTAGAGGAATTTTATATAAATATGATTTATATTGAATAAAGGAGAAAGGAACTATAGTTTAAATGCTACATATGATGTGATATTAAAACTATAGGTTATAAATATAATATGATAAGTTAGTTATTATATTTACTTATAATTAAAACAATTATATGATAATTATGGGTGGTTTCTCCTTTAACTGTGCGTGAAAATGGGAAGTTATGTTAAGTTTTCATAACTGAAGGATAAAATGAAAAAGGTTTTCATTTTGAAAAGAATCGCTTCATTAAGAGTATTACTAATCGTTTACTCACGAGAGACTACATGATAGCCTTCTTAGCGAGATTTTAAATGATCGTGTAAGCGCCTTTCTCTAAACGATCGTGTAAAGAGTTTTACTAAATGATCGCGTGCCAAGCAAATTTCACTAAACGATCATATACCTAGCGAGATTTACTAAACGATCAAGCACACAAAGTTTATGCGATAGACAGTTCCTTCTCCCACTTGCTTGGTCGTTTGGTTCGATCGTTGCCTTCCTTCATCTCTCTACCAAATCCAACAGAGCCCACACCTCCTGGATTCTTACTCCGAGAATACCAAGGTTGCCAAGTGGTGGTATCTAAGAGGGTGCTTGTTCGTGGAGAAGTTTGTTCGTGATCAAAGTGACAACGAGAGGTTGCTGTTCCAATTCTTCACAAGAGCGAGAGATCAATAGAAGAAGAGTTCTTCAAAGGTATGTCTCTTGTTCCCTTTTGTATTTAATTACTAAAACATACTGTAATTTATTAGAAAATGCATATCTATTCTATATGTTTGTGAATGCATTTAATTCTGTCACAATGGGCTTAGATCAATCTAGCTTTCGCTCACTGGTTCTCTTTGATAAGAGTTTCTTCAGGCCTTACACCAACACATCATGGAAGTCCAACTCATGCCCCTTTGCCTTAACTTCAACGCATAGTTTGTCCATGGGTTCAGCACTTAGCCTCACACAACCTTTATAAGCCTTGGTCGCCACACACATACAGTGCCTCATGCGTCAATGCTTCCTAACATCAACACATTTCTACTCTTGGCTTCTATACTTGGCCAATTTTTCACTAGCTAAGGCCAACACAAAGCCACCCGAGAGTCCTATTTCAACACTTAGAATTTTCTTCTTCCTTTTTCTCTAAACTTTTTCCTACAACATAAAATTAACTTATACCTTGTTTATCACCCTAATTACTTGTTCAAGTAGAGAAAATATGATTTGGGTTTCACACAAATTAAAGAAGATAATTAATTTAAACTGAGTTGTTAAGAGAAATTGGGATTTAATTCAAATTGATAGAATTGGGGCTCTTTCGGAATTTCTAATTTCATTAGAATATGAGTTTCTTGAATTAATTAGATTATATCATATTAAAAAAAAGTCAATCTAATCTATCTACTACTTTAATTAAGGATTTTCTAATTAATTAAAATGTGGATTTCCTAATTAGAGAAAATGTCTTATTCAAAAAGAAAATCTAATTTATTTATTACTTTAATTAGTGATTTTCTAATTAATTAAAAAATGTCTTATTCAAAAAGAAAATCTAACCTATCTACTACTTTAATTATTGATTTTCTAATGTAATTAGAAAATAGATTTCCTAATAAGATAAAGTGTCATGTTCAAAAAGGAAATCTAATCTATCTACTATTTTAGTTATAGAATCCCAAATAATTTAGGATTAGGATTATTTCTCCTGTATAAATACAATCATCCACTTCATTCCAAACCATCCACTTCATTCCAAAGGGAGGTCAATTAGAGAGAAAAGTCCCTTGTTACTTCCACATTTTTTTTCACCCATCTCACTCTCCTTTATGCAATAAATAAGTTCATCTTAGAAACTTCTAAAGACATTTAGTTGTTTGAGAAAGACAACTTCTATTTTCTTTTTCTAACAAACATTCCTAGAAGTTAATAAGGGAGGTTGATTGCTTATAGAGTTTTATCTGGGCGCAAGTTCAAGTTAAGTAATCTTACTACTGGAACTGCTTTTGTGCTAGACGATAAAATTAAGGATAAGTTTGTTGGTTATGAGATGAGACTTATATGAGTATGTGATAAATATGTTTGAAGCATGTTATAGCATGATTTAGAATTTTATGATATATATTTAAGAGGATGATTAAGCATGAGCCTAAATTCTGAGGTAAATGGCTTTACTATTAGAATGCCTTAGCGCCAGACAAAAATTAGATATATGTTGATGTGCATGACTTCATATGATTTATTATGTGAGTATAAATGTATGCCATAAGAATTAATATGAAGTTCTTCCTGTTTTATTATGTACATGATCTAGTGCATGAAAGTGATGTACTAGGATTGATTCATTAAAACTAGATTAAACATGTGTGTTGAGACCGACTAGCATGACATTAACTACGAGTTTTATGGGACTCATGAATATGTGGATGTTATATGTAATATGAATTTAGATGAGATCTCTCTTTTCCTTTCCACACTATTTGACTACATCAAAATGGTGCATGTTCGAAGGTGCTAGTGTATGAAAGAGATGTACTGGGGCTGATATATATAAAAATGATACATACCTCGAGAGGACTGGGGTGTACGAATGAGGTGCATGCTCGGTGGGTCATGTGTATACGTAACTATGTGTACGATAGAGATGCATATATCGACACAACCAAAGAGGTCTGAGGTGTACAAAGAGATGCATGCTTAGTGAGTTATGTGTATACGTAAAGAGGTGTATACATAACTATGTATACAAAAGAGGTGCACATCCCTACATTCATAGAGAAGAACTGGGGTGTATGAAAGTGATGTATTCCCAGATGGTTCAATATACATTGGGCTTGTTGTGTGTGAAAGTAATGCACATCTAGGGAAAAAGTAAAAGAGTGAAGTCCAATAAGAGAAATTTTTAGGTCCCATTAGTATAAAGTTACAATTCATATTGCATTTACTGGACATAAATGCTTAGCTTGATCTTAGTAGTGGAGTTACTTACTGAGTATTTTATACTCATTCTTTCTTATGTTCCTTTTTCAGGAAAAAGGTAAGAATACACCAGCTAATGACAAGTGGAATTTGTAATTGAGCCACTGAGAGTAGTCATATGCTTCCGCTCATGTTGTCAAGATTTTATGTTTTAAAATTTCTAGTCTTGATGTTTGAACTTGAAGTTTTGGTATTTGTACTTTTAAACTTTTTATAAAAATTTTCTAGTTTTTTTTTAATGGTATTAAGGGTACTTTGTTAACAAAATTTTAGTTATTATCTTTATTAATGTTATTTATTTCATAGTATTTAGTTGGTTTTTACCAAATCGTGGAAAAGTGTCGATTTTAAATATATGCATGCATGTAATAACGACCTAGTATAATTCCTAGAGAGTAGGATCATTACATCTGGGGAGTTGACTGCTACCTAGGAAATAAAGAAAACATCGAAAAGAGTGAGCTACTAGCTCAGTGAGGGACTATTTAAAAATATACTTGTTGAACATCAAGTAAACATCAACTTCTATTAAACTTCAGGGTTTGAAATACTTAAACTAAATATCATCAAATAAATTTAACATTTAAGCCTTGAAACCTCAACAGAATTTACTATCACATGCCTTTGATGAGAGAGTACTCTTTTGCTCAATCCCTCAACATCGAAATCCTTAGTCGGTGTAGAGTGATCTCAAAACAACCAACATCAAACCATACCTATGTGCCCATGGTAATGCCTTGAATACCATCATACCTTAGGTACCAGTGGCCCATATACCTTCTCTTAATCCTTCAGTATTGGATTTCTTTAACATATCATCATAGCTCATTCTTTAATAAAGAAAACTCAACTTTGAAACATTAAGCATTTGTGTAAAATAGGCCTTTAACACAATCATCATAAAACACTAACATTAATACAGGAATGCTAGTTAATGCATGCTTCATAAAACTCAAAGTTAGAAAATTTAAGCCATGTGTCCACATGTTCACTATCATACTAGGCATGCGCCAAAATAAAGTTTGAAGAAGTCACGTTTACTTAGAAAGTTCATCATAAGATTTAAACTCACACATAGTACATCTTAAAAAAAAACATCTTGAAAACTCAGTAGTAAATCATATATTGGAAACTCATAAGGAAAACATTTTATAAACTTTGTCACTCACATTCTTGGGTTATTTCCTCACAAGTGCATACCCTAAAGTCTTGTAGTTTTATATTAGTTGAATCAATGGTTGATTCATTTTATATTACTTATCTAATAATCCATTAACCTAAGATCCAATGTTATCTCATGTAACTTAAACATGAATGTGGAGACATACAAGTGGATTATGTTTAAGTGATAATCTAAATGGTTTGTAGTATATGGATAAGGTTGGGTGCCTTATCCTGGTAACACTACTGATACAATCTGTTTTGTAGTTGTTACAATTGTTGTAAAGTACTACAAAAGATCATATACAACCCGCTTTGCTCCTAATCATTCTTTGTGGAGGCATGTGAGGGGGATGTATTATACAAAAGAGTTTTTATAAAGACCGGACCACAAAATGTTAAATCTCCCTTTATAATGTCATTGCTAGAAAAGACTTACATTTCACTAGGATGACCAGAGGTGGTTTGACCTTAATCCTGAGTGAATTGTGAACTCCTACCTATGAGGACGATCCTTTGATTTGTATGGGTAAGTGGCTAGATTCGCCTATTCAATAAGCCAACCACTTTGGGGATTCGTCTAATTGGACAGTTGGGAACACAACTACACAAGAAGAAATTCACTCCTTCCCTATAGTTAGTGTAAGAAGAAAAATTTCTCCCTTAAGGACTAATTCTGGGGCTTAACAATGAGACGCCTCACCCTTTCCTAGCCTGATAGGGATACAATCATAGTTGGACTATGACTAATTATTCATTAAAAGGATTAGTGGTACTTAACGAGTTAGATGTAACTACAAGGGTAAAACGGTAATTTGACCCAACTATAGTTACGAGTAATTTGTGAAGGATCAACGCACTATAATCGATTATATCCAATGGACACATAAATATATCTATGGTATAAAGAGTTCAGCTGTCGGTCTTTAGTGGAGTGACCAGAAGTTAATGAATGTTGATTAATTCGATTAAAAGAGTTTAGTCAATTGATCTTGTATCATTAGAGCTTCAATCTATATGTCTATAAGGTCCTCTCATTAGCTCAATGAGGATTGATGAGAATCAAATTAATTTTGGTATGATTTGAGTTGTTCAAATGAATTAAAAGGAATTAATTGTATAAGATACAGTTAAATAATGTATATTGATACATTATATAATATAATGTATGTTGATATATTTTTATGAGAGATATAAATATTTGAATATGATTCTAATATTAATTATATGAACATGATTCATATGAAAACTATATGTTACAATTTAATGTGAATATGATTCATATTAAATTTATATAGTTTCGTGAGAGAAATAAATGTTTGAATATGATTCAAATATTAATATTAAAATTAATATGAACATGATTCATATTAAATTTATATATTTTATTAAGAGGTGTTATAATTTGAAAATGATTCAATTATTATTTATATGAATGTGATTCATATAAAAACTATAGGTTAAAATTAATATGAATTTGATTCATATTAATACCTTAGGTTATTTAAAAGAATAATAAACTATAATTTATGTTATATGTGACATAATATTAACTATAGATTATATGTTATATGTGATATAACATATAGGTTAAATATATATTAAGTTGTTAATATATATATTAAATTCAAAATTTTGAATTTGAGTTTATTAAAAACAAAGGGGAGGGAGTTATAACTACCTCATCCTTTAATCTCTCCCTCTCACACATAACAAATTGAAAGAGAGAGAATGTTCTCTCTATGTGTGTCTCTCTCTAGTTCTCCTTCTCTCTGTGAATTTCACAGAAAAGAAAAAACTCTCAATTCTTTTCTCCTTCCCTCACGCCAAGATTGAGTGCAAGCCCACACCTCTACACGATTCTCGTGCTTGAGAATAATGGGGAAGACCCCTTGGTAGTGTCCGTTCCTGTTCGTTGATTTAGTGGATGCCGAGTTCGTGAGATCAGGAAAAGATGACTTGAATTAGAGAGAAACGTGAAGATTTGGTCTTCAAGGGTATGTGATTTCTTAATCCCTTCCTCTCTATTTGAACTATAGAAAACATGTTTAGGTTTATGTTTTTCCATGGTTTCTGTCACACTGAGTTCTGTATATTCTGTAAAATAAAATTTAGAGATTGATGCATCCAATTACTTCCACTGCAAGGAATTTCAATCCCTTCACTCCCCTCACTGATGAATCTTAGGATCCTCCTAAGATGGTGACTCCTTCTCCGAAGTTGAGTCTTAGGCTCCTTCTAAGACTTAGACTTAGAATCCCTTCTCTAGCAGCAATTGGCTTAGGCTTCCCCTAAGATCATGATTCACTTCAAGATGTTGCACTTCAACATATGAAGAACTTGCGCAATGGAATGATGATCAAAGAGCAAGAACAGATGTAGAAATAATTAGCCGTTGCACATAAATCGTCTTGCTTAATAAAATATGCAGCTTACCTAAACGAACATAATTCTCTTTATGTAGTCGAATCCAAGAAAGAAAACAAATCCCTATTTGGAATAGAAAGGTCATGCTTCAATAAAGGAAAATGCCGGACAAAATATTACAGTTGGATATTTCCAGATTACGATAATATTCTACAAGAAGATACTCTGATGTCACATACAAATGTTAAGACTTTATTTGAGATATCTGCAGAAACCGCTGCCTTAGAAAAATATAAAGTCATGTAAACAAATCTCCAACATTAATAATATATAAAATAAAATAATAAATTCATGTATTAAAAAAGGAAAGAGAGGATGGGCATTGAAGAAATCCACACTTTTGGATGGGTATCATTTATGGGTATAAAGAATGCATGTGAATAGTTTAATCCTATGCCTAAAACTTCAAAACTTGTACTAAGGGAATCTATATCCCTTACTCATTTCTACCTTTATTCTTATCCCAATTCCTTCAATCCAAACATCCTCTAAAGTTATAAACTATCCAATCAATATCTCCATAATTTTTTTAGCTCGTTCTAAGATGCATCGATGTTTGCTTTCCAATCATACGACCTGGAATAGATCTATGAAGGGGTCAGGAAGACATGTGCCTCCCTCAAGTGGTGATGTTATATATATTATGTGTATTGATTTTTGTAAACATTAAAGATATCGAGTTATATTATATATATTATGGGTTTGAAAAAAGATTCATTAAATAAATATGTCTCAGTGGTGTGGAGAGGTGCCGATTTTCAGCAAGCGCGCATCAGGTCTGGGTTTGAAATGTAAGAAGCGCAGTTTTCCCTAAAAGGGTCCCAACTTTTTATTTATTAAACTGATTATATATATAAAATAAATTATTCGCCAACATATTTACATTTAATTTTTTTTAATTTTTTTTTAAAAATATATATAATATTTTAATTTTTAATGCACTTAAAATAGGTGTGGAAAACTAATCATTTTAATTTCCTCTCATATACATATAGAAATTTATAAATATTTATAAATATTTATAAATGATTGCATGAAAATCGGCTGAATTATTTTTGTTATATATTTGGATAAGTAATTCTATAAAGATTTATAATTATTTTTGTAATTAGTATTATTTAATCCATATATAATATATCATTGTATTGAATATTACATTTTATGAAGGTCAAAATACAAATTTAATCCCTAAGTTTTGAAATTTGTTACTAATTAAATCACAAAATTTTCACTCTTGGCTCTAGTCCATAAAAATGTCTATAAATCTACCAATTCCAATTTTATATCTAATAGATTTCGTAAATATTAAAAATATTTTAAAATTAACTGTTTTATAAGATAAAAAAATAGTTTGTATCTAATTGAACCTTAAATTTTTTATTTTGTGGTTAATAGATGAATTAATTTAAAAAAGATGTATAATCATACCAATTAAGCATAAAGTTAAGTTAATGTCTAATATAACATTTAATTTTTAACATTTTCCAATGTGTAAGGAATATATTGGACGCATAATTGAAATCTTAGAAATTTATTATATGAAAAAAATCAAGAATTCCTGGACTTATTAAACATATTTTTTTTTAAGTTTAAGAACTATGTATAAACATAAATCTAAAAGTTTATGGGCTAAACTCCTTACTTTATATACATTGTGCCCCCAACACGAAGTTCTAGATCTACCGCTGGTTGAAGTTCTACCGAAATTAGTTGTTGTATCTTGTTGAGATGATTGCTATAGTTTGCTTACAGTTGGTGCAAAGCGAATATAATTGTCTTCAGAATAACACTTATCAAAAGCGTGTCCGACTACCTTTGAAATCTTCACAATCTTTTGAGGTTTTTATAAGTTCTTGGTTATTCCAATTTATAAGCCTTGTTATAATATCATTTGGTTTACTTTTGAATTTGAACATTATTCTTATATACAGTATATATACTGAGGTGTAATCAATTTGCTAATGTATCTAGTTCTTATATATCATCATTTTTCCTAACCCAGCTCACCACTTCCAAGTAGTTTGTTTTGCAAGGTTTTCATAAAACTCTTCATTCTCCCCACAAAGATGAAACATAAAATGCATGGTCAATACCTTCTGTCGAATTGAAAAGTTAAACCCATAATCCAAAAATTCTTAAATTCTACTATTACGTAATCGACAATTAAAAAGTATAAAAAATGTAAAAAGTATCAACACATATATACGTAGATCATTAACGATGTGTCAGTTACGTTCAAGAGGTAGAGGGAGAACAATATTATTAGTGAGAACGTTTTCTACACTAAAACGTCTCTAAAGTCAACAAACAAATTCAAGACATTTCAACATCTACAATATGTTTGATTTCATGAATATTATTAGAGAAAAGAAAGGAATGAAAGTGTAGGAAGAAGACAAAGTTTTTAACTAAGAGACTAAATCGTTACCATTTTTAAAGTACGAAGACTTAATTGTTATTTTTAAAAATTCAAAGGTCAAATTATTAATTTGATGAAAATTTAGAGACCAACAATAATTTTTAACCTAAAGTGAATACCATTAAGATTAGAGATACATATTCCTCCATTTTCAAAAGTGCAGAAAGAACTTCTGCACATAACAATGCTAGGAGAAAGGGGTCGCCTTATTCAAACATTTATATGTTGCAACTTTCAAGTTATAATTAGCACCCTTTATTGATATTTATAAAATATATTTAGACTTGTTTAATAATATATTTTTTTTATTGGCAGTCTTTTAAAATTATGTTTAATAGTCATTTAGTTTTTTTGGGTTCTTTTGTCTTATAAAATTATATTGGTTTTCTCACCATTTCTTAACCATGATTTTTATCTTTTGTAACTATAGTGAATTCTAAGTCATTTAACAATACTAAAAAATATTTGTTTTTTTTTAAAACATGCTTGAAGTTAGCAATTTTAAAAATACTCAAATAGTCAATAATATACAAGAAAATCAATATGTGAAAGTAGTATTTATAAACTTTATTTTAAAAATTAAAAAAAAAACTAAAAATTGAACCATTTATCAAATGGACTCATATTTGTCAAACAATATATGGATAGTCTCTTGGAGGTCTTTGGGGCAATGAGTTAGTTATTATAGTTGGGTTATGATAGTTTGTGTTTGGGGTATAGATTATTTTAGTTTGGATTATAATAGTATATGTTTGAGGTGTAAACTATTTTAGTTTGAGAATGAAATAGTAAACACTATAACAAATAAAAAAAAAATGATGAATGTAAAATAGTAAAAACTGTAAAAACTGTAGTAAATAATAAATACTATAGAAAATGAGGATTTGAAATAGTGGTAATTAGAGGTTTTAAAATAGTTTTTACGGTAGAAAGAGATGATTATTATATTTTGATGATAACTCTTGCCCCAAATGCTCCATTGATTTTACTACTGCTCCAAAGTGTAGATCTTTAATAAGAAAGGGGGATCAACATGATATATTGAACTCAATTAGGCTTTAGTCTCTTTCTTGTCTTACAATTTTTCTATATCATCCAACCTAACTTCATGTATCCGTTGTTGAAGAGCACTATAATAGTCCCTTGAACTTTGAAATTTACTTTATTTTGGTATCTAAACTTTTGAAATGTTTGTTTTAGTTCTCAAATTTATAAGTCTATTTTATTTTAATACTTGAACTTTCAACATATCAATTTTTTTAAGAATCAAAATGTCAATTTTTTAAGAATCACTTTTCTACCTTAAATCTACTTTCAAATGTTTGCCTTTATTAATTTATTTAACTTGAAATCACACTCACATTAACATGCTAGTAAAAAAATTTCACTTAAAAATAAAGAATCTAAAGAGGCACCGGTATTGTTGAGAACCACATATTAAAAAAAATCAGGATTACTCACAATCTTTTCAAGATAAATGAGTTAAACATCTCATTACTAATTGATTTTGAAATGAAACTCCATATTTATCTAGAGTACAGAGTACATATACCCGAAATACGTCATTAATTTATTAAAAATGAAATAAAAGCAAGGACTAAAATAATTATTCTTTTGAGAGAAAAAAAATCCAGAACTAAATACACATTTTAAAATTTTGGATACCAATATGGAACAAACTCGATCACTTAGCTTGATTTTCCATTGGAACTATGGTTTGAGACGATTTGGTAGATCTCGACATTTCTTTTATGAATGGATTATTATATCTATAATATCGATTAATCAATATTATTGAATGAAACTCGATACATTCACTTCCCATGTTATCCTCTCCTAAATTTCTCTAAATATATCGATTAATCAATATTATTGAATGAAAATCGATGCATTCACTCCCATGTTATCCTCTCCTAAATTTCTTAAGCTTATTCCAATAAACTTACCACGTCCAACCTAATTTTTTCTAGTACAAATTGATGGATGAAGGAAAAAAACTGCTATCTTTAAGAAATGAGGTTAACAAATGATCATTATGAGTTAAACTCATTTTGACTTACGTTGTCCAACTTAAGATGCTCTATTCCAAAAAAAAAAATAAATAAAAAAAAATTAAAAAAAAAATTGATAGTTAATAATCTTTTTGTAAAGGTCCAGGATTTGGAGTTCGAATTTGACACTTGATGGCCCTAACATTTCCCTGCATCTCCTGTGACTTGGCTATGTCATCCTTAGTTGTCTTGTTTAGATTCAATACTTGATGGTCCTAACATTCCCCTGCATCTTCTGTGACTTGGTTATGTCATCCTTGGTTTTCTTGAATTGCTTCTAAGAGTGAATACAACTATATCTCTACAAATCAACACGAGTCCTTTCAGTATATTTTGTCCTTACTCACGAGTATTCTAAGAAAATTCTCAGAATGTCACCCAACATATGATTGCTCCAAGCTAGCACACTTATGTTTGGAGTTCCCATATATAAGTCACCGAAAAGAAATGTGTACCTTTAATCATTTTCTTAACCATACTTTCATAGTCTCAGGATCCTCTCATTTAGATGTAATTTCAATTCATTAGTATATACTTCCTAAACTCGAAGCGTAACGCTATTAAAATATCTCATGAGGCCCCTCGTTATGTGTGTTGCGATGAGAAGGTTCCCAAAATTATTGGGTACACACTCAAAGCATCTCTGTAATCAATCCTTCACAAACTAATGGACAAACAGCCCTACATTATTTTCTAATCAACTAACTGACAAACTATCTCCATGTGCCTTCTTTCTCATTGGTTTCTCTACCTCCTCCCCTTATCACTAATAGTTTCTTCTTCTTTGATTTTTTTTTCCTTTGCTTCTCCCCATATCCACCTTAAGAAGATTATATTATGTATAATTGGGTGATTTTTAATAAAACACAATGATAAAAATTGCTTCTATTTTTCAACTATATGCACGTTAACTTTGCAATATCTATTAGGATATCAAACCTTCTACATATTTTCGAATTAGTATATATTATCGACTTTCAATCTAAACCTTTATAACTTTATCTTTTAAAAAAATTTAGGTGCAGTTTGAGCTACACCTATCTATTGTGAAGTCCATACAATACTCAATTAATATCTGTCATGTGGCAACTTTTATTTTTTTTAAAAAAAAAATGATTCTTTTTTTAAAATTTTTCTATATAGAAAATGGGGATTTTATGCATCTGTACCTAATCATTGTCCATTTACATTTGATTTCAACAAAAAGTACTCATCCACCTCACATATATTTTATAAATTTCTTTTGCACTCTTCTTCTACATATTAATTATGTAAATTTAATCACATTTGAATAATTTCCAAATTTTATCTCTAACGTAGTTGCAAGTTCCCAATATACTTTGCTTTCGTTTGTACTAATATTGGAATTGAGAGTTAAAAGATGTTGTTTTGGTCAAATTTAGAAAGAAAAAAGAAACTGCCATGCGCAGTAAAACAATTATTATTTAAGAAGAATTGGTGAAAAAAAAGATAGGTAGGAATTCTGATTTGATACACCAAAATAGTTTTAAGATAGAAATTTTATAGGCTCGTTTGATAATATTTTGTTTTTTGATTTTTCAAAATTTTAAGTATTAGTCTCCTTTCTATTAAAGAATCATTTTGATTCCGTTTGATAATCATTTTTTTTTATTTTTAGTTTTTGAAAATTAAGCCTCTGCATATTTCTTAAGCACGATGATGGACTTCTTAGTCAAATTCTAAAAACAAAAATGAGCTTTTAAAAATTCTTTTATTAGTTTTCAAATTTGACTTGGTTTTTTTTAAACCACTAATAAAAAATAGATAACAAAGTAAGAATTTTGGAGGTGGAATTAGTGTCTATTGACTTAATTTTAAAAAACAAAAACAAAAAATAAGATGGTTACTAAACAGGACCTTCGTTTTTTTTTTTTTTTTTTTTAAGTTAAACCTATTTTTTCTAATTTTCTTATAATAGTTTGCATCTATCTCAAGCATGAGAGTAGAATTCTTAGTCAAAGTCTAAAAACAAAAACTATTTTTTAAAAGCTAATGTTTTTAGTTTTTCAAGTTTTGGCTTAGTTTAAAAAATCGTGGGTAGAAAGTAGACAATAAAGCAAGAAATTTAGAGGTGTAAGAGGTTTTATGTAGGCTTGATTTTCAGAAATAAAAAATAAAAAATAAAATGATTATCAAGCGGTCCTAAGTCAAGTTTTTTACGTAGAAATAGTAGTTTTTATAAATTTATTTTTATTTTAGAATTGAATTAAAAACTAAAAAGTCAATACATAAAAATTAAGAGGAAACTTACCAACATAACTTCGGAAGTAGAAAATTAAAAACGAAATTGTAATAAAATAGAATGGTTAATTTTTCATTTTGATTTTTATGTTTCAGGAAAGCTCAAAACGTTTTTAAAGACATAAAGACAAATGGATTTTAAGGACGATGGGTCCTCCAATATTTTGACCTCTCAATCAGTACTTTTTGGAATAGCATCAGTGTCTAGCTATGAATTACTGGATTCCACATGTAGTATTGTTTCATAGCCCACAGGAAAATTCAAAACCTCTTCTTAGAGAAACCAAAACTTCCAACCTTGAAATATATAAATAAATATAAATTTTCAACAATGTCATCGTTTCGTTTTTACTTTTCATCTTTGAAACAAATACTTTTAAACTTTGAAATTAGGTTAAATCATTTTTTTAGCCTCTACACTAACAATTTATTCCTTATATTATCAAATATTTCTAACTATTTAATTCATAAATTTTAATAAATAACAATTTAGTTCATATTTTTTAAATTTGTAACTATCTAAGAGTCGTTTGTCCTGCTTGATGCACCAAATAAAATAGAGGTGTGTACAACTATTTATAACCTATAAAGATAGTAAAATATTATTTCAAAATCCTCTATATTACACAGTATGTACCATTTGCTACAATATTCACTATTTTTTACTCATCATCTCTTTTATTTTTTACTATAATTATTACTATTTTCTATTCGAACAAAAATAGTTTATATTTACTATTATAACACAGACAAATAGTCAGCAGCCAAATACTTACTTTTTTATAACTCATGGACTATTATAACTTTTTGACTATAATAACTACTGATTATAATAATCAACTCAGCATCTCAAATGCCTCCTTAGTTTTCATCATGAATAATCTCATCAAAATAAACATGTATATCTTTTTTTATGAAGTCCAATAAAAAATTTCATTACAAGGACTAAATGGTTATAATTTTTAAAGTATAGAGACTAAATTGTTATATATTAATGTTTAGAAACTAAATTGGACATTAAAAACAAGTTGTCACGTCAATTTGTCACGTCAATTTACGTAAAAACTAATTACATACAAGTTGTCACGTCAATTTACGTAAATAAAATTAAAATGGTCTAAAATGAAAATAGAAATGGAAATGTATAGTAAGTTTCTGTTATGGGGTCTTCATGGTGTCTCTCTATTCTATTTATTAAATGCAGAAAAGCACCCTTTTCTCCGACAGCGTGTGCTTCTTTAAATTAAGACATTATTAATTTAAGCTCCTTAAATGTATAAGATTTTGTTTGATGATCATATTCTTAGGATATTAAAGAGAAAATCTCCCATTAAAATACAATAAGTTTCCATTTATGCTTAGCTATATAATCCATATGTGTATTACTATTAGTTGATGATAATTTCTTTTAAAAAATCTTTTTACTGTTTAAATACACAAATAAAAAAGAATATTATAAAATTACTAAGCTCTCATTTAATAATCACTCAAGACTCATTTGATAATTATTTTTTTATTTTTAAAAATTAAATCTATAAACACTATTTTCACCTCCAAATTTCTTCTTTTGTTATCTACTTTTCATCAATGATTTAAAAAACCAAGCTAAATTTTGAGAAGTAAAAAAGTAGCTTTCAAAAAGTTATTTTTGTTTTTGGAATTTGGGTAATAATTCAACCATTGTACTTAAAAAAGATGCAGATCATTGTAAGAAATGTGGATGCTATAGGATTAATTTTTCAAAAACAAAAACCAAAAACTAAATGTTACCAAACGGGATATTAGGTTTTAGTTTTTTAAAATGAAAGTTATAAGAAAAATACACTAGTTGCACCAATTAATTTCTTTGTTTTCTTGTCTACATTTTAGAATATTTTCAAAATCTAAAAACAGATTTTGAAAACTAACAAAAAAAAAAATACTTTGTGTTTATAGAATTTAGTTAAGAATTCAAAGGAAATAATATTTCTCTGATTAAATTAATATAATTTTTTTAAAAAATAAAAAATTAAATGATAATATAATAGGATCTTAAAACTTTGCAAGTATGTTATTCACAGTCTGACTTATCATACAGGTCAATATAACATTTTTTATCGTGTTTGACTTGAAGCTCACTTTTTATAGATGGATACTATTGTATCTTGTGATTTTAGTTTTTTGCTTTTATCTCTGTAATTACTATATATATATTTGACTTGTATAAGTGAGACATTATTAATGTTTGCTCTAGTTGGAAAACATACTAAATGTTAGTTTAACAAACATTTTTAATGAAGTTAGAAAAATTAACAAAATAGTAATTTAAGTTAGGGAAACCTCCACACACCCTACACCCTAACATAATAAGATGGTAATTCTTAGTGATAAAATTAAAATAATGACTAAAAGTGAAGGAGAGAGACATATAAATAGGGAAACACAAAGGCAACTGAGATTTTTCTTTACTTGCCTAATAAATAACACAACATAACAACAATAATTATCACAATTTAAAAATAAATGGTTTACCAACATCAGCAATTCCGTACAAGAAAAATAAAATAAATTGAAAAAAAAAAAAGAGAGAGAGACAAAGATTTGACTCGACATCCTCTCATGTCGACTCCATTTCGATACCATCAATCAACCCTGAAATAGAATTAAAAAAAAAAAAAAAAAAAAAATAATCCATTAAGCCAATGATTTCTTCCAAATCTCTCTATAAATATATCAATTAATCAAGATAATGCAACATGATTCTCTCCAACAAAACTATATTAGATTTTAATTAATTTGAATCATATTTCAATTCCAAACTAAAAGTTATATTAAAAAAATAAATCAACAGATATATATATATATATAAGTGACGTGTAGTAAAATTATAGGTCAGATTTCTAAAGAGTAATACTAAGTACATCTAGACTGCATTCATTTTCATATATCTATTTTAAACACGAAGGAGAAAAGGAAAAGTTTAGATGGACAAAAATACTTTTCATTTTGAAATGTCTTAAAATATTAACTACAAAAATAAACAACAAATTTGTTTAAGAAAATTAATCACATAGGTTATAAATAAAAGGTACACATTGGAGCAGGTTAGAAGTTTGGATCCTTCACCTTAAATATGGTTAAAGAAGAAAAGTGGATCAATAATAATAGAAATAAAAATGAGGAAAAAGATGCAGATAATGAACCTTTTTTTGTTGTTGTTTATTGGTTGCCTAAAGGGAGCAAGTGTAGCCAGGAGGAGGGGTTTTGCCACAAGTGATAAGGAGTTGAAGGGCAATAGGAACATAAATATTAAGATTAAGAGCCTTAATCTTAAGAGTAGTACAAAGACAAACAGCGGCTTCCAGCTCAGCCAGCCCTGAAATTATAGGGCAGCAAGCATTCGCCGCAGGGTCCCCTACCCCAATGTGCACCAACCCACCCAACAAATCCACACATCCACCCAATTTCAGCGTGTCAATCGGGCAGGTCTCTTTCCCCGACGGTGGGCAGGGTTTTGTAGTCCCCGGTGACGGGTTCCCGATCACCGGAGGCACCGTCACTGGCGGGATGGGAACCCCAGGGATGGGAACCGAAGGGATTGGGACCGAAGGGATCGGAACCGACGGTGGAATGGGGACCGATGGGATGGGGACCGCCGGGATGGGGACGGAGGGGATGGGGACCGCAGGAGGGAGTTTGATGGGCGGTTTGATGATGGGTGGGAGGGTGATAGGGCCTTTGGGGGACTTTGAACCGGAACCGGGTTTGACCTTTTTGGGCGGTTTGCCGCCGCAGGAGCCGCAGCCGAGAATGGGGGAGGCGGTGGAGACGAAGAGCATGCAAATGAGAAAGAGGGAATAAAGTTTTGAAGGCTCCATCTTTTTTGTGAGTGTGAGGAGTGGGAGTGAGGGAAGTGAAAGACTTATATAGGAATAGTGAGCAAAAGAAGAAAACAAAAGAAGTTAAAAAAACAAATCACGTGAACATGGGGCTAGGGCCAACCATGATCTATAGGACATCTTCCTAGTTGGCATTTCCATTTTTTTTATTTTTATTTTTTCAAATTCTTCATGATGTATTATTTGGTATAAAGCTTTTTTAATCTTTTTTAGGTTAGTGTATATACACCTCAATGCTTAAAACTACTAGTTGGAGAAATAGAGGAGTGTCGTTAGAAAATTTTATACCAAGGAACAAATTAATTTTACCTTTAAGGTGGAGAAAATTTCAAAATTAAGGATGTTTGTTTTTTCTTTTTTTCAATGGTTTTTATTTTTCTCTCGATTTTTAACCAAATTCCGATAATAAAACTAGGTTTTTAAAAGTTATGCTTGTTACCTAGTTTTCATCTTGTTGTGGGAGAATTTTGGTCTAACAAAATAAAGTCAAAAGTCCAGGTAAGGTAAATCAAGATAAGGTAATGTTTGATCTAAACTTGATTGGAATTAGGAAAAATTAATATCTTAATCGTAGGAGAGTTAAGACAAACCTTACATCAAATTCTCTATAAATACATAATTATCACTCCATATGAGGTAACTTAAACTTTTAACGTGTAGTTTTCATCTCTTACTTTGATATCAGAGTCAATTTTTTTTTTTTTTTTTTGTAGGTACTCTCTTCCTCAAATTACAAATTTACAGTTATTGTCACGTGAAAGTGAATAGCGCTTTTTCTCTATCCAAAATTTGGCATCAACACATTTTTTTTAAGTAAATATTTGAATTCCTAATTAAAATTTAAAAAATATTTTTTTTTTCAAAACTTATCTTCATTAAAAAAAAAAAAAACTTCCTAAAATAAAAAAAATATTCGTAAAAAAAGTAAAGTAATGAACTGTTCTCTTTTTTTTTAAAAAAAAAAAATCTCTTTAAAATAAATAAAAAATAAAAACACTACTAAAAAAAGTAAATAAATAAATAAAGTAGAAGTAGTGTTTATTAATTTAACTTTAAAAAATCAAATAGTTATATGGAACGGAATACTCCTTTATACTTTTTTTTAGTTTCCAACAATTAAATTTTTAAAAAATGGCTAAAGAATAAACAAAACGTAGAAATAGTTTATAAGTTTTATTGTCTAAAATGTTGTTATTCATTAAAAATAAAACAAAGAAATAATAATAGAAGAATTTGTACAAATACCGAGATAGCTCCGCTGGGAGAGCGTTAGATTGAAGATTTGAAAGTCACCTTCATTGCATCTTTTTTCAGTCTTATTTCTAAAATGATAATGACAAAAGAAATAAGAAATAACATGGTGTTAATTTTTCTAATAATTATATATCGGGGACAATTCTTCCGTTCTTAGTTAAAACTTTATTCCTTTTCCACTATTTGAAAATTTGATACCTAACCTTACATTTATTAAAAAAAAAAAAAAAGTTGTACGTTTTATAATTAACAACCTATAGATATAATAGTAATATAATAGGTATATTCAAGATATATTTTGGAGTGATAGTTGGAATAATAATTTTAGAAAAAGAGATTTAGGTACAACCGATTTTGTGAAATTGATTTTTAAAAAATCAAACTTATGTTTGGAACTACACTCTTAAGAGTGATTTTCATATATTCGGAATTTATTTTGAATTATAAAGTTTGGTTCCAAAAGTGAATTTAGAATTACCCAATTATTTAAAATTATATTTTCTATTTGAAAAATTATTATTTAACTAAATAATTATGGTAAGTGTCTATTTCTATTTATTTTATTGTTAAATTCTTGTATGCATGGTTTATATTTTGAGTAATTTATAATAGATATTGAAAGATAATTCAAAACATATATAATTGTTTGTTTTATTAATAATTTAATGACAAAAAATGGTCATCATGTTTTGTTCCCGTATTTAATTTTTTTTTTTTAAAAAAAAAAAAAACAAATGATTTCACACACAGCTAACTAACAATTTTAACAAATCTGAATTAAATAACCATTTTAACAAAAATTACCTACCAAATAATTCCTCCAAAATCAATTTGAAATGATTTTATATTTTTTTTAAAAAATCAATTTTAGTTCATGCCAAATACCATCATTTTAAAGAAAAGTACTTTTGGCAAGAGAAAAAGTGATTTTTGACCATCTCAAATTCACTCCCAAGCATACCCTAAACCATCTCGAATTAATTTAGACCTATACAAATAGAACTATTTTCAAAATCTTACAGGTTAAATTACAAATTTGATCCTTTTAGTTTATAAATTAGAATTTAATTTCTATGGTTTAATGAAACTCTCATAAATAGTCCTTACTTTTTAAAATCATAGAGACTAAATTATATTCAACCATAAATATTTTCTATAATTTTTTTACATAAATTATTAGATTTTATTAGATTTTCTAAGTAAACTAAATTTTATAAAATCACTGGATTATTTATAGAGTTTTATCACATTATAAGAACTCAAATTTAAATTTTTTTCTGGTACACCTCCTCATCCCACTCTTTTGATATTATGTTAAAAGAATTTTTTTTTTAAATCATAAAAATTTGTAATCTAACCAAATAAAGTATCACGAATGAAAGAATATGCTAATTAATACTTGTTGGTGAAAATTGAGTTTTAATAAGAAAAATGGCTTTTGAGAATCTCACATCGGCTAAGTTGGAAAGTGAATTCTCCTTCATATACTTCCATCTTGGACCTTGGGTTTGGATCCTAAGGGATACCTATATTTTAGAGAGTAGGGAGATAGACCAATGTAAGTACGGTAGAAATCCCATGTGTGCACCACTATTGTTTGGACGTGGCATGTGTATGATTATTTTTAGAAAAAAAATGGCTCCATGCAATTTGCGGATCAGTACGTTATGTGGCTGAGCGTTGTTTGCGTTTTTTCCACCTATAAAAGGCGAATCCTTCAGCCATCTCAGATCATCTCATCATTCATTCCCTCATAAATACTCTCTACCCTCTCAACCCTCATTTCCAGTTTTACACTTTTGTTTTTCGATCATTTTTCGAGCAAATCAGTCTGAATGGTGTGAGTTTTGAGTTGGTGACGGTGCATTTTCGATCGAGACCTTTTTCTTTTGTTTTATCTTGGGGACGACGTGGTATTATCGTTGACCTGCTTGCATACCTGGGTAGAGCCATAAAACGTCTTAAAGAAAGCGAGATCTATTACTCAGTCTATAACGATTTTTTGTTTTGCAGATTCTACATTTCTGACGACCATCCGCTCCTGCTTCAATCGGTGGAAGTAGAAGATGTTGTTTTTTCTTACTGTCAAGAAAGTTACTGATGCTTGTACCACAAATAAGCCAACCATCTTGATAAAAGATCCAACTGAACAACAAATAAAAGAAGCTACTGATTGGGAAGAGAAATATTTTTTATGTAAAAAAATTATATTAAATAGTTTGACTGATGATCTTTATGACTACTACAGCACAATGAAGACAACAAAGGAAGTATGGGATGCCCTGCAAAAGAAATATGACACCAAGGAAGCCGGATCGAAAAAAATATTTTGTCAACCGTTACCTCAAGTTCCAAATGACAGATGAAAAATCTGTGGAGGTCTAATCACATGAACTGCAAAAGATAGCTCATGAAATAATAACTGAAGGTATGCCTCTAGACGAACAATTCAAGTTGCTGTTATTATTTACAAACTGTCCCCTTTGTGGAAAGATTTTAAGAACACCTTGAGGCATAAAACCAAGGAGTTTTCCTTGGAGAGTTTTATCACCCGACTTAAGATTGAGGAGAAAGCCTAGAAGTAGGACCAGAGAGAGAAGGTGAACATCGTACCTGAGAGATTCACCTCTATTGTGATAAAGTTTGACCAAAAGTCCAAGTGACAAAAACCAGAACCAACAGAAGAAGTAGAAACTCCCTTCGAAAGAAATGGTACAGTTCCTTTGCTTTAACTGTAATAAACATGGATACATGGCTATGAACTATAGGAACAGACGTCGTCCTACAAGTAAGGCGAACCTGACAGAGGAACCATTAGTTGCCATGATCACAAAAGTGAACATGATCAGTGGTTCCTAAGAGTGGTGGATAGACACTGACGTCACGCGCCATGTCTGTCACGATCTTAGTCTCTTTAAAACTTATAATGAAAATAAGGACAAAAACATTATGTTGAGGGATCACCACTCTACAAAAGTTGTTAGAACCAACAAGGTGGAGTTGAAGTTTACCTCCAGAAAGACCTTCATGTTGAAGGATGTCCTGCACACTCCGTAAATAAGAAAGAATTTGGTCTCAGGCTATGTTCTCAATAAGGCCGGATTTTCTCAAACCATATGAGTAGATTTATATACCCTTACCAAAAATAATGTATTTGTAGGGAAGAGGTATGCAACTGAGGGAATGTTCAGATTACATTTAGACATTAAGAAAATGAAATCTTCTGTATATATGTTGTGTTCTATGAATGTTTGGCATGCTAGACTCTGTCATGTTAATAAGAAATTAATTAGGTAACATGATTAGCTAGAAATGATACCTAAGTTATCCATGAATGAATTTGATAAATGTGAGTATTGTATTCAGGTTAAAATTACTAAAGCTCCGCATAAATCTATACTTAGGATTTCTGAGCCTCTAGATTTAATTCATTCTGATTTATGTGAATTTGATGGCATCTTGACTAGAAACAGTAAAAGATATTTTATTAGCTTTATTGATGATTGCTTTGATTTTACTTTTGTATATTTGCTGAAAAATAAAAGTGATGCATTTGATGCCTTCAAATTATTTGTAACTAAAGTAGAAAATCAATTTAATAGAAAGGTTAAAAGACTTCGTAGTGATAGTGGAACTGAGTACGACTTCAATAACTTAAATGAGTTCTTTAACTCTCATGGAATAATACATGAAGCGACAACACCTTCCTCTCCTGAAATGAATGGAAAAGCCGAAAGGAAAAATAGAACTTTAGTTGAGCTAATAGTTGCTATTTTACTTAGTTTAGGAGTCACATCTTATTGGTAGGATGAAATCATCCTTACCTTGTGTTATGTCCTCAATATAATACCAAAGTCTAAAAACATAACTTCACCTTACGAAGTCTTTAAGAATAAGAAACCAAACATGTCATATTTTAGAACATGGGGCTGTCTAGCCCTTGTAAGGATTCCAAACCCTAAAAGAAGAAAGCTAGCCACAAGAGCCTATGAATGTGTCTTTATAAGTTATGCCATAAATAGTAAAGCCTATAGGTTCTATGATCTAGTAAACCAAGTAATCATTGAGTCAAATGATACCGACTTCTTTGAGGATAGATTTCCTTTTTATTTGAGAAATAGTGGGGGTTTGGGATCCAGTAGTCTAACCCTAGTTAGAAATCCTACCTTTATAGAGGAAGCCAACCCAGAAATTAGAAGAAGCAAAAGAACTAGAACCACCAAGGATTTTGGGGATGACTTCTAAACCTATAATGTAGAAGAAGATCCTAAAGACTTAAAAGCTGTCTTATTTTCCGTAGATGCCAACTTATGGCAAAAAGCCATAAATGATGAGATGGACTCTCTTGAGTCAAATAGTACTTGGCACTTAGTAGACTTACCTCCAGGTTACAAGGCAATAGGGTGCAAATGAATCTTAAGGAAGAAACTTAGACTTGATGAAAAAGTTGACAATTTAAACCCAGGTTAATGGCAAAGGGCTCTAGAAAAAGAGAAAACGCTAGACTTCTTTGACATCTTCTCTCCTATCACTAGAATTATCTCAATCTGTGGTTTTTTCTTTCTTGCTGCCCTTTATAACCTCATAGTACATTAGACGGATGTAAAGACCACCTTCCTAAACAGTGAACTTGAAGAAGGGATTTACATGGAACAACTTGTGGGTTTTGTAGTCCATGATTAAGAAAATAAGGTTTGTAAACTAGATAAATCTCTATGGTCTAAAATAAGCTCCTAAGCAATGGCATGAAAAGTTTGATAACTTAATCCTATCTAAAGGTTTCAAGATTAATGAAAGTGACAAATGCATCTACTATAAGGTTGAAAATAATCTTTGCACCATCCTGTGTCTGTATGTAGATGATTTGTTAATATTTGGATCAAACTTACACGTCATAAATGATGTGAAATCTACATTGAGTGCAAACTTCGACATGAAAGACTTAGGAGAAACAAGTGTAATCTTAGGCATAAAAGTGACTAGGTTTGAAAAGGAAATTTCTTTGGATCAATCTCACTATGTAGAAAAGATTCTAAAGAAATACAATTACTTTGAAAAAATAAGACTGAAAAACGATTCTTAAAAATAAGTTTTAAACATCAAAACTAAAAGTTGAGAAAAACATGAAAAGAACTTTAAATCTCATGAGCGGAAGCATAAAAACTAGTCCTAGTGGCTCGATCGCGAATTTCGCTTGTTCATCATCGGTGCATCTCTACCCTTACATAAAACAACAACATGAGAAAGAATGAGTATAAAATACTCAGTAAGTAACCCAACTACTGGGGTCAGGCTGGGAATCTATGTCCTCTAGATACCCACATCTAGTGAAACATATAAACTACTCTAGTCCTCATGGGACACATATGTACATGAAACAAGGAGACTGAGTCCTATCCTACTGTAGTTAAGTATGCCCACTACCTCTGGTGAATCCCGAAGGAGACACAAACTGGTGAATCCTGAAGGAGACACAAACTGGTGAATCCCGAAGGAAACACAAAATCTAATGGACATCTAACTAATCAGTAAGGACATTTGCATAGTCTCAACATCATAATCATCACTGTACGAATCTACAACATACATATAAACCTCAACATCATGGCTCTACAACATACACATATAGCTCAACATCATGGTTCTACAACATACATGTATACCTCAACATCATCAGATCAAATACAACCATGGAAACACATACCATCTCATACTAGCATTCAAGTGTCTATGTGCATAAATAAATAATTCGGATCTCGTAACAGAACATACTTTAATCATGTTATACTATCAATCTTTCATGTTGTCATTCTGCCACAACTTTCATTTAACATGCTAGCATACATCTAATGCCTGGCCCATGGGCAGTTCCAGTAGTAAGATTACTTACCTTGGTATTAGGTCGAACCAAAAAGCAATTGAATCTTTGTGAAATTCTTGAATTCTTAATCAAGCCTAAATATAAATCAAGCTTTAAAATTAATAGTTAAGGCCAAATTCCAAACACCCAAATATTACAAAATATTTCCAGATAACCTTAACTAAGGTGTGGTCCAATTTGAATTCACCTTCCAAACCTCCAATTTTAAGCCCAAATAATTATCAAACCAAACTCTTCTTCATCTTGAATGAAATTCTTGAATCAACCTCCTAATCATAATTTGAAATTAGGCTTACATGATTAAAGCTTGAATCAAATACATACTTCACTACCAATGTCTCAAATAAATTATCCATATGTAGCTTCATCAAAAAATCACTTCCAAATGACTTTACCAAAATTTCTCAACAACCAAAATTAATCCACAAGAGGGTAATCAAAGTATAAAACTTACCAAAACTCGCTAAAACAAACTCCAACTTCACTGAACAATACCTCAATACCTTCACAAACTTGAATCCAAAATTGAAACACAATGGGTATCAATCAATTGATGCCAAAAGTAAATGAGTATTCAAGAATCAACTGAAAACAAACCCAAACAGTAGAAATCTTACCCAAATTGATAGATCCAGTGACGGAAAAAGTGAATGACGCTTGAGCAGTGGTGGATGGAGGTCATGAAGAAGAAACTGACGCGACGACTTTGGACGGCGTCGGATGGGATCACGAACGTGAGGAAGAAAAGGGGAGTGGGATTTGACTTTTTAAAAACAACAACAACAACAACAACAACAATAATAATAAAATAAAAAAGGAAGTAAATATAATTACATTTAATTCCTTTCCGTTTTATACTATTAAATTCCTTTCCGTTTTAAAAGAAAATTAATTCCTGCCATTAATTTTCAATTTGAATTTCAAACTGAATAATTTCACGCCAACAATTAAATTCCTGCACTTACACTTGAAGTCCAAAATTAAAATACCCTCCAACTAGTACCAATTACTGAAATTCCAAATAATAAAGTTACTGAAATTATATTATTACTAAAAAAATGTGCGGGGTATTACAACTGACCATTCCGACTATCAATTTAGTTACACAACCTCTTGTTGGATCCAGCAATTACTCCTCATGGAATATGGCGATGCGTCTTACACTTTCTGGCAAGAACAAACTAGGGTTTATCACCAAAACTATCAAGAAGCCTATGATGAAAGGAAATCTCCTCTTAGCTTGGCAGTTCAACAACAACATGATTACTTCTTGGATAATTAATTCAATTTCAAAAGAGATTGTTGCAAGTTTGGTGTATATCGAAAATGTCAAAGAACTTTGGGATGAATTAAAGGATTAGTATCGCAATCTAATGACCAACATGTTTATCAGTTGAGAAAAGTTCTTGTTACAAACCTTTCTATTGAAGTTTATTATGCAAAAAGCACTACGATTTAGCAAGAGCTTCTTGAATACTTTCCTCTTGATGATTGTACTTGTGGAGAAATGAAGAAAATGCTCGAGTTTCTCAATGCTAAGTTCTTCATGATCTTCTTTATGGGGCTAAATGAGTCATTTACTTAGAGTCGGGCTCAAATACTTCTAATTGATCCTTTACCATCCATAAACAAGGAATTATCTCTCATAATCCAAGAAGAAAGACAATGATCCATTGGTAACACTTCTTCAATCGAAGCGATTATCTTAATGGCTAATTCTAACAACAAGCTTTCTAATATTGATCGATCAAAGAAGAAAGATGTACAGTGTCCAATTTGCTCCAATTGTGGCATTAAAGGTCATGTAATTGATAAACATTAAAAACTACATGGTTATCCACTAGGCTATAAGTTTGCAACCAACAACTCCTCTATTCATCAGAAGTCTACGAATTTTGTTCATTCCTCGCAGGCTGATGTTGAAAAGGAAATGGATACCCCCAAGTTAAATCAATCAACCTTTTTTTTCTAGTCTCAGTGATGACCAATATTCGTATTTGATGAAAATGCTACGAATTCACCTTTCGTTTTCTCAAATTTATGACAATGCTAAAATAGGAACGAACACGTAGCAGGTATTTGTTTCTCTACTCTATTATCCACACATCAACATCATTTAATTTGGGTTTTAGATTTTGGTGCATCAACACATATCAGTCATAATCGTTTACTGTTTAAGAAGCATCAACGCATATCAGTCATAATCATTTATTGTTTAAGAATCTTCAACCTGCTCAAAATGTATCTATTGTTTTGTCTACTAAAACCTGATTATCAGTTCAATTGATGGGAGATATTTTTCTAACAAAGGACTTATTATTACGTCATGTACTTTTGGTTCCAAAATTTGAATATAATTTGTTATCAATCAGTGTATTTCTTAAGGATTCAAGACATTCTATTATATTTTCTAATGATCATTGCATTATCTAGGACAAGTTAAATTCGAGAAGCTTGAGTGTTCTTCTGTTAAACATTCTGACTTTGTATGTAAAAATTCAACTACTGTGTGGCATCAATGTTTGGGACATCTTTCAATTGCTAGATTGAAGGATTTATCAAAATTATTTGCATTTTCTGATTCTGATCATTGCAAAGATATATGTCATGTTTTTCTAGCTAAGCAACATCGTCTTAGTTTTTCTGCTTTGAATAATGTCGCTAATGATGTATTTGATTTGATCCATTGTGATGTTTAGGGTTTATATTTTGTTACTTTAGTTGATAATAAGTTGAGATGTACATGGGTTTATCTCTTAAGGAATAAGAATGATTTCTTACTTCCCTCGTTTCTTTAAACTCATTAAGACATAATTTTCAAAAGTTATCAAAGTCTTCCATTCTGATAATGCGCCTGAACTAAGTTGAAGGAGTTTTTTCTACTATTGATACACTTCATCAATTTTTTTGTGTCTACAAACCACAACAAAATTCAATTGTAGAAAGGAAGCACCAACATCTTCTCAATGTTGCAAGGGTCGATGTTTTAATCTAAGGTTTCTGTATATATTTTTTTTAGAAGTGTGTATCTTAACTACCATACATTTAATCAATAGAACACTAATGGTATTGTTATCACATGCTATTCCTTTTGTCGTTTTGTTTGGAGAAAATGCTAATTATTCCTTGTTAAAGATGTTTAATTGTCCTGCATATTTTTCAACTTTAGCTGTGCATCAATCCGAATTTGATCCAAGAGCTGGTCCATGCATATTTTTGGGATATTTACCAAGAATTAAAAGGTATAAGTTGTATGACATTACTAAGAAGGTTTTCTTTGTTTCAAAAGATGTTTTGCTTTTTAAAGACTTATTTCCCTTCCGTTCTAGTCTCGAAGACACTGCCATTGTGAACCATGAGTTTTTGGATTACTTTTTCTTTCCTTGTTCATTATTTGATATGTCTGAATCCTCTTCCAACACTAGATCTCCTTATTATATTTCTTCTTTAGCCATCCCTGAATTTTTGCCTAATTAAGTGCAGTGTGATGATATTGTGCAAAATATTGAGTCGACTATTGTTTCTGACTTTGAAATTGGAAAGAATACTGAGCATAATAATGAGCAGAATATTGTTTCTGATGATATGGTAGCACTTGAGGCTGAAGTTGTTCCAAGGGTTGCCCCGGTTATTCTTAGATGATCATCAGTCTTGTCCCCCTTCTTACCTCAGAGACTTCCATTGACACCTTATTACTAAACAGACTATCATCTCTGTAACACCTTACTTCTTTGGAAATTACCTTTCGTATGATACATATTCACCATCTTATAGACATTATTCGCTCAATGTTGCTTCGGTGTATGAGCCAACCTTTTATCATCATGTTGTTAAATACCAGAGTTGGAGGGATGCCATGTCTAAGGAAATTGATGTTATGGAAAGGAATAAGACATGGACAATGATGTCGTTGCCTAAAACTCATCATACTGTTGGTAGCAAATGGGTTTATAAAGTAAAATATCGCCCTGATGGAACAGTTGTTAGATATAAGGCACACTTTGTTGCAAAAGGATATAGTTAGCAAGAGGGCATACATTTCTTTAATACTTTTTTTCCAGTTGCCAAGATTGTCATTATTAAGGTATTTCTTACCCTACTGACTTCTTTTAATCGACAACTAGTTCAAATGGATATCAATAATACTTTTTTAAATAGTGACTTGTTTAAAGAAGTTTACATGTCTTTACCCTTGGGTTATAAGACTTCTAAGCTACCATGTGGGGGGAAGAAGCTTGCCTGTTATCTGAATAGATCAATGTATAGTCTTAAATGGGCATCTAGACGGTGGTTTGTCAAGTTTTCTTCCGCTTTATCTACACATTGATTTATACAATCCAAGTCTGATTATTCACTTTTTACTCATGGCAGAGGTACAACCTTTATTGCATTATTGGTGTATGTTGATGATATATTAGAGATAGAACCTTCATCTCATGAGATTTCTTATGTAAAGAGGTTCTTAAGGGTCTTTTTAAGCTTAAGGATTTGAGACAAGCCAAATATTTCTTAGGTTCAGATCTATCTCATTCCCACCAATTTTTTTTTTTCTTTCCGAGAGGAAATATTGCTTGCAAATCCTTCAAGACACTAATTACCTTGATGTTAAGCTAACCCTGTTGCCTATGGATCCTAACATTAAGCTTTCAAAGGACATTGGTACTTTGCTGATAGATAAAGAAATCACTTGTTAAAGAAGATTGATTGGACGTCTTCTATACTTACAGATATCACGACCAGACTTATGCTTTATTGTTCACCGTCTTAGTTAGTTTTTGAAAAAGCAACTAATGTTCATCTGAATGCTACTCATCATCTTTTAAAGTACTTGAAACAATCACCAGGGCAAGGTATCTTGATGAAGCTGGTTACTGATTTTCATCCCAAGGCCTTTGTTGATGCAGACTAGGGAGCTTGTCTTAATACTTATCGTTCCTTCTCTGGTTTTTGCGTCTTCTTAGGAGATTTTTTAATCTCGTGGAAGTCAAAGAAGCAGCAGACTGTTTCACGGTCTTCTGCCGAGGCAAAATATAGGGCTCTAGCTTCAATAACAAGTGAGTTACTATGAATTGCTCAGTTACTTGCTGATTTATATGTACAGTGCTTATTACCAACCATAGTTTTTTTTTATAACCAAACTGTTACTATCATTGCTTTTAATATCACGTTTAATGAAAAGATTAAACATATTGAAATTGACTATTATTTTGTGAGGGGAAAAATCGTTGATGGGTTTCTCAAGGTTTTGCCTATTCGTTCAAGTTTGCAGCTAGCTGATATGTTTACAAAGTCCTTATCTTCTTTAGTTATATGAAGTTATTAGTCAAGTTAGGAGTTCTGGATATTCATCTTCCAATTTGAGTGAGAGTATTAAGGACTTTGTAAATAAATAAAATAATTGTAAATTTTGTTATTTGATTGTAACATAGTTGTTACAATTAGTTTTGATATTGGTTATTTAGTTTTCATTGTAACAGAGTTGTTGCAATTAGTTTCATATTGGTTACTTCTTAGTCCCTATATACAAAAGGATTCTGTGTAGTGTATTTAGAGTTATTTTCTCTTAATGAAATAGAACTTCCAACCCTTATTATTTATTTTCAACAAGTCTAGTCTTATATCTCTCAATATATTCATTAGGTCGATGTTTGGTTTGTAGATCCATTTGCAACCAATAGTATGCTTAGATGGAGGTAAAGATACAACATCCCATGTATGATTGTCTTCTATAGCTTGAAGTCCAAGACGTGTAGATTCCTTCCAATGATCAAAAGATGACTTGATGACAGAACTCAGGTTCATTATGAGAAGAAATGACTAAGAAAAATGTTATAAATCTTGGAGAAAGGTGATCATAAGACAAGGTAGGATAATATGGTATCAGAAGTTTAATTGTTTTTTCTCTCTCACGCACGAACACCATGAATCCAAGCCTTCCACCCCACCTCCGATTATTTTTCTGGCGATTATTCTTGCTTCGTCTGCTAATACTTAGTCGACTGAATCAATTTTTACTAAGAACAATAATATTCTTCTTCCAATAATCCATATGTCCTTCATCACAGTGAAACATCCAATCTTGTTCTTGTTCCTGAACCACTAACTGATGACAACTATGTAACTTGGAGTCGATCCTAGCTTTGTCAATTTGCAACAAACTTGGTTTTATCGATGGATCGATTACTCAATCTACAAGTGATTTGCTTCCTTTATGGATTCAAAACAATAATACTGTCATTGCTTGAATTTTGAATTCCATTTCTAAATGAATTTCATCAAGCATTCTATTCATCAATTCTGTTCGAGCTATATGGCTTGATCTTCAAGATTAATTCCAAAAATGTAATGGACCACACATCTTTTATTTGAAGTGAGAATTGTTCAATTTCAGACAAGAACAAGAGTCTATCACGGTGTATTTCTCAAAAATCCATAAGTCCATAAGATGAATATATCTCATATCGTCCAGGATGCACTTATGGAATATGTACTTGATCAATTGAAGATTTTGTTTAACTTGAATACATGTTATGCTTTTTTATGGAATTAAATAATGACTTTAGTCATGCCCGATCACATATACTACTTATGGATTTTCCTCCAACAATTAACAAAGCCTTTTCATTGATTATTCAACAAAACTAACATTAATCCATCTTTACACAATCGACTCTTGTTCTAATACCATCTTAAATCACCGATTGACTCAAAAGTTTAAGTTGAAGGATGAAGGTAAATTTAATCATATATTATCTAATACTCCTCCTCATTTGTGGGCTTTAAATATGTAGAAGAGCCAAACAAGTGGAAATCAATATTAATTGCAGAAGAAATAACATTACAGAGACTTGAACACAGGACCTCAATAGACTATTTGCTCTGAAACCATATTATAATTGTGAATGAGAGAGAAAAAAAATACTCATCTTCTCATTACTTTCCCTCAAAGTATATACACAACCTCAATAATATAAAATACCGATAATAAGTAACAACACAAAATAACATAATAATAACAAAATGTTAACAAAATATTGTTATATCTAATAGTAAGAACCAACAACTTCTTTGACTATATGAAACATCAAACACCGAGGAACTCAAAGCAGAGAAATGAGTCAAAAAGAGAAAAAAATTCACTAGAAAAATAAATTAATGAGAAAAGATTATATAAGAATGAGATCAATCGTACTAAGAACGTTGATCTGTGGAAACTAGCAAAAAAAAAAAAAAAAAGATATACTAATGAAGAAAAAGTAGTTTTCTAGTCAAGTGGTTGAGCTCTATTGAGAAAACAAGTATTTAATTAATTTCCATTATCTTTGATTGTTTCTTCGTTTTTCTCTTTGGCTTCTCTATTCGTGTCTTAACACTAATTTTCGTCATGTGGCTTTTTACCCTTAAAAAAAATTGTTTTCCTGCAACTCTTTTAATTGCAAAGAAAGAGGAGTAAACATTTATCTTATTCCCCAAAATTTCAAGAGAAATTGTATTGGATGGCAATTTGAGTCTAGAAATTTACAAGCATGTCACACACTTTTTTTATATGGAGATATGACAACTTTTTATCTTCACAGATTCCTTCTTAGCCTTCTCTCTCACCCTCACATTCCATCTTCTTCTCTCTCACTCTCACGTTCCATCTCCAAGCCGTCCAACCAATCATTGCTACCTGCTTTGTCGTATTCTACACATTCGTTGATTGCCAACCACCTCGCTCGCCGATTTCTATTTTCATTCTGGTAAGTTCCCTTTGCAAACTCTAATAAGGAGAGGTTGGACCAGATGATTGTAGGCGAAGGTAGTGATAGTGAGAAGGTGGTGAAGCTGATTGGTGGCAACACAAAGTTGGTAAGGCAAACACCGTCATATGCATGGTGCTCTCTCTCTCATTCTTTCTCCTCTCTATGAGGCACAATCCCTCCCTTTCTAACCTAAAGTGATACTAATTAAAGAAGATCTATTTAATCATAAAATTGCCACACATCTTGATTTACGTAAATACTCTTCAATTTAAAACACTTACAATAATTAGTTACATGTTTTAATGACCAATAAGTCTGTGTGGTTCAAATCTTCCAGCTCTCCTTGTTTTCTAAAAAAGGTGTATAAGTTTCTTGACATTCAATTTAGTGAAAAAAATTGTTTTTTTATTAAAAAAATAACCTTTAAGAGGTTTTGTTTTATACCTTAATAATCAATTCTGATTATTATGATAGTTTAAAGGAAATTTTGACTTAATTTGAAAATATGATACACTTGAGAGAATCAAATACATGATGAACTTAGTTAGAAAAATATATTTATATAGAAAAAGTTCATAAGAGATAAAAAGAAAAATAAACATGAAGTTAGAAAAATAAACATGAAGTTTCATTTCAAAACTAACAATAATGAGAAGAGTAATCATGTGTCTTATAAAGAATGTAAGGTCACACATTTTTCAATATGAAATTCTTGACATAGGTATGTAAAAGAATTCAATGCGGCAACAATACAAAATAGAAATAATTCTATATACCAAAAAAAAGGACAAACTATTTAAAATATTCTATACATATGTAAATGTTGTCCCAAATAACTATGATCTTCTCGTTCACAACACAAATTATTCAAAATTAACGGTCAAGTACAATTCAAGAGTCAGGGGAGGTTGTATGCTTGAGGCTTGAAACTCTTCTATCGTTTACCTGATGGCAGCTCAATCGTGTAGACGAAGCTCCAAGAACTAAACGATAGTTTAATTATGTAAACGATAGAACGAAGCGCTAGACGATCGTATAGACGATAGTTGATTGAAGCTAAATGATCGTATAGACGATAGCTGAAGAGCTAGATGATCGTATAGACGATTGGACGCGGAGCTAAACGATCGTGTACACGATGTGATAGGAACTATGCGATCATGTAAACGATACTTTAGTAAATGCCATAAGATCGTAGAGTTAGAAAGAAAGAACACAAATGTTTAAGTGGTTCAATCAAAGGCCTACGTCCACTGTTACAAATCGGAAGGGTCTCTTTTATTACTTCTTCTTCAAAGTTATTACAGAATGAATGTCTTGTTCTCTCTTTCTCTCATTTCTTTACTACTTTATTCTCACATTCGTTTTTCTTTATATACATAGGTGCAATGGTCAATGATGAAGCTCTGGTGGTTACAACTGAAGAAAATAAAATACAAGGATTTCCATGAGCAGCGGAAGGGATCATTCCAAATTCTATTTAGATTGAAGATTAAACAATTACAATCTAAACGAAAACTAGCAGGTCATGCAAACAGAAATTACAGCATGCTAAACAATGATACAAGGGATAGAGGATGCATACCTTTGAAGAACCATTCTTCATGAATCCCTCGATCAATCTACAAGCGTCCAAGCATAGCACACTCGAACGCAATGACCAGTACAACCAACGAACACGAACACAACGAACGAACAACAGCTCCTCGAACCCAATCGATTCTAACTCGATCCATGAACTGAGTGAGTACACCACCATAATGGTTACCTTGGTATTCTCGGTGTGAGAATTCAAGAGTTGTGAGCTCTGTATGATCATGGCTTGAGGAAGAGACTGAAGGTCTACGATCGAGCAAGTGCGAGATATGACACTATCTATCGTACAAACGATGTGCTCGATCGTTTAGTAAACGGTAGGAATAATCAGCTGAATGACTATCGTATAGACAAAGTAAGCCTATCACATAGACTAAGCCACTCGATCGTGTAGGAATAATCAGCTGAATGACTATCGTATAGACAAAGGTAAGCGATTACTTAGCTGATCGTATAATCTCTCAATACTATCGCTTAGTGAAACTCTTTCACTTGATAGCTTGTCACTGTGAGTACTTTCTGAATCAAGTAACTTCTAAATTTAAGAAAACAATTTTTCTTTTATCTCACGGTTACCATAAAACCACCAATAATCTCCCACTCAATCGGTTATTAGAGAAAAAGAAATTAATTATCATATAATTAATATTATAAATAAATATGATAACCAACTTACCATATTATATTTATAACCTAAAGTTTTAATATTTCATCTCATGAAACATACAAACTACAGTCCTTTTTCTATTTTATGGTACTTAATGTAAATCATATTTACATTAATTCCTCCATTTGATGTATCTCATACATCACACCAATTATATCATATATAATTGAATTTCTTCTTGTTAATTTGAACACTTCAAATCTACCCCAAGAACTGATTCTCAACTTGAATCAATTGAGCAACCAAGATGACTTTATGAACCTGTAGCTTAAAGCTCTAACTGTATATGAATAACTGACTAAACTCTTTACCGTTTTGCCCTTGTAGTTACATCTAACTCCTTAAGTACCACTGATTCCTCTAATGAACAATACATCATAGTCCTACTATGACTGGGTCATCTCTTCCAAAGAGAGGGTGTGGCCATTATGTTCAAGACTCGAAATTAGCTCTTAAGGGAGCAATCTATCTACTTACCCCTGCTTCGAGGAATGAGTGAATTCTGTCTTGTGGAACTGAGTTCCCAGCACCCCAATCAAACAAATCCCCAAAAAGGTAGGCTTGTTGAGTTGACAATCTGGCTAATCTCACCCATACTAATCAAAGGACCCCCCTCATAGGCAGAAGTTTCCAAAACACTCAGGATTAAGGTCATGTCACCTATAGTCATTGTAGTGAAATGTAAGTCTCAATTATCAACGACGTTATATAAAGAGACTAATCATCTTGTGGTCCGGTCTTATACAAACTATTTGTATAGGACACCTCTACTCGCATATCTCCACATGAATGTGATCAGACCATCTAAAGTAGTTCACAACACTTGTAAACCTCTACAAAGCGGGTCGTATCCGTAGTGTCACCAGGATAAGGTATCCCTCCTTTATCCTTATATTACAGATCTGTTAGGTTATTACTTAAGGTATGATCCACTTGTATATCTCATATACATGCTTAAGTTTACATAAAATAACCATAGATCTTTGTTTATTGGATATGAGTAAATGCAAATAAAATAGCTTTTATTTTATTAGTAACAATTTGTACCAAGTTTATAAACTACAAGACTTCGGGAGAATTAGGACACCAATCCCAACAACAACATCATAATAGAAAGAAGTTGACAACGGTTCAACTGCCTGCAATCTTCTTTTTTTGTCTTCGGTTCTTTCTGTAACAATCTCCACTTTGTAAGCATCCAGAGTACCATTCCCTCTTTGCTTGTTAAGCTAACTTGAGCTAACCTTTTTCAAGTAACTCGAACCTGAGAAGATTCAAGCATCGACCAAGCTTACTTAATGGAACTGTTTTGGTTAGCATATCAGCTGCACTGTCTGAAGTATGAATCTTCACTACCTTAACTTCCCCTTTCTCAATCTCTTGTCTGATGAAATGGTATTTAATGTCTATATGCTTGGTTCTGCTATAAAACTGTTGGTTTTTAGATAGGTAGATTGTGCTCTGGTTATCACAATATATTCTCACCTTTGTTTGTGTAATGCCAAAATCATTTAGTAAATCTTTCAGCCACAAACCTTCCTTCACAACCTTAGACAGTGCAATAAACTCAGCCTCTGTTATGGAAAGGGCCAAAACAGGCTGCAAACTAGCCTTCCAGCTTATTAAATTGTTTCCCCATAGGAAAACATAGCCTGATAGAGAGCGCCTTCTGTCCACATCCCTTACATAATCTGTATCTACATAACCATACACTTCATCATTAGATGGCTCATTCTTTCTATATAAGACCTTTGTATCCTTTGATGAACACAGATACTTCAGTATCCATTTGACTGCTTACCAATATCGTTTACCAGGGTTTACCATGTACCTACTGACTATACTTGTTGCATAGGACAAATCTAGTCTGGTAGAAGTCATTAGATACATCAGAGATCCCACTGGTTGGGAATAGGGAACAATCTTCATATGATTTGTGTGCTCTTCATCTGTACTTTTTAGACCATTTTCAGATGAAAGCTTGAAGTGAGGTGCAAAAGGAGTGCCAACTGGTTTAGCACCCTTCATTTTGAATCTCTACAGTATTTTTGCACAGTATTCTGATTGACTCACTTGCAATCTGCCCTGTTTTCTGTCTCTTTCAATGTCAATGCTTAGGATTCTTCTTGATTCCCCTACGTCTTTCATATCAAACTCTTTCTTTAGAAGCTTTTTAACTTGTCTCAACTATTCTTTAGAACTCTCGGCCAGCAGCATATCATCTACATAAAAAAGTAGATAAATCGGTTCCTTGAAGCTACTTGAGTTTGTATACACATACCAATCATATGAGCTTCTCTTGAACCCCATTTTGGAGATCACTTCATCAAACCTCTCATGCCAACACCTTGGTGACTGCTTGAGGTCATAGATAGACTTATTTAGTAAACACACCAAGTCTTCTTCTCCTCTTTTCACATAACCTTGAGGTTGTTTCATGTAAATGGTCTCATTCAACAACCCGTGTAGAAAGGCTGTCTTCACATCCAATTGGTCTAACTCGAAGTCATCTTGCACAACTAATGAAATGAGTAGACTAATGGATGTATGTTTTACCACTGGAGAAAGACCTCAGTGTAATCTATACATTTTTTTTTCTTTTTTGTGAACCCCTTAGCAACTAGCCTTGCCTTGAACCTAGACTTCTGTACCCCTAGAATCTCTTCTTTAAATTTGTAAATCCACTTACTCATAGGTTTATACCCTTTAGGCAAAGGTACTAGTCTCTAGGTGTCATTTTGGTTAAGCGACTTCATTTCATCATTCATTACCTCAATCCCCTATCTAGCATCAGGGTTATTCGTTGCTTCCTCAAAGTTGGTAGGTTCATTGTTGCTCAATGAAATGGCAGCACTTAGAGAAACACTAGCAAAATCAGAATCTTAATATCTAGCCGGTGGCACAATAGTTCTTCTAGGTTTGTCTCTTGCTAATGAATAATTTTGTAAGTCTCCATGTGTCTCAACTTGTTCACTTGACACATGTTCACTGGTTTCAGCAGTCTCATCACCTTCAAATTCTAGATTTTGAGAGGAAGTAGAAGCTTCATGATCATTTTGAGGTCCACCTCAAACTTTGTGCTACTTGTCTTTGACATAGATGTAGTTGGTTGTTCAGACATCATAAACATCTCATTCTCTCTTAATACCACATCCCTACTATTCTCACATCTCTTCTCAACAGGATGTCACAACCTATAACCCTTCACTCCCGGTGTAAAGCCTAAAAACATGCATTTTACGGCCCTAGGTTTCAATTTACCTTGGCTTTGATGCACATAGCCTACACATCCAAACACTTTCAAGTGTTCCAGCTTAGATGGCTGCCCTGTCCACCTCTCTTCAGGAGTTTTCAACTCTATGGACTGATTTGGGCATCTATCAAAAGTGTAGGTTATGTAAGAAATAGCTTCAGCCTAATACTTTTCAGATAGTAGTGCATTGGACAGTTGACATTTAACTTTTTCCAGTACTATTCTATTCAATCTTTCAGCTACTCCATTTTGTTGAGGTGTGTACCTCACTATTCTATGCCTCACTATGCTATGCTCCCTGCAAAACAAGTTTAACTTCTCTCCACAAAACTCTAAACTATTATTAGTTCTCAAATGTTTAATATGTTTAAAGGTGCGCTTTTCAATCAAGGTCTTCCATTCTTTGAATTTACTAAACACTTCATCTTTGGATTTTAGAAAGTAAACCCAACTCTTCCTTGAGTAATCATCTACAAAGGAAAGAAAGTACCTTGCTCCACTTAGAGATAGAGAATGAGCTAGCCCCGATAAGTCTGAATGCACATATTCAAGGATCATTTTAGAAGTGTATTGTCCTTTGGGAAAATCTTGCCTTGTTGCTTTGCCTAGTATGGAGTGTTCATAGAATTTTAAGTCGTCTCCAACACCCCTTGGAAGAATCCCCTATTTTGAGAGTACTTGCAGCCCCCTCACACTGATATGATAAAACCTTTTGTGCCATAACTCATCTTTTGTGGGTTCTTCATCAGTTTCCATTAAGGCCGAATGTGTCATTTACACATTTTTGATGACATACAAGCCATTCACCTTAGTTGCCACCAATACTACTTTAGAGTCTTTAATTATTTCAAAGGTGCCTCCAACACCTCTATACTCATAGCCAGTAGCATCAAACATCCCCAAAGATAGGAGGTTTCTTTTCAATGTAGGAACATGCCTCACATTCCTAATCAATTTAACTGAACCATCTTGCATTTTCAAGGATACAGACCCTATCTCAACAACTTTGCAGGTGTTGTTGTTTTCCATGTAGATCAGCCCTTCATCCCACTTCTTGTAGGTGCAAAACCATCCTTTAGATGGTGTCATATGAACTGAACAACCAGAATCTATCACCCAGTTCTGAGTCTCTATAGTATTCTACTCTCTACCTTCTTAAGTTGCAGCCAATGCATATGAATACACAAGGGAATTCTCTCCCACAGCAACCTCGGTCTATTTCCACCCTTATTCTATTGGTTCAGTTTCCTCTTCAAGGCATAGCAGTCCTTCTTCATGTGTCCCATTTTGTGGCAAAAATGGCACTTAATCTTGGACTTATCACCACCATTTTGTTTCCCATTCCCGTTGTTCTTGTTTTTCCCCTTTGAAAACAAGCCTTCACCTTCTTGTTGATCTTTCTTGCCCATTTATAACTCTAATTCTCTAACTCTTACTGCTGATATGATTGCTTCTATTGTTATTCTTTCTCTACCGTACTTCATGGTTGTCTTGACATCTTTGAATGATTATGGTAGAGAGTTTAGTAATATGAAAGCCTCATTCTCTTCCTCAATATTGTCTCCTATTGATCTAAACTTTGAAAAAAGTCTCTTAAACTCATTCAAATTATCTGTAAGGGACTTTGCAGCATCTATCTTGTAGGTGAAAAATCTTTCCTTCAAGAAAACTTTGTTAGGCAGGTTTTTGTTGAGATAAATCTTCTTCAGTTTGTTCCAACGGGCATAGGAAGTAGGCTGGTCAACGATCTGCCTCAAAACACTATCGGTGACATTCAAGATAATGGTTCCATAAGTGTTTACCTCAATTGTTTCTTTCTCTGCCTCGGTGAGTGTTTCAAGGTACTTTATAGGGTCTGTAATAGCCAGTAGAGCCTTCTGTTGTCTCAAGACTGCATTAATATTTGCTTTCCATAGTTCAAAGTTTGTCTTACCATCGAACTTCTCAATTTCATTTCTGGTTGTTGGCATTCTTGGTCTTCAAGATTGACTTATTTGCTTAGAAGAATGCAAGAATTCAAATCTTGGATCTGTCTTGAACTGTTCTCTGAGCTCTGATACCACTTGTTGTCCCAGATGACTATGACTTTCTCGTTCACAATCACAAATTACTCAGAATTAATGGTCAAGTACAATTCAAGAGTCAGGGGAAGCTGTATGTTTGAGGTTTGAAACTCTTCTGTCATTTACCTGATGGCAGCTCAATCGTGTAGACGAAGCTCCAAGAACTAAACGATAGTTCAATTATGTAAATGATACAATGAAGCGCTAGATGATCGTATAGATGACAGTTGAATGGAGCTAAATGATCGTATAGACGACAGCTGAAGAGCTAGACAATCATATAGACGATTAGACGCGGAGCTAAACGATCGTGTACACGATGCGATAGGAACTATATGATTGTGTAAACGATACTTTAGTAAATGTTATACGATCTTAGAGTTTGAAAGAAAAAACATAAGTGTTTAAGTGGTTCGGCCAAAGGCCTACGTCCACTGTGCAAATCGAGAGGATCTCTTTTATTACTTATTCTTCAAAGTTATTACAGAACGAATACCTTGCTCTCTTTCTCGTTTTCTTACTACTTTATTCTCACATTCGTTTTTCTTTATATACACAAACACAATGGTCAATGAGGAAGCTTTGGTGGTTACAACATCATAACAGAAAGAAATCGACTACGGTTCAACTGCATGCACTCTTATTTTCTTATCTTCGATTCTTCTGTAACAGTAAAAATGAGAATAATGTCAAAT